>NC_052056.1:43361558-43667946 GCF_903992535.2 Arvicola amphibius | reverse complement strand
ACTTGAAAATTCACTGTTCAGCCCATTGCATTAAAATCAATCAAATATCTACACAAGGTCAACTACACAGCAGTCACCGAAAGTACAAATAGGTTTAGTTCTTCAGGACTAAAATAACCCAGGGGTTCATATACTACTTGCATAAGAAAGTAGGATAAAAATCTACACCAAATCCTCAGGCAAATGGTCCTCCAACTCTCTAACACCCCCTTCCCTTTCCTGTCACAGTATAAGGCATCTTTATGAGGCAAGTTCTTCCTGCTCTCTCCCAGTCTACAAACATTAAAGAGAGAAAGACAAAGTATTCTTGTCCTTGGACAGTCCAAGTAATCAAACGTCAAGGCCAATCAAGAATCTGTATACAGGCTTTTACTGAGAACACCACCTGCCCAGAGCTTTTTCTTTTAGCAACACAACCTTTCTTCACTGATAGCATAATAATTTCCAAACATGGAAATCATCAAGGAAGGAGGGAAGAGAATCTACTAGATTCTCATGTGTTAAATATTCTCATTCTACGTGTTACTGACATATTATTTTCACAAAACCATGCTGCAGATAATATGTATTATTCTCCAATTTATACAGAATAAGGTGAGACAAAATATACGTTGGATACACAGGTATTTCTTGGCTGGAAGGACAAAACATAGTTATTAGTGATTACGGATAAAGTCTGATGTAGGTAGACAGAATTGCCTGATAGAGAAATGATTGGTTATGATTGACTGCATTTCCTTAAACTAAATTCTTGCATTGATCTCATTTTTCACTAGTTCTGGCTCCTAGTTTTAAATGAAAGGTTTGTTCTAATGGTTTCTCAGCCAAAGCTTGGTCACCTGATTCTATTCTAAAGCCATTCTGGAGAAAGATTTTTTTTAGAGGGATGAACACTTTGGTGGATTACCACAAACAATTAAAAACATCTTGACTACCAGATGGCCAGTTCTTCTTTAATTACGATCAATTTCATTAGATCAATGACCCGAGAATCTTCTTGCAAACACACCTAGAGTTGAGATTTTTTTTTTTGAACTATATGTCTGTAGTAGGCAGGATTCTGTAGATGAATGGAACCAATAGACTGTGTATGTGTTAGAAAAGGAGATTTATTGGGTTGTCTTACATGTTAGTTCAGTATTGACTGTCTGCATGTTGGAGAGGCAGGGAGCCCAGTGGCTGCTCAGTCGACAAAGCATGCTGCAGCAGCCAGTCATCTGGCATCAGAAGCCTGAGAGCTCCCTTGAGCAGCTCCAGTATTCAGTCTACCCCAGAAGGCTGAAGAGTTGGGAGTAAGCTGCCCACAGAGAGTGGCGGCAGCAGCGGTGATAAATGCACTTACTTCAAAGGAGCAAAAGCTATCTTTTTTTTCTCAGATATTTTTCTAGGTGGGACACGCTTTGGAAAGTACTGCCTACTTTGAGGGTGCATTATCCATTTTCAGTTAATACCCTCTGGAAATTTCTCATAGACACACCTAGAGGAGTGTCTCCTTGGTGAGCCCAAATGCTTTCAAACTGATAATCAAAATTAACCATCAAGATGTTATTCACAAATATAAACATGAATTGTGTAGTTCATTTATTCATTTGACAAATACCTACCAGGTGTCTCTAACTTTAGCAGTGGATATCCTAAAGTGAGCAAAAAAGGAAGAAACCCTAGATCTCATAGAACTTGCATTAATACTCAAAATGATAAAATATAGACATGAAAGAAGGTTCTATGGTTAAAGCACTTGTCACCTAAGAAGAGGCACTAGTCCTAATGGAGAGCTTTGGGTTTGAGAGACTGTATGAATAAGTGGGGAGAGAATGAAGGCTGATTCTAAACATCACTCTCAGGCCTACACACACACACACACACACACACACACCACATGCACAAACCACACACACCACATGCACAAACCACTTATACCATACACACACACATACCACATGCACAGACACAAACCACATACACCACACACATGCACGCACACACCACACACACACACACCACATGCATGAACCACACACACCACATGCACAAAACACACACACCATACACACACGCACCATATACACATGAAGTAAATGGAACAAATAAATAAATAATGAGGAACAATATTTTAATATTGTATATAATTAGAAACACCATTAGAGGGAAACTAACAATAGGATGACCAGAATTGGAAGGGCTAGAGAAGGCCTAGGATGGTGATACCCTGCATGGGAATAGAAAGCTTCCCTGGAAGATTCAGATTGTTGGAAGAGGATCTTAACATCAGGAGTTGGCTGCCTCCTATAATTTATTATTCAGAGCCCCCTCTTAAGGCTCCAAGCCAAGCCAAGCCAAGCAATTGTGACCTCTGTAAGTTTCCCACCAGAACTAGATGGTGAGACGCTACTGTTGAGGAAAACACATGCTGTGGTCTTAAGGCATGAATAAATCCAGGTGAATCAGTCTGGTAGCTTCCTGCCTGCTAGTTAGCCAAAGTGCTGTGCCCACTGCTGGGGAAGACTTGTTATCAACAGTTTTACTCAGACGTGGATCCTACATGCAACACTACTGATCACCCAGACAAGATAACCCCACTGGCACAATAGTAACGTGATACTTACAGCGGTAACCAAGCACTTTCCCATTGGATTTGAGACCCATCCCACAGGAAGGAATTCATATCTACTACTATCAGCCCAATCATTGGTCCTAGCGGGGGATGGTCTTACTGTTGTTTTTCTAAATGGACAAGGTGTACCTTCTGAATAACTATGTTGATGTCTATTGATTCAGTCACTATCAGCTTTGTTCAGAAAAGCTTCTTTTAGCAGTTATTAGCAATAACTATAGAAATTTCTAACAGGTCACAGTGCTGAGATAAATGACTATTCAGCCACAAATGAGACATCTATATGAGACAGCTTGGACAAGGCTTAGGGAACATCTCAAAGGTATTAGGGGAGACTCACAAGGGTCCACCCCTCCTTGAGGACTTATAGACAATTAGTGGTTGATAGGCAGGGGGAGGTATCACCGTCAGTGATGTAGCTACTGGCAAGGCATGCATGCTACCATAAGCAATCCTAAAGAGAACTTTTTGAGTCATTAAAATAAAGTGAAAAAGAACTAGATATGAAGAAGAGGATCTGTCAGGATAGACGGGTGTGGTGGTTTGAATATAATGGCCCTAAAGGGAGTGGCACTATTAGGAGGTGTGGGCTTGTTGGAGTAGGTGTGGTCCTACTGTTGGAAGTGTGTCACTGGGGGGTGGGCTATGAGGTCTTTTTCTCAAGCTTCACTCAGTGTGACAGTCAGTTGACTGCCTGTTGCCTGCAAGATGAAGCACCCAGCTCTTGCACCATGTCTGCCTGCATGCCAACATGCTCCCTGCCAACCTCTGAAACTGTAAGCCACCACCTCAATTAAATGTTTTCATTACGAGAGTTGCCATGGTTCTGTTGTTTTTTTTTACAGCAATGAAAACCCTAACTAAGAGAGAGGGGAAGTGTGTAAGAAAGGTAATGAGGGTTAAATAGCATCAAAATGCCTTCTATGTGTGTGTCTAAATATGCATACATATATACATAAAAATGTCAGAATGAAACATATATGTATGCTCAATATATGCCAATAAAATCATTAAAAATAAAAAAGGAGAAAGGTGGAGATGGGAAACTAAGCTAAGGGAGAGAAAATACTATTGTTAGCTAGCAGAAATCTTGTTCCATGCAGAGAAAACAAATAGCACAAAGGCCCTCAGGTGAGCTGCACTACAAAGTCTGAGGAACAGCTGAGAGGAGCGATGTGGACAATAAAAAGTCAGAGGAACCCGGGAGTCTTGCGGCTGTCGTAAGCCCTCTTCTATTATTTGGAATGAGAGGAGAAGCAATTGAAGGATTTTAAGCAAGGCGGTAGGACTGAACTGCTACTTTAAATGACTACTTAGGTGCTGTGAAAGAAACATGGTGGGAAATTGCTGAAGCAGGGAGGTCAGAGTGGTCTGCTCAGGCTGCCACAACAAAATACCAATAATGGAATGGCTTACAGAAGGCAGAAATGTGATTCTCCAAGTTCTTGGGACAGGAAAAACTGAGGAAAAGGCACAAGTATATTAGTGTCTGGTGAGAACCTACTTCCAGGCGCTAAGTCAGTCATCTTCCCTCTTACATGGTGAGAGACACAGAGCCCTCTCTGGGGCTCCAGAGAGCTAATCCCATGTGGACTGAGTTTAAGAGATGAAGATAGTAGCCAAGGAAAGCAGGACCAAGAGGAGTGTCTGTGCTGTATGAAAGACACCCCACTACTCTTTCTTGGATTCATCTTAGCACTGATATTGTGCTATGGTTTTTGTTTTAAGATGTGAGGAATAATATTTTTGTAAGCTAGTTGGAATGAATAACAGTTGATCCTCTAGTACAGTGGAAAACTGTTTGGGTAACATAAAAACGGAAGGTTGATTTATAGACCACAGACCACAGAAACAAAGAGAAAGGCAGAGTTGATAGGCATGAGCTTTTCCCCAGCTGGTGAAAAGAATGGGATACGGTAATACCTTGATGAAAGTATGAGGAAATTCCATCCTCATTATTTCTGGATTCTGACAGTAAACTGGAAACAAGGTCACAAGATGAGCCCGGCAACAGAGGTGGAAGTGGTGGAGGCTTTAGGAAGAGAGGGAAGAGTACATATGCTATATAGATAATGCTTGGCTTGCAATTGTTTGATTTATGAGTTTTCAACCCTACAAGGAGTGAAAGTAATACATATTCAGTAGAAACATCACGTTGAATTTTGTATATTTATCTTCTCTTGTTTACATACAGCATGGTGCTATTGAGATTCCAGAGAAAAATAACCTGCAGTCTGTACAAAGTTCTGTGTTGCCAGACTATCATTTCTGTCAATCAATTAGGAGAATTAAAAGCACCTTTTTGCAAAAAATTAAATCCTTCTCATTTTATTGTTTGGATAGGAATTGCTATATATGTTTCCCCACTCCTCTTTGACCCTCTCTAAACTATAAAGTGGAAAAAAGAAAGCATCTTTAAGAAATGGTGCTGGCATAACTGGATGTCAACATGTAGAAAAATTCAAATAGATCCATACCTATTGCCATGCACAAAACTCAAGTCCAAATAAATCAAAGACCTCAAAATAAAGCCAACCACACTGAACCTCATAGAGGAGGAAGTAGGAAGTATCCTTGAACTCATTGACACAGGAGGCCACTTCCTAAATATAACACCTATAGCACAGACACTGAGAACAACAATTAATAAATGGGAACTCTTGAAACTGGGAAACTTCTGTTAAGCAAAGAACATGGTCAACAAGACAAAATGATAGCCTACAGAATGGAAAAAGATCTTCACCAATCCCACATTGGGCAGAGTACTGATCTCCAAATTATACAACTCAAAAAACTAGACATCAAAACCAAATAATCCAATAAAAAAACGGGGTACAGGTCTAAACATAGAACTCTCAATAGAGGAACATCAAATGACTGAAAGACACTTAAGGTAAACCACCTTTTTTAAGTTACAATATTTTCAGCTTATATTACAATATTTACCTGCTTATGAGCCAAGAAACATCTGTAACCACCTTTGGAAATAAGAGAATAAGTTGGACAATGGTAGAACACGCCTTGAATCTCAGCCCTTGGGAGACAGAGGCAGGGAGATCTCTGTGAGTTGAGGCCAGCCTGGTCTACAGAGGGAGTTCCAGAACATCTGGGCTATACAAACAAGCCCTATCTCAAACAAAACAACAACACCAAAAGTGAGAGAATAGATAAGGCTGAGGAGCAGAGGTTTTTAAGAATGATGAAAAACATTTTCTGTGTTTTTCTCCAGTCATAGTCAACTGCATGAAGCAGATGAGAAGCAGAGGGGAGTGAGAATCAACCAAAAATGAAAGTTATCATCATGACAAAGAGACAGGAAAAGGAAGCAAGAAAGCATTCAAGCATTCAAGCATGTGCATTCTGGCAATATACAACGCAACTGAAGTCACTCTAAAGAGAGACTAGAGAGAGGCTCTGAAAACATGGCTTGATCTGATAATGTCCAGAGAATGCCATAAGCATTGTTCCAGAGGCAGACCTCTGCCAAGACGGAGGTGACAGCAACAGCAATCTGACCAGGCAACACCTGTAATTGCAAAAGGGTCAAGATAAACGACTTAGGATTGTCTGCGTGGATATTTAAATAATAAAGCATTTCTCGTGGACTGATGTCAAAGATCCTGGGGAACTCTAAGAACCAGTATCTCTAAAAAAACATACTTTAGAAGTTAACTTGGATGGAAGAATGAATGCCATGATCCATTTGGGGGTTTATTGAACTTGTAAGTTTAAAACTGTTTTGAAAATTTAGAGGCACATTAGGATTTTACTTCTTTCTTTTCTGGGTTCCTGTATCCTGTTTACATGTCTCTCCCAAATTCTCTTTTCTCCACCTCTTGCTGTTATTTTTTTCTTCCACTTTTTAACTGTCTTTCTCAATGCTCCATGGTCCCTTTGCGCCCCCACTCCATAATTCCTTTGTCAAACATCTCAAGACTCACTAATGAGAGACTGAAGATCTTGTGATGGCCACAAGTAGAAAGACGGATGGGGGTTGGAAAAAGGAAGAGAGAAAGGAACACAGGCTGGCGTATCTAATTTGTATCATCTCCTGAAATCAGTTCTACTCAGCTATTCACTAAGCATACTTTTGATAGAGGCTCGGTATATTTGCATTTTGGGCACGGCGTAAAGTTGCGTGCATAAGTCTCAATAGCCAAGCATTACCTGAATAGATACAAAATGCTCTATCATGTGTGCAAATGGGTAGAGAAAATTTGATTACACATTCTGAAAATGTACTCAGAGCTTCTAAAATGGACGCCTTTCCTCAGAATAGCAGCAATAATCATGATTACTGTGGCATCTACTGCAGTAACAACAAATGAAAAATCAGTTCCTTTCATGACTGACTCAAGCCCTTAGCTTTGGCTATGACATAGCCCTGCTTAATAATCAGCAAAACCTATTATTATCTACCTTACCCATGCTGTGCAGAGCAGAGAGATTGCCAATTAGCACTGAAAAATATTTAGAGTATAGACAGTGACCTTAATTGCAAAACATTTTATGAGAAGAGAGAGGATGTGATCAAGGAACAGCCAATAAATATGCATCCCTAATATGCTGTGTCTGGTGAGGAATAGATCTTGATAACGGAAATCAAAGAAATGTGGGGGGAAAGGGATGTATTTTTAAATTGTATTCTGCTTTATAGAGTGATTATTACTAAGCACTTAAATTAAACTATTTCTTGGTCCTAAGACTTTAACTCAGTTAACCCGGCATTCTTTAGTAGCCAAATTAAGGGAAATTCAAGAACAAATAAAGAGTGGATCTCTCAAGTGACACTTGATTTCCTGTCATTTTCTAGTAGTAAAAAACAAAAGAAACCAAAACACAAGCTAACAAGCCAACAAGCCAACACCTTCATTCTCACTGATAATGTTGATGTATCATTTCTATGGCATCATTTCCTGTTCATTATATACACAAATCATTACGGTAACATCATTAGTTGGACTGTAAATGGCAGCCTTTCTGGGCTTCATTCTTATATTTCTAGCTATATTCTCCACAGAGCCTATACTATACAGAATCAAGTTTTACCAATACTTATCTGTCAGATCCGGATGACTGGATATCGGTTGCCTTATTTCAATGTATTTAATTCCCATTATAATGCATATGTATCTGTACCAAGGACTCCTTTCCCCAAAGGTAGGAGAATAAAAACAATAAGAATATTTTGTGAAAGTCATGCACTAATATGCAGCGATGGGATCCAGGAACATAGAAACCTTGCATCATCTCTTGTTGTGCTCCTGAGAACATGAACTTTAGACTACATATGTATCACCCAGGATCCGCTTGGAAATGCCCAGCCTCTCTTGCAGAATCTGGCCCCAGCTCAGATTTACTAAAACAGAAGCTGTATGTTAATAGGATCCCAGGTGGTTTGTACACACATTAGAACTTGAGAAACTTTGATCTATGTGGTGTCTTTATAGATGTGGAGAAATAGGAAAGGAAATGTAAAAACAATGTAATAAACACAGCATCCATTGGTTTATTCAAATGTATTTTTTAAAGATTTATTTATTGTGTATATCCTATTGCCTGTGTATTTGAAATAACATGCCAGAGAGGGCACCAGATCTCATTACAGATGGTTGAGAGACACCATATGGTTGCTGGGAATTGAACTCAGGACCTCAGGAAGAGCAGTCAGTGCTCTTAACCTCTGAGCCATCTCTCCAGCCCCTATTCATATGTATTTTTGAGTACTCTCTATCCATGCCTTCTGTCCATTAGGGACACAGCAAGAAATGATTGTGACTCTGCACGTTGAAGATTACAGCTGTACAAATACTTCTCTAGGGCCCAGCGCCGAATCAGTCAATACAGGGTTTCAAAAGATGTGAAATTTATTTTGTCTAACATTTATATGCTAGTGCAGTAAGAGCTATGAGAAGTTTACAGATGTGCACAGAGGAGATTCAGACAGTTTATATATAATGGTGAGAGTGATTTCCATCCCTTACAATTTGGTTAATGTCAACATGATCAGCTAAGTCAACATGATTTACATTTGCAGAACAATTTGGAAGGAATAGAAATATAATATTATGATATAAATTATGAATAGCATTGTAATTAGAAAAGGGAAAGCCCACTCTCTAAAAGACCCACTGAGCTATCCTTCAGGATAAACACTGTGATACTTTTGAAATATATGGGATATTCAGGTGGACTTTAGGAAGGAAGCAATTTCAAATGGATTATTTAGAAAAGTTTGTGTAGTGATGAGCTGCGGGCAGGCCTGCTTTTTGTCCCGGCCGCCTGGCTAGCTAATGCCCCAAAATAACAACACACAAATTGTATTCTTTTAAACACTGCTTAGCCCATTAGCTTCAGCCTCTTACTCACATCTTGACTAACCCATATCTAATAATCTGTATAACACCAGGAGTGGTGTCTTACCGGGAAAGATTCAGCATGTCTGACCTGGTGGCTGGTTCCATCACATCTGTCCCAGAGAGGAGAGGCAGAGCAATTGCCCAAGGCATCTGCCTCACTCCCAGCATCCTGTTCTGTCTACTCCACCCACCTATGTTCTGACCTATCAGGCCAAGCAGTTTCTTTATTAATTAACCAATGAAATCATCAGATAGCTAGAAGATACACCTACATCAAGTTTGAAAGAATGTGGAGAGATTAGATTGTTTAGGAGGCATTGTGGGTTTTTTTGTTGGTTTGTTTTTAACAAGGGAAAAAGTCACATCCGTGAGAAAATCTATGGGGGATATCTCTACCTGATTATCATTTCAAGAGCAACCCCCCAAAATAAAAAAGCATTTAGAGCACAGAAGAGTAAACCAGAACCACAGCCCACTTCCTCACACACGCCTTGAGAAGGTCTGGCCCGCATCTCCAGGTCTGGGAAGACCTAGCCCAGTGGGAACACAGAGGTGTAGAGACTAGAGTACTTGGGGATTCATTCCCAATACTTTTAATACAGGTCACTGTGGCCCTTTTTCCCCCCTGGTAAGGAGACAAATTATTGCATCTAATTTTGATTTGGAAAGCATGTGTAAGTCTCATACAGTCAGTGTTCCTTACTCCTCCATTAATTCCCCCAATTGCACATATCCAGCATTAACTGCTTGTCCTGCAGTGAGGAAATTAAGCAATGATTATAGTTGCTTGACAAGTCCCACAGTATGCCTACAATGACCACAACTCCTGATTTTTCCAAGATAATCACCTTCAAATGTTTTGTTACATACTCTCCCTAAGTACCATTTTGTTGTTGTTGTTGTTGTTTTGTTTTGTTTTGTTTTAGAATGAGTTGATGAGAAATTGAAGTTGGAATCATTAAGATGTGAATTCAAGTCATTGCGTGATTTAACCTTTCTTCTCTGAGACATAATTTCCTGGTCTGAAAATGAAGCTAGAGCTTGCTTTGTAGAAAGATCATGGATAGCAATAAGAACTACATAAAAGGTAGATGACATGCCTCTGCAGGGAAGTTTTATGTCAACTTGACACAAATTATAGTCATAAGTGGGGTGGCAACCTCAGCTGAGAAATTGGCTCGGTAAGACTGGGCAGTAGGTAAGCCTATAGGGTATTTTCTTAATTATGATGTGGGAAGGCCCAGCCTATTGTGCCCAGTGCCACCCCTTGCCTTGGTGGTCCTGGATGCTATCAGAAAGCAGACTGAGCAAGCTATGAGGAGCAAGCGACACTCCTCATGGTCTCTGCATCAGTTCCAGCCTCCAGTTTCTTGCCTTGTTTGAGTTTCTGTCATGAGTTCACTCAGTGGACTGTGATACGTAAGCCAAAAAACATTTTTCTATCCAAAGTTGCTTTGGGTCATGGTGTTTTATCAAAGAAATAATAACCCGAACTAAGATGGACCTATATGGAATCAATCATGTATGCTTCATATGTATATTTACTTATGTTTCTTCTGTTAGCCTCCTTGTCAAATTGTAATGGTTTCTTTTGTTGTGCTTGGTGCCCACTGTCCTGCACAGACTCTTCTGCTCGCTTTCAGCATCATTCCTTCCACTCTAAATTTATACTGTATGAATATCTCATAAAAATAGTATGGCATAAAAAAATAACATGTAGCAGGGCTGGAGAAATGGCTCAGCAGTTAAGAGTGCTGGCTGCTCTCTCGGAGGTCCTGAGTTCAGTTCCCAACATTCACATTGCAGCTCACAACTGTCTGTAACTTCAGTTCCAGGGAATCTGGTATCCTCACACAGACTAACATTCAGGGAAAACACCAATGCACATAAAATAAAAATAATAAATAAACAATTTTTGAAAATCCTATGTTTCAAAGGAAGATACTGTGTGCAATAGGATGAAGGGAATGCTGTCTATATAGCATCTATTTCCGCCTCTGCCTACTCATTATCACCTGTGCCTTGAAGAAAGAATTAAGTTCTAAACATAATTAGATCTTCTTTCTTTCTCTAGAATTCTTTTTTATGGGGCAGGGAAGTGAAATGGTATTTATAGCAGGCCGTCTATTAATGTTACGTGAATGACTGAATGATAATACTGTCTTCATTTACTAATTAATAAGGCAAATTTAATCTGTCACTGTAATATGTATAGAGTAATGAAAATATTTTTAGTTGTATATATATATATATGTACATTGTAAAGTGAGATGTATTAATTACATGCATACTAACAACTACTATGTATGATGCCAATCAGAATTCACCACTGGAAATTATAGTCTGGTGTCTTGGACCAGCCACCTTGGTAATACCTGGGAGCTTACTAATGACCCAGACCTACTGACCCGGAATGTACCTGATGCAAATGTACAGGACAGACTGAGAAGCGCTCATCCTGGGAATTTCACAGGAAGTCTCCTCACAAAACAATTTTCAGGCTGAGATCTGAAAGAACCTTAAATTCCACAAGGAAGTGAGCCAGCAGTCAGGAAGATGGCAGGCATAGAGAAGGAAGTCCAGGGCATGTCACCAATGTGACATTCTGTTTCGTTATTATGAGGGTTTTCTTCCCCTTCTTATTCATTCTTCTTTCATACAGTATATCCCAACCCCACTTTCCCCTCCTTCCACTCCTTCCAATTATTCCCACCTCCCCTCTCCCCCAGATCCACTGTTACTCATACTTCCCATCAGAAAAGAACAGGCCTCTCAGGGGTAGCAACAAAACACAGAATAACAAGATGCAATTAGACTAGGTACGAGCCCTCATATCAAGGCTGGGTGAGGAGTAGGAGGAAAAGGGTCTCAAGAGCAGACAAAAGAGCCAGGGACACCTTCACTCCCACTGTTATGGGTCCCACAAATTCCCAAGCTAAACAACCACAACATACATGCAGAGGACCTAGCACAGACCCATGCAGGCTCCGTGACTGCCATTTCATTTTGTCTGTGGTTTATTTTAGCCTGTAATTTCCACTCCAAAACAGTCCACAGAAACTAGAATTTTCTTCTAAAAAGTAGACTGTAGGAATTCTAATCCCCACCCACCTTTCTGAACCCACCTTGCCAGAGGATAGGGCACAAGACAATCCTGATTCCAAAGGGGTCCTTCCCAGAGAGAAGGGGACTACACAGAGACAAAGAAGAATGCTCAAACAGGCAGGCCTGACTGGGTGTCTATGCCAAGTCTAGTAGCATAGGCTCATACTTACTTTGGTCATGGTCATGCGGTGGGTGTGTCTCTAACGTTCAAGGAGAGGGATGGACAAGGTTTGTAGAGCTTCTGAATAGCAGAACACCTGGAAACTCAAAGATAGTGAGAATTCATCAACACCCTGGATGGGTGACACTCAAACATCTGTTCTGGGGACACACAATCCTGTGCTCACAAAGCTTCCAGGCACTGTCCTGTCTTTCTCTTCATTTAGTTGCATGTTGTTAGCTAAAAAATACCTTTTATTCAATTTACAGTGTGACAAAAGAGAAACATTCCTTTGTAATAAACTGACACATGCTAAGAACAGTGCTTCTCCAAGTTTCCTGAGCAGCTCTAGCTAAATAATCAGACTTGAGAGCATAGAGGATAAAAAGTGGGAAAGGGAGAAAAGATACATCACACTGATATGTTTATTTTTATTCTATTGTAAATGTCATTTTTTTCCATGACAAATGCAACTTTCATGAGAACCTTGAGTTTTCATTCCTAGTACATGTCAAAAGCCAGCCATGGTCACAGGCATGCCTGTACCACCAATGCTATCTGGGGTGAAAAAAGAATCGTTGGGACTTGCTGGCCTCTCACCTAGCTCCAGATACAATAAGAGACCCAGTCTCAAGGAAATAAGGCAGAGAGTGCACACATGGACATGGACACTCTCATATGCATATAAGCATACATCTCGCTGGGCGGCGGTGGTGCGCGCCTTTAATCCCAGCACTTGGGAGAAAGAGACAGGTGGATCTCTGTGAGTTTGAGGCCAGCCTGGTCTACAGAGTGAGTTCCAGGACAGGCTCCATAGCCACTGAGGAACCCTGTCTCGAAAAACAAACAAAAAAATGAACAAACAAGCATACACTTCACAAACATACATCGTACACACACACACACACACACACACACACACACACACACACGCACGCACGCACGGGAAAAGAGTAGTAGAAAATTCTCTGAAGGGAATGAGCACTGATCAGAACAGTACAGAAAACAATGATGCAGATAAGGAGAAAAAGGGAACACATAATGAGTTCCTGGAAAATTGTTTTGAAGCTACTTGGTCAGAAGTCCTGAAAGTCTAGACTTACCTTGGTTCCTAAAATGGGCACAGTATTGAGGTCCGACCTCTCAACATCAGGTAGACCGTATCACACCTTAAATTCAAGGATCGCCAGCTGTATCTCCTATAGAGCTGCTTTGGAGCCAACACCAGGTAGACCGTATCACACCTTAATTAAATTCAAGGACTACCAGCTGTATCTCCTATAGTGCTGCTTTGGAGGCCATAGAAGTCTTGCGAGTAGGCTGTGGTGTGAGAATGGGTGACAGCAACTGCCAGATTGTTTCCTTAAACACTCTAAGGATACAACAGTAGGCAGTTCTGGGTAGGCTGTCAATACCTTTGGTTTCCACCTTCATCACCATCCTGAGATGCAGGCTACACACCTGGATCCTCTCCTATATGGTTGCTTGTGTGATTCTACACATGGCATCACAGCAGAACTTTGGACCATTTGAAAGATACAGGTGAGCTGAATGCCTTGCACGCACTTCTTTCTGTATGGGAGGAGGGGGCTTTGCTCATGCAGAAGGGTTACTCAGAGGTCCTTTTGTCCTTGACTTAAAATAAAACAACAAAATAAAACAAAAAAATCAACATCCTGCCCAGACAGTGGTGGCACATGCCTTTAATCCAGCATTTGGGAGGCAGAGGCAAGTGGATTTCTGAGTTCGAGGCCAGCCTGGTCTACAGAGCAAATTCCCGAACAGCCAGGGGTACACAGAGAAACCCTGCCTCCAAAAAAAAAAAGCAAACAAAAACCACATTTGGACAAGTACCATGCTCTCTAATATACACATATATGTACTGGACTTTTCAATCTACTTCCTCACAAACATGCTTGATTTTAAAATGCATAGACTGATATTTATACCAGGCCTATTCATGATGGTATTTATGACTTCGTTACACCTTTTAGCCATTTCACCAATAGCCCGTTTTGTTTTTGTTTCTCAGCTTCTGTCTGTGCTTTTTTTTTTTTTTTTATTGATTGTTTCTTCCTTCTGGAAAGCTCTATTTCCATTCTAATGTTTGATGTATGTATGCACTTGGTAAACAGAGGACTGAAGGCTGAGGTCTATGTAGACAAATTATCTGGTGTAATAGGAGAAAGCTTAGAATTTATAATTAGAAGTCTATTTCAGGTTCCTTCAGAGGAATTGTTGAAATTCCTGTCAGGAGCATCTTGACTGCCTGGAAATTGGATGTCATTGAGGATTTTTTTTTTTTTTGCCCTCTCTTGTTTCCTTGGCAACAGGTTGGTGATGCAGCAGCTGAAATCCACTGTCTCCCTGGAGATGCTGGTGTGGGCAGGTGGCAAACCACTGGTAATGGCTGCAGTGAATACCAAACTCGACCGAATCTTTTCATTTCAGTTCTCATTAATGCATTATAGGAAGGGACCTACATGACACAAGAAGGGCTTGCCAGTATAATGATTGACAGAATCGTCAGTGAAGGATGTGTTTTTTGAGATTTTTGAAAGAGCTTCCTTCTGTACATACCACTTCATAGGGTGACCTAACATGCACATGCTTCAGGCAATCATGAACAACGGTTCTGTGCTAGATCACTTTAATGGAAAAGGCGTTCTGGGTTAATATAAAGTCTGACAGAGGAGGGGCTAAGGGGTCAGCACCCTTTCCTCTGGACTTAGGTCTGACATGTGATCCTTTCTGGGTAGACACATTTAACAACCCCTCCCCACGCTTTTAACGTTTTTGTGTAACAAATTATGCCTGCATTCTGCAAAGAAACATGTAGGGACTACAAATGTTCCTCGTCTGTCTGTGTTCTTGCCTGTTACACATGAGAAAGGGGGCAACCAGGAAAAAAAAAAAGGTGAGCTGAGAAGGAAGTACCACTTAGGAGACAACCTAAAAGGAAACTGAGGGTACAAACAGCCGTAGTTGTGAACTATAGACGGGCGTGACAGCTGGGAGGCGTATGGACCTTACACCAGAGTGTAGCTAGTTCAGACACTCGGGACTTTGTTTAAACATGACGAACAGATGATAGTCAAGTAACAAAACCATAAGGAAGTTAGTGCAACAGGGGAGCAGGAGCCACAATCATGCCGATTCATTTTAAAGGCGTATTTGAAAATGGATCCATTTAAAAAAAAAAATCATTGAATTCAACCATTTGTTGGATTTGCCCTGGGAATGAATCCATAAACAGAATGGCTGCGAATGTGTTTAACCTGAAGGATACACAGGGGCAAAGACAGCGAAGAAATGGCCAGCGTGAGGGTTGGGTGGTGTCTGGATCACAGATAGATAAGGCTATAGAAAAGGAAAAGGGGATGGGAAGATAAGGATGTCAGTGGCTAGAAGTGCTGGTCATGTAGTATCAAAGCAAATAAGGTGCCGATTAGAAGCATCTCGGCCAAAGAGAATGCAGTCAGCCCATGCTCAGATCTGTGACAATATCATGCCTCATTCTAAGAACCATGGTGAAACTTCTGAATTTTGCATTACCTAATTATCACTTGCAGGTCTTCTGAGTGTCAAGTTCTTTATGACGTCCAGAAAAAAAAATGCTCAGGTAATTTGATTTTCGTCCTTTTATTACTGAAAATTTGTGCAAGTACTGAAGAGTAAATATCTTGGGGGAAAGACTTTTAAACAGCATTTTTAAAGAACACTCCCACTGACCTCACCTTTTGATCCCCCAATTGGCAGGAGCAGCTCAGCTCAAATAAATCAAAGTCATAGTTTTCCTTAGAGTTAAGACCAGAACACACACTGCCAGGATACAAAGAATAAGAAAGAGCAGCAGATTCTCTTGTGGATGCAATAAATGACTAATGGCATTAACTTCACAATGAAGCGGACCATGTTGGAAGAACACAGAAATAATATAAATGCAGGGATGCTGGGCTTCATCTACTTTCAGTAAGCTTGCTTCTGCTTAGCTCTGAACATAGCATGCTAATCATTCAAGGAACATCCTCCAAAGAGCTAATGATGTGAAACTTATCTCAATCCCCTTCTAGGCTGGTGGCACAAGGCGTTACTAAGGTATCAACGCCAGCTTTTGCAGCGTTGTGTTCCTTATCCCCATACGAGTGTCAGAAAGCTTCTAGTCCTTGTTTTAAGCCTGCAGTCACTGCAGGTGGCAGGGGTGGCAGAGCCTTGTGGAGAATCACCTTACAATGAGCTCGCTCCACGAATGGAGATGACTATCCCTGGCGCACGCTGAAGTTGCCCCACCCTCGCGCAAATGTTCATTTCATGAGAAGCAGCTTATTCCCAATGCGGTCAGAATTCCTCAAGGGTCACCTTGTAGCACTGGGATTGAGATAAACTATGAAGCTGACAACAGTTGGGCCAGCACGGTTTTGTTCTGCGTGCCACTCACCCACACCCATCTCAGCATAGCCTGCTTGGTGTCCATCTCCTGAACACAGCCATGTTGTTTCAAATCACGCCTCACCTTCCCATTATCACTTTTCCATTTGATCTCTGGAGACAGTGGCTTGACCTAATTTAGGGGCATTCTTTCCAAGTCAGGCTTCTGCCCTATGATTTTGATTACAATAGATACCTTCCTGTGATGGTTAATCTTAGTTGCTAGCTTGATGGCAGAGATGTGGCTAGGAGCCCAGGAAATCCTATTTCTTGGTGGTGTCTTTGAAGACCTTTATGTGGGGGAGAAGATCTACCTACCTGAATATGGATGAACCCATCCCTTAGGGTGCCCTGGGGGAATGAGAGGAAAAGAGAAAGCCAGTTAGAGAAGGCTTTCGTTTCCACTGCTCTTACTGGTGGGCTGGCAGCATGTGAACTACCCTATTCTGCCACACCCTCCCCGCCATGACGGCTGAAACCTGTGAAAATGACTCCAAACAAATCCTTCACCTTGTAAATTGTTTCTTTCTCAGGTCTTTGGCCCCAATGATGAAAAAGGCTAACTAACCTACCACCAAAAAATGATAGTTCTGCCTTTTAAATCAAATTATGATGGCTCTTACATATTTCAAATTACCATTTATAAACGTGGCCTGTTTCTGAATTTGTTTCTTTCTATATCTTTGTCTCTTTCCATAATCCAGTGACCTATATGGAATTTGTTAAAATGAGATAGAAAAGGTATGTTTTCATAAAAAGCCGAGGGCAGCATCTTGATGAAGTAGGATGGTTCTAAGCCACAGCAATGTGTGGTGAAAGAACTTGACATTCACCCAACAGAACAGGGCAGAGCCTGTGGAATGATGAGCCAGGAATGCGAAACTTCTATAAGACAGTAGAGCTAGACTGTGCCACTCAATAGCCCAGGAAAAACACAGTATTAGCCGGTGCTTGTGAGCTCAGCAGGTTTTGGCCAGAATTCCAGGTAGAAAGCAGGCATTCAGAACCCAAGAAAGAGGCAGTTTGGGTTGGGGAGAGGAAGCCAGTGGTATGGTTGCTCTCCGTGGGAACTTCTCAAGAGTTTTTGGCTAGAAGGAACTTCATGGGCAAGCATCTCAGAGCAGGAAGACTTCAGGAGGCCATTCACCTGAGTGGAGAGAAAGAAAGAACAGCAGTGGAAGACTGATGCACCCAGTGCCTGTTTGGTGAGCCAACTGAGATAAATCACCAAGATCAGACAGCAAGCTCCCATCTGGGAAGGTTTAAGACATTTGGGCTTGTGACTCAGAGACTTGAGTCTAGAACAACCTGTGTGGAAATCTTTGTTGCAGGAAGATTTTTTTTTCTCTTCATTCTTTAAGACCTTTACCTCTGGAGGAGAACAATCCACACCCCAAATAACCTCCTAGTCCTCCAGGCCACTTGAAAACCAGTGTATTTTCAGTCCTAAAGGAACTTTGCAGGAAGAGTTGCTTCAGGAAGAGATGCTTGCAAATGAGAACTGCAGGAAGCCGGCATGAGTCATATCCAGGTAGCACCCGAGAATGTGCACACTGACTTTAGGCTATGGATCTTCACTATTGCCACAGGTAGCAGACCTGAGGACACAGAGGTAGGGACAAGGAGGTTTAAAGACAAGAACCAGGTCATGCCGAAGTGCTTGAGTACAAAGCTTGTCACACACATAGCTAGTTGCTTGCTCTCTCCCAGGCTTACTAATTTAGACACAACTTCTGTTCCTTAATGCTCAAGTTGACTCTACGCTTGAAATGGGTGGGGGAGCACATTCTCTGTGGAAAAGACTCCACGGAGGAAGTGGAAACAAGTAAAAGGCAAGGTATCCATTCAAAGTGAGACCAGTGGCTGGAGTGATGCCTCCGTGTTAAAGAGAGTTGGCTGTTCTTCCAGAGGACCTGGGTTCGATTCCCAGCACCCATGTGGCAGCTTTCAGCTATCTGTATCTCTAGTCCCAGGGGATCCAGTGCATTCTTCTGGCCTCTGGGGGCACCAGGCATACTTATGGTGCCCTGTAATATATGCAGACAAAGCATTCATACACATAAAAGTAAGTCACAGGCAGACTCCTGAGCCTTCTACAAGTAAGGAGAGAACAGGGTAAAAATATTGAGGAGTGTTCAGTCTTGGAGTCTGAGGAATGCTTTAACACATGAAGTATTTGTGATATTTTTGTGTGCCAAGTCTCTAATGCTTTTAGTATGTCTTCATCCTGTGGAAGACTATATGTGGCCTTGAACCCAATTAGCAAAATTTGCTGGTTCTGCTGTTTTTACACTGTGTTCAAGCTGACAAACCAACTCGGTTCCAATTTCCTTTTTTTATAGATTTATTTATTTATGAGGAGGATGGACCACAACCCCCCTTTTGGGTTCACAGTATAACTTGCAGGCATTGGTTCTCTCTTTTCAACATATGGTTCCCAGGGATCGAATCCTGGCTGGGAGGCTTCACCTCAAGCACTTTCTACCCTTTGAATCATCTTGCTGCCTCCAAAGTTACATCTTAATGCAATGTTAAAGTGCAGATTTTAGAAGCAAGAGCTGTGTAGAGAATTAGCTATTAAATGATATTTTTTCTAAGCCTCCAATAAGCTGACATGATTTTCTGATTTATGAGAGAAGAGACTTAACTTTTAAGGCCTCTCCATCTTTTCAGTTAACAACAGAACCCTTAAATAACTACACTTACAGAAATGTGAGAGAGGGATGTGTGTGTTCTTCTTCTGAAAAATAAAGGCTACAAAGGGAGCTCTCATCTAAATGCTGATGTTTCTCAGTGAGAAGCCAGGGATGAATTGTAATGTGATTCCAAGCCAGAGAAATATTGCTTCACAGGCTCCTCAGAGGCCAGGTCAAGGTTGAGGGAATATTTATTTTCTCTGTAGGAATTTGGACTATATCATACCCAGATTGTTTATTCTTGCTTTTACACTGGTGAGTGTTTATGCGTATAAGCATGTGTGAGGGTATGCACTTGGGGTGTGTGTGTGTGTGTGTGTGTGTGCCTTTGGGATCTCCATACAGATCACTGATCTGAGTTCTAGAATGTGGGAAGAACTACAGGCTGGAGTCTCAAGAAGAGAAATGTTCAAGGAGATAGGAAACTAGAGAAAGCCAATGGTAATTCCAGCTATTATGGAGTCTGAGGCAGGAGGATCACAAGCTTAAGAACTTCTTGGGCTATGAAATAAACCTATCTTGTGTGAGGCTCTAAATTCGAGTATTCTTTGAAACAAACCTAAACAAACAAGAATAAAAAATCCACCTCTAATCTGATAAATGGTTAGGGTCACTAGAAATTCTGCTAGGTATGTACTTATGAAATGAACATGAAAACATATGGCCACACAGAACCTTGTTCATGAATACTCACAGCAGCATTATTTGTAACATCCCAAAGTACAAACAATCCACGTGTTCGGTGGCTAATGAACACAAACAAAATGATGGCATCCATGGAATGGATTGAAATTTTGTTATGAAAAATTATAGCATTGCATGCATGCAGCACCATGGTTGAGTTATGAAAAAATACTATTCTAAATTAATAAAACAAGTCACACACACACACACACACACACACACAAAACCCCACCACATTTTATATGTTTCCATTTAATGGAAGACTGAGAATTGGCAGATTTATAAAATGGCAGGTAATAACAGGAAATGACTCCACAGGAAGTGGTTTCAGAGGAATTCAACTATTCAATTGTGACTATGCTTCTTCAACTTGGTTAACATATTGAAAGGATCATACTGCATAATTTAAATCAGCTAGTTACAGAAACTATGGATTAAATCTTCATGTTTAAAGCATGAATGACTCAGAATTTGAGAAATGTACTTGAGTTGATACAAACCACTATGATACACTGAGTAGCAGTGTGGGCACTGAAAATAGACTTCCTGAACTCAACCATCAACCCCCTTTTTTACTAGCTATGACAGAGGGGAAGTCACTTCACTTTTATGTGCCTCAATTTTCTCCTCTATCCTCTATAAATAAGGAAGAGAATTGGACGTGATTATGCCTATTTGTGTGTGTGTGTGCATACGTGTGTATGTGTGTGTATGTGTGTGTGTGTGTGCTGGAGGGTATGGCACATGTGTGGAGCGAGTCAGCCCTTTCCTTCTATCATGTGGAGCTAGGGAATGGAAATCAAGCCATCAAACTTGGTGGCAGTTGCCTTTACCAATGAGCTACCTCACAGGTTCAGTGAGATTTTTTTGAAGATTAAACAAATTTATAATACAAAAGCTCTCAACAGCACTTGACACTTAGTTGGCACAATAGGAAACATTTGCTATTAGTATAATTGTCATCTTCAATGAAATGTTACCTTCTTGGTCTCTGAGAACAGGGTCACACTCCAGCACTAGAAGGTGATAATTCTCTCAGAGTTGTTATTGCCTCTAGCAGTCATCCTGGCAAGCTGCTGACCTCTGTAGAGGTAATAGAATCTGGGGAAGTAGGACATAACTCCTCATCAAGCCTAGCTCCTTCTGTCTGAGCCATGTGGCTGTTGGCACCAACATTCTGTCAATTACAGACTTATTTGAACAGAATCCAGTTGATAGAGTTATATTAGCGCTTACCTAGATAAAGACCTAGAAACCAAGGGGTACGAGGCAATGCAGATTTCCTAGAGGTCTTCTAACAAGACTAGAAATGTGCTGTGGGTGACCCATGAGCTATGAATATAGGCATATCCAGAATCAGTTGTGGTTTTGTTATTCTCTTTTTTAATAATGAACTTCCATGAAAGTCTTACAAAATGCCCCAGGCTGGACTTGATATTCTGTCATTGGGCATGAAGATTAGAGTGCATGGTAGCTCCAATAAGTATGCTACACAGGATGGCAGCCTCTGAGCTACAACATCACAAGACAAGACCAGCAAGAGGGGTAAGAGGTCATTTGAAAGACACCAGCAAGACAAGGGGAAGAGGCCCAGTATAGAGGAATCTAGATAAATACCACCATCCACACAGATGAGGAGATGATACGGTCATAAGCTAAGGGAATGATATCCACTACCAAAGCAAGAGTGATTTAGGACCTGTAGGACTGGGGTCTTAGGTTACTATAACCTAGAGCATGCTTTTAGACTTAGTTAGGCTTTATGTTTACTTTCTGTGCATTAAATGCTATCATAGCCAGTGTTAACTGAGTCTAAAGCATCTCAATCAGTTCCACATGATCGTCGGCATGAAGAAGCTTCCTGGATCCTTTAGGGTCATGTCTCCCCAGCAATATTCTGTGTTTGCTTTTATCTGTGTTTCAGTTTTCAGTCCCAAACAGAGTCATGGGTTCTTTGAATACAAAGATGTGTCGTTGTTGTTTAAAAAAAAAATCTTTTTTTTCCCTCTTTCCTTGTTAATTTCTTTATGCTGTCCTCAGCACTCAGAAAGTTCCTACCGAATGCCTGAACCATGAGTTGTGGGTCGTTTATGTACGAAAATCTTGTTGGCCAGTGTGATAGTTAACTGGATTGTCACCTTGATGAGGTTTAGAATCAGCAGAAAACAAGGCTCTGGGCAGGCCTTGAGGGATTATCTAGAGTAGGCTGAGATGAGAAGACCCAGTCTAAAAGTAAGCAGTTCCAAGCCGTGGGCTGGGGTGCCAGCCGAAATGAAAGGGGGGGGGGGTAAGGTGAGTATCAGCATTCATTGTCCTGTTTCCTGATGGTGGAAATAATGTGGCCAGCTGCCTTCTGCCCCCCTGAAGCCATACCCCTTTGGTGTGATGGAGCACATCCCTTGAACTATAAGCCAAAATAAAATGCTCCTTCCTTCTGTCCTGAAGTTGCTTCTGTCAGGCATTTTGTGTTTAGCAACAAGACAGGTATCTAGAACAGTCAGATCCAGTCAGACCATGGATTCAATGTGAGATAAAATGACATCCCTTAGCTCCCGTCCCATCCCTGAGGTCTACACAGCTGTCTGTTCCAAAGTTCCCATCTCCACCTACTTTGGCCCTTCTCGTCCTCTCAGCAATTCTCTTCCTGGTAGCCTTTACTTTCTACCCTCTGAAATTCCTTCATTCTACCAAGAATCCCTCAGCACATTTAGTTTAATTTTTTGTGTGTCCCTTCTCATCATTTCTTAACCCAGTACTTTTCATGCGTGTATATTTGTGTGTGACATTGATGTGCTTGTGCACATGTGTGTACAGGTGTATACACATACACACTTGTGGTTTTGTGCATGCATCAGTGTATGCATGCACCTGAAGACCAGAGATCAAGGCTGGTGTCTTCCTCAATTTCTATACATCTTACTTTGGAGATAGGGTCTGTCATTAAGCCTGTAGCTCATTGATTTACGTAGACCAGTCAGAAAGCCCGTGGGATGGATTCTCTGTTCCAAACTCCCTGGGCCTGGCACTACCAGTGAGTGCCGCTGTGCCCACTCCTTTACATACGTGTTCTGGGAATCAAACCTAGGTCCTGGAGCTTGCATAACAAATGCTGCACCGGACTGAGCACTCTCCCTACCCCACCTTTATGCTCCTCTGCCTCAGTTCCACTGACTGATTCTTCCTTCAATTAACAACTCAATGTAGTTGATTCTAGAGTCTTCACCTTAACTTCTCCCTTTCTGCATCTTCTCTCAGGGACAAACTGGAGACCGTGCCTGTAAGGTGAAAGCTGGAGAGAATGAAAAGCTCAGCTCAGGCATTTCAGTTAGGAACTGACTGGCAAAGGAGGATAATCTAGAATAAGAGTCTATGACCCAGGGGCTCAGTGAGCGGGAGCTATAGAATAAAGGTTCTGAAGGAGCCTTTCATCGGGTTGTGATGCTGAAAAGCGACTGGCCCCGTGTCTAAACTGAGTGAGTGCCAGTCCACCGTGGGCACTGGAGAGCAGAGAGGCAGCTGACTCCGGGGAACAAAGCATTATCATTAGTTATTTTTCTCTCTGTTGCCACAAAATACAGGGCAAAGGCAAACGAGGAAAGCAGGGAAGGGTTTGTGATACCTCCCTCGCAGCTTGACAACACAGCCAGCAGTCTCACTGGGGAAGGCATGCCTTTAGGAGAGTGAGGTCACAGGTCACATGATGTCCGTATTCGGGGATGGGGGAACAGAGAGGCAAATGCTGGCGCTTTGCTTCCTTTCTCCTTTTACTTGGTTCAGGGCTCTAGGCCACAGGCACAATGGCAGCCACACCCAGGGTGTCTGTCTTCCTTAGTAAGCCTTTCAGAAAACATTCTCATTCTCACGGTCAGTCCCGGAGGTATGTTTCCATGGTGATTTTCAAATCCCATCACCTTCACAGTGTCTGTAATCCCAGCCCTGGGGTAGACACAAACAAGCTAGATCCTGAGTGCTTGCTGGCTAGCCAGTCTAGATGAGACTGCAGGGTTGAGGTTCAATGAGACAACCTATTTCAAAGACTAAGGCGGAAAGAGGTTGAGAATGACACCTGACGTGGGCTTCCGGTCTCTACACGCAAGTGTACTGGCAAGTGCACACACATGAAAAGGCATAGACGTGTTTGTCTGGGTCACTGTGCTGAGAGCTTACATCAGCTGGGCAGAAGCTAAGGTCATTTTAGAAGAGGTGACCTCAGCTGAAGCTGAGAAAACGCCCTCACTGATGGGCAAGCCTTGTGGGGCTTCTTCTTGATTGATGATTGATGTGGGAGGACCCAGCTCACCATGGCTGAGCTGCCAAACTTGGGATGGTGGTCCTGGGTTCTATAAGAAAGCAGGCTGAACACATCAATAAGAAGCAAGCCAGGAAACAACACTCTTCCATGGCTCCTGCATCAGCTCCCTTTTCCAGGTTTCTGCCCTCTTTGTGTTCCTGTCCTGAGTGCCTTTGGTGGTGAACACTGATGTGGAAGTGTAAGCCAAATAAAGCCTTCCTCCCCAAGTTGCTTTTAGTCATGGTGTTTCATCGCAGCAATTGAAAACCTTAAGATAGTCCCAGTATGTCATTTATCGTGTATGTTATAGAAGGTACTTACGCTCCTTGAATTGTTTTTTTTTCTCCTAATCTATGAAATGGAAAAATAGTATCTTACCTGGCAATAACAATATTTAAGTGAAAATATTGGATAATAAACTGGTTTGTGGCAATTTTTTTTTAAAGTTATAAGCCACCAAACCCAATGGCTGGCTGGAAGAACCTAGGTTTAGTACTTCAAAAGGTTAGATCCAGAGTCAGTAGAATCCATCTAACATTGCGGAATAACTACATGCCAATCACCTGGATGAAACTGGGGATGGAAATCCAGCAAGTTATCCAAAGAAATCTAGGAGCTGTGTAGTTAGTTACATTTTTATTCTCCATAGTATTTCAAATGTTATATGGTTTCCTTAATAGGTGATAGAAAACAGAGAGATCATCAACTTACCCAAAGTCACAGAGACTAACAGTATGTCTTGCTGAGAACCATATTTCCCAGCATACAAGAATCTCTGGAGTCCTCTACTGTGTTACACAGCCTTCTCTTCCTGTTGAAAGAGGCACCTTCCTAGCCAAAACACAACCTCACCATCCTTAAGTTTCTACTTGCTTTGTTGTTATTTTTGCTTTGTTCCAATTTGAGCAATTCCATTTAAGGGAGCCAGAGTAATATTTGGCCCCAAACTCATCTTTGCTGCCCAAACTGTGCTTTATTGGTACTCGCATTGGAAACCACCATTTTTCTTTCTTCTAAAAACAAACCAAAATCAAGGTGAAACAGTAGGAATCTTCTCAGGCTTCAGCAGTTCTAAGCCCTACTGTGGCCTGAATGGTGATGGAAGGTGAATGCTGGACACTGGCTGAGGGTGTTCTTCAGGGCTTCCCAGTCCTGCAGGAATGAAGAATTCACAGTGTGTGATTTCACAATGCCTGGAAATTTGCTTCCTCCACTTTCCATAACACTTCTCCAACCTGGTTGCAAAGCTGTGCACATTATTTCACCTCCCCTAAACTGCTTTTGTTCTTAATGTTTTACCATAGGAAAAGAGATGGGCCAGGCGGTGGTGGCACACGCCTTTAATCCCAGCACTAGGGAGGCAGAGGCAGGCGGATCTCTGAGTTCAAGGCCAGCCTGGTCTACAAGAGCTAGTTCCAGGACAGGCTCTAGAAACTAAGGGAAACCCTGTCTCGAAAAACCAAAAAAAAAAAAAAAAAGAGATATGTAATCTAAACTAGCCTTGAACTCATAATCCTCCTGACTCTGACACCTGGTACTGGAATTATGTTGAGACTAGACCTTGCTGGCTGATATACTAAGAAAAGAGTTTTTAATCTTTTCCTAAAGATTCTGATGTCAATGTTTTTGAAACTAATAAGATAATAATAATAATAATAATAGTAATAGTAATAGTAATAGTAATAGTAATAGTAATAATAATAAGCTGGCACATGCCTTTAATCCCAGCACTCAGGAGGTAGGTTGAGGCCAGGTTGGTCTACAAGAGCTAGTTTCAGAACAGGACAGGCACCAAAGCTACACAGAGAAACCCTGTCTCAAAAAAACCATAATAATAATAATAATAATGAATAATTTACCATACTTTTATAGGCCCATACCATGCCAATTATTTCGTTTGACTTTTCTCATTTGTTTGTTTTTAAAGTCCTTTGAAAAAGGCACCAATATTAACTTCATTTTATAACTAGAGAAACTGAAGTTAAGAAAGTTCACACTGACCAAAGTCTACGGAATCTAGCCTTCACTTGTTATGCTGTAGCAAGAATTTTCCATTTCTTCTCACAGAGGAAAAAAGGCCAGTATCTGTACGTCCTCCAGAATTGAGAGGATGCTTGAGTCAGACCAAAGTGTTATTAACAAGTAAGTGTTTGCAGCACTCAGAGAAACAGGTGAAGCAAGAGTCCAGGACAGTATTCTGTGCTCTTCAGTCTCTGTTGTAAACCAGTCTCAAATGTTGAGTTTATATTAACTAGGATATCTGTGAGTATTTTTTTTCTAACTGCCTCTCTCCAAAGATTTAGGATGCCTACCTTGAGTTTGGCTTATCTGTCTTCAAAGTATTTTCTCTGCTGTTGAATAGAGAAAGCAACACGTTTTTAACAGTTTCTATTAGAAAATGTTTTCATATAAAGATCAAGGAATATTGAAAGTTGTACTGATATGTGGGGTTGAAAGAGAAGGATTGGTGATAAATGTACTTTCTTTTAGGATTTTTGAAGTGTGTGTCTAGTACTTGTAATACCTAAGATCTTTGATCCAGCCCTCTAAACACCAGCCTAATTTAGACAGCAACAGAAATCCACAGGCTTCCCATAGGAGAAGAATGGATTTAGACAACCACAGATGGTTAAAAGGGACAATTGTCATTTCAAGTAGACAGCTAGAAGTTCATCTTGAGTATTATTCCAAGAGAAAATTATAAACAAGAAAAATGCTTAGGGTTAAGACTCCAGAGGAGAATAAGAATATATGACCCCAGGTTTCTATGGGTTCAGTTTAAAAAGTAGGCGAAGAAACTCCTCCATCTCTCTTCTCCTCTGTACCATCAGCATAGTCCAGCAACCTCCCAACCCAGTGGTCCCCATAGTAGCACCATCTGGAAATCTAGAAGTTTCGGTTTCTCTGCCCATGCCCTGCCCATGGCTTGATAAACCTCTAACATTCACGTGTTTCATACTCTTGCATCATTGAGTATTCGGTGCATACAGAGACTTGGACACATCTCTTCTCTAAACTGGAAAAGATCCTGCTTTGGGATATTATGGAGGTGATAAGTCTACCTGCCCTTGTTCCTAACTTGTTGTTATATACACATGCGTGCATGTACACACACACACACACACACACACACACACACACACACACACACATTGCAGTTCTAATGATAGTTTGTTTTTAGGAGAAATTTATTTTATCTCAAAATGACAGGTTAGGGTCCATCATTTTGGGAAAGTCAAGGTAGAACTTCAAACAGCTAGTCACATCATATCCACAATCAAGAGCATAGAGAAAGTAGTACACAGACCCTCACTTGATTAATGTATGTACTCAGATCAGTTCCTTCGCCCTCATACAGTTCAGGATTTCAGGAGCCCCTTTCACCTAGAGAATGGTGCCACCCACAGTGGAGTAGATCTTTCCACATCAGATAGCTTAATTAAGTCAGTACCCCATATAAAAAGCTGCAGATCAACCCAATGTACACAACCCATCTCTGAACAGTTTATAGTTCTTAACTTCTCCATCACTAAAATAAACACATATGAACCCTTATGACAAAGACTAGGGAAAGAAGAACATATAAAGTTGAGGAATTCAGATTGAACATGGACTTCACATATTCTTTAGAATTATCAAACATCTAGAATAATCAAGCATGTATGGTTTGCCAACTGGTTTCCAGTGTTGTGTACCTAACAGGGCTTGTGATGTAAACTTAAAGAATCTGCCCCTCAAAGTACCCATATGGTCTCTTACCTCACTTTTCTAGGGTACATATCAAAAATTACAAAGTCTCAGGATGTATTCTGTGCAACAGAATTGTAACCCTTGAGTTACAGCACATTTGTATCTGGCTTTTAATAAGCTCCCTGGGTGATTTTTATGCACAATGAAATTTAAGATCTATTGCTCTGGACAGTAAGGCCTCCAATAGGAATGGAAATGTATTTGTCACTGTAGCTATGCCAGTTTTAAGTATAATAAGTGGCCATATGATACCGGTTGAGTAAACAAAGGCTTAAAGAGAAATTATGCTGCTTTGATCCTCTTTGTAGCACATCTTCATAATCAAGGGCCTCGGTGGCCTGTGTGCGGAATGAGTGAAGCAAGCTTTAAGCTATGCCTCCTGATGGGAAAGGAGCTTTGCTGTAGCAGAAATGCCTCTTTCAAAATGATCCAGAAGGACTTTTAAGAAAAACCCCTTGGGAGCTAATTAAGAAGCCAGAGGCAGACAGTCGGCTGAATTAGATCATTGGTAAACCACTGAAATCAAGGACAGAAATCGCAGACTTGGAAAAGCCATGAAAACCCTAAGGCAAAGGGTGTGTAGGCTGATAGCAGAAATCGGATAAGAGACCATAGCCAATAAATAAGCAGCTGGAAGGGCTGGGCACTCATGTGTCTAGTCTACAGGAAGCATTACGCTTCTAGAGGCAAATAGGGATATGAGACCCTTCTGAGTCTTTTGAACCACGATTGGTGGGGTTGGGGGCTACGGGAGTAGTAGGGGAATACCAGGGGAGCAGAAATGCCTGAGTGGTAAAGTGGAAAACTAAACGCAGTTGGTGACCTGGTTCCAAAAAGACATTTTTACCGTTTGTGGGTTTCATCCATTGAAACAAACACCTGAGGCTTCCTCAGGGCAAGATGGAAATAGTCCTCCCTGAAGAGGTAATTGTCATAAATTGCTTCTTATGATGATCATATAATTGCGTTTTTCTTCTAATGCTCTTTAAGTTACATTGTAGCGTAGCCTCTAGTGAATGGGGTTCCATGCTGCTTTTTTCCATCTTTCTCCCTCTTTTAATACTGTACAGAAAGTTCTTTCAGGTAGACTAATTTAGCAAGAAAAACGTGGGAAGATGCTCCCAAGAGTTCGTTGTGTGGCTGCTGAAACTTTACAGGATGTGAGTTGTGCAGATGGCAGGGGACCTGTGACAGTGATGTGTCACCTATTGCTTCATCCCCAGCCGCACATGCCATTCTGGGAGGCCAGCCAAAGTGAATGATGTAATTGCTTTGAAATAAATGAGGGTGTCCCAGTCCCAGTGTCCTTCCCTTGCACACTCATGGATCATCCTCAACTTCAGTGTTCTAAATCCTCGACAGCATGCAAGCAACCCTAGAAAGTGACAGGGAATCCCTAGCACTCCCCTAAGAGGCAAGCCTTCTGGCCCAGCCTTGCAGAAACCATACAGAGGACAGTTGAAGCCTGCCAAACAAAGTGACAAATCCCTCTTAGAAGACAGGCCAATCAAAGAATTAGAAGGGAAGTAGGGAAGCCTTGATAGATCGTGGAGGATATTTTCTGCTTTCTTCAAAATGTTAATCTTCTATGTTGTTTTGTCTCGGCTAAAGTGCCCTCAGGACTAGAAGCATTAAGATGAGAGAGAGCGTCACTGGGAACCTATGTACCTCAGTGAAGCCCCGAGCCAACAATGCTGGCTTTCTGTTCATTTCTCCCTTTCTCTTTATCTAGTGTTCAAAATGTTGGCTCCACCTTCTGAGGCAGGGGCTCTTAGGACCCACAGCTTTCTTGGAGGTGTGAGAGTGGGAGATAAGGAATCAAATAATGAGTTTGCAGAGTTGGTGACCAGCAGCAGCAGGACCCTTGAACGCGCAGGGCAGCTTCCTAATTCTCGCTCCTCTTTTATATAACTTTAGAAGGATTTTCTGCTGAATTACATGCACTTATACATAAGAAAAATGGATGGGAGTGTTATGTGGTGAGTACACAAAGGAAAATATCCATTTGAGATGCAGGCATGACATTAACCCCAACCTTTAGACAACTTTTCATTAGCTGACACTATTGAATATCAATCTATACATTTTCCAAGAATTCTCTCATTCCATCTTCACAATGACCTTTTGCTGTAGCTCTTCCTTTGGGAGCGCCACCTTTCTTTCACACGTGAGAAGACAGGACAGGTAAGGTCAATTAAACTTCAAAGAGTGCAGAAAGTAGCAGAGGCAGGACTTGTCTCAGGCTGTTAGAGACAGAGCTGAGCATCCAAATGAATTCAAAGACTGTGCTATCTTCAAAATATTAACTGTGAGTCATGGCCACAGGAAAAAAATATCCTTGTGTTTAGCATCATTAGGTTTTTTGACTGAGAGAAATATGCTATTCCTACTGAAATGTAGACATGTGAGAAAATACAAGAAATGCCAGCGTGCTCCTGGTACTGATGGGTCCTCTTCAAACTCAACCACTGAGGAGTGGAAGATTCGCTCAGTGATGATTTTTTTCATCTACCATGTATCTATAAAAATTAAAATAAGGGCTAGAGAAAAACGTTCTTTGTAGTGTGAAGCGGCGGGGCTGTGTTCCGCCACCCGGCCCGGGCTGTGTCCCGCCACCCGGCTAGCTTTACCCAAAATAATTACACAGAAACTATATTCTTTTAAACACTGCCTGGCCCATAGTTTCAGTCTCTTATTGGTTAATTCTCACATCTTCCTTTAACCCATATTTAGTAATCTGGGTAGCACCACGAGGTGTAGCTTACCAGGAGAGATCTTAACCTGCGTCCATCTCGGAGAGGAGCAGCATGGAGACTCACCACGCGACTGCCTGAAGCGTCTCCCCCACTCTACTTCCTTGTTCCCACAATTCTGTTCTGTCTACTCCACCTACCTAATTTTCTGTTCTCTTAAAGGGCCAAGGCAGTTTTCTTTATTAATAATGAAAGTAACACATAGACACTCCTCCATCACTTCCCCTTTTTCTGTTTAAACAAAAAAGAAAGGCTTCAACTTTAACATAGCAAAATTACATATAACAGTTATCAAGCAAGTATTACAGTTACAATATTTAAATCTATTTTATCTTTTATCATAACTAAGGAAATCTATAACTATCTATTTATTCTTCAACTCCATCAAAGACTCCAGAAGGATATAATGCTACCTAAGTAAATAAGAAATAAGTAACTTATAAAACTCTAGAAATGACAGAGACAACTCGCTGCCTAGACAGTCACCCAAAGTTTCTCTGTACCGTTGGGGCATCCATCTTCAGCCTTCAGGCCCATAGTGTCCAGCAGACTTTTTCATGAAGCAGGAAATTCCAAAGACAGTTCAGTCACTTTCTGCTGTGTCCTGCAGAACGTCTCGCAGACTCCTTCACGAATCAGGAACCCTGAGAGACCATCTCACCTTTAGGCAAGTTCAGCAGTCCTCTCTCTGCGGGTTCTTTGTGTCCAGTTTATGGAACAGTCCAGCCAAGAGCAGTTTCTTGCCCAAATGGCTAACAAACTCCATAAGTAGCCTCTTTGATGCCCATCTTCCTCTTGAAGTAGATTGGTGCTGCCAGGAGCAGACGTGTCTCATTGTCATGAAAAACCCTAAGTTATTAAAACATTAAATGCCATATTCTGCAGTCTTTGAAAGATATGAAGAATGCCTATCTGAAATATATCTATGCACATCTAGAAAATGACTAACATGACTACAAGCTTGACTATTAATCGATGATTATCCATTAACAACCTATATTTCCTAATTATACATTACATTCTTTAAAATGAACTACAATCACAATAGCTTAATCAAAATCAGAAATACATATACATATAACAAAATTGACCTTAAAATCCATACCATTGCAAATTATTCATCTCTATATCATATCCCCCTTTAAATGTAAAAGAACATTTATAAACAATATTTGGGAAAATGGGCGCAGTTTTTTCTCTCCAAACTGCTTCCTGCTGAATGGGGGCGCTGTTATTTAGATCTTTCATGGTATAACCTGTGTGCTAGGTTCCTCTCAGTTGGCAATTGAGTGAAGTAATTTTTTGAAGATGTTCACAGCAACCTTTCAGGAGGGCGTGGTCTATCATACCATATTGGGAAAGAAGCAATCCACAGAGTCTCGTCCTCTGTGAAAACAAAAGAAGAAACTCTTTTCCAAAGCATCATGTTCTTAGATCCAAATCCTGAAGTCATACCGTTAAGATGTCCATTTTGATCTAGCCTGGCAGCCCATATAACGAAATGTCTCTCTGTACTTAGCTCCTCTACAGTCAAAAAAATCAAAGAAAACACAACAAAATACATAATCCAGACTCTCTGTGAATTTTCCATTTTTACGTGGCTTATTTTTACTCTATCACTTTACTTCTTTTAATCTATAACTATCTGTACTCTGTCTCTTTAAAGACTTTAACCTTTTTTTTTAAGGCATTAACTTTATTCTCTATATTTTCTTTTTCTCTCTTTTAAGCCTACGTGAGCCATTTAAAGGCCTTCTATGTCTGAATCTTTTCTATTGTGAATCTGTAATTTTTTTACTATCCAGGAGCACTTTTGTTTTGTGCTTTTAAATCGCTACACACTTAAGAATCTAAGCTGTGACATTCCTAGGTCAAAAACAGGTACTGCAGGCTTGCCACACCCAGTCCAACATAGCTGAGCCGCTTGTGACTCTGAATCGGTTGCAGCTCTGAGCTGCAGAGCTGCGGGCTGCTCTGGATGTTGGCTCCACCTCTCTCCAATTTCAAAATGGAGGATGTACCATTTTCTACTAGCTCTGGGGCCGCCAGGTAGGAGCCGCACTCAGCACTTTAACTCTGAGACTGAGCGTGCAGCACAAAAACTCTTTTCATCCAAGTTACAGCCAAATCTGACATGCAGAGCACTGCGCAGTCTGAAAACATCTCTCTGTATGGCGGCAGAAATCCGCCATGCTCTTCCGCCTGCCTAAGCCTGATTCCGCCATCTGCCCAGGTGCAGGCAGGGATCAGTGAGCCATTGGCATGGTCTCAGAGAACTTTCTTTCCGATCCCAAGCGGGCAAGGTTTTTAAGTGGATTTAGTCACCACGTTGGAGCGCCAATCTGTAGTGTGAAGCGGCAGGGCTGTGTCCCGCCACCCGCCGCCGGCTAGCTTTACCCAAAATAATTACACGGAAACTATATTCTTTTAAACACTGCCTGGCCCATAGTTTCAGTCTCTTATTGGTTAATTCTCACATCTTCCTTTAACCCATATTTAGTAATCTGGGTAGCACCACGAGGTGTAGCTTACCAGGAGAGATCTTAACCTGCGTCCATCTCGGAGAGGAGCAGCATGGAGACTCACCACGCGACTGCCTGAAGCGTCTCCCCCACTCTACTTCCTTGTTCCCACAATTCTGTTCTGTCTACTCCACCTACCTAATTTTCTGTTCTCTTAAAGGGCCAAGGCAGTTTTCTTTATTAATAATGAAAGTAACACATAGACACTCCTCCATCAGTTCTTCACCTTCCATGATTAAAATAACTCCTGTGGTAGATAACTCACCTGGCATGCAGAGATTTAGTCTCTAATACTGTAAAATAAGAAAGAAAACTAAAGTATAGACTTTGATCCAATCTGTCCCCTAACTTTTGTTACAGCCTAGAGAAAATGAAAGAGTATATAGGCTAGATAACAAAAGAATAAATATATCAAATTTGTTCGTGATACTAGTCAACATTTTCCTTAAGTCTTTTGAATGAATCTGCATTAAGTTATAATGACGTGAGCTTTGGGGAAAATTGCTTATTTTCTTGATTTTCAAAAAGATAAAATCCTGGTTCTAGACCTAGATGGTTATAGGGTTGTTCAGCCCTTCAGCTCTCTCTGAGTGTCTTGAGGCTGTATTTACGGATTTCTTTCACTGCTTAAACATAACTCCATTTCCATCTTCATCTTATCTGCATATGATATAAAGCGTCAAATAAATTAACAATCCTAGGACTTTAGTATCCACTAGATAAGAACCTTTACTATTAAGTTTTCTTACCATGAACATCCACCCCATCTAGGATCTGCTAGGGTAAGTGAAGGGCCGGCCCTGCAGATCCAAAGCTACAGAATCTCCATGACACAGGACCACAGCAAGATATCCAAGAGTAGCCCCAGTGATGGTCTAACATCAGCATCTATAGTAGAGCAGAAATCAGAGGCCTTAAACAAGATCAATGACTCTTGCAATGAACAATTGCAAGTAAAGAGATATGGACTAAAAGTCATACTGTGTGACTTACTGTGTCACTCTACAGTTCCCATAACATGATTTTTCCTTTTTCCTTTTTTCTTCAAAAAGAATACTTTTACATTTTGATGGTTTTCTAAACTGTGGCTGCCTTATAATCACTGTGCGCAATTAATGTAGAATACTTTCTTTCCACCGTACAAGAAGCCACCATTAAAAGTTTGGTGCATGTTAGATTTGACACATAGAGGAATGGTGTTGCATCTTATATTTGTGCTAAGATTAAGAAGATAATGTCTGCCTTTCCAACATTAGATTTGCCCAGCCTAGCCCTTAGCCATAACAGAAGAAATACCATGGAGCTCTTAAAGTTTGTATTTTAAACCATAATTGTAAGCTATATTTTAAGTACCATTCCCCTAGGAAAGGATTGAGACTTTTTCCAGAGAAGTCTCCTCATTGGCAGGGAAAGTACAAGGTGAGTTTAGAACATATTACTGTGATTCAAAGCAAGGGAGTGGCTGATCAAGACTTAACCACAGAACACAGTGCTCAACACAAAAGGACTTGCGTGGCAACCACATAACAACTTATAGTGGAAGTATTGGAGTGCTTTATTAAAATTTGTTGGATAAATAGCCAACAGGTTCATTATTAATAATAAAGAAATAATAAGAAAGGACATAAAATAATAGAATATTGTCTTCAAAGTGTATTGTATGAAAAAAATAGTTAAATTTAGAAATCATTGTTAAATAGTCATAATGATTGGGTAAGAATCATTATGGGATGCTTTAGTGGCTGGTGGAAATTTGATGAGAAAATTTCTCTTGTTAATATGAAGGGGAGAATAGTAACTTTACAATGGACAAACTAGACATATAGTGCTTTAACCAAGTGACCAGAATTAGTGTCACCAATAATGCCACAGTCTGGCATTTGGTGTCTTAATGTAACCCATGTGGGAAGATCCTCTTTTTCTAAAATATACCAAATGGGATTTCACCAACTGCCAGAGATCCTGCATAAATATCAGGCCACTTCAAACACTTTATCTACACCGAAAGTACCACCTTCAAGGAAGACAGCTAACACTGCTCCAGGTTATAGGATAGAAGCATGGTTTTTAATGGAATATGTTATCCTGGGTTGTATTCTGAATTATGGATGAGGCAGAGAGTTATGCCATAATGGGCAATAATGGGATAATTAGCAATGTTTACTAAAAACTTTATGAAATAGAATAATACTGAATAAATATATTGAATTAAATAATAGCACTGTGTTTATGCATGAGTGTATTCTTGTTCTCAGGAAACACTGAAACACTGAAAAGTAAGAGGCACAAATTTCACAAGCCCTTTGTAATGACTTGAGATAATCGTGCATCATATGGAGAAGCAGATAGACAGGTATGAAAAACGTTATTGGCAAATTTGTAGTTGGAAAACACAGAAGTTGCTTTTATTATTATTAGTCATTTTCTATAAATTAGAAATTATGTTAAAAATAAGTTTAAATTTGTGTATCTATTGCTATTATTATTGAAGGCTTGTGTGTGTGTCCCCACATGCGCCTATGCATGCCTGCACATATAGAAGTCAGAGGTCCACACAGGGTGTCTTCCTTTACTGCTCTTCATTGTCTTTCTAGAGACAGGGTTTCTCACTGAGCCACTTCGCTGGCTACAAGGCTCCTGGTATCTACCTGTCTGTTTACTCAGTGCAGAGATTACAATCATATATCTTAGTGTCTGGCCCCTTTTATTCTATATGGGTGCTTGGGATCAAATCATTTCCTCAGCCTTGAATTCTTTGTTGGTTTTGTTTTGGTTTTGGTTTTGCAAGACAGGGTTTCTCTGTGTAGCCCTGGCTGTCCTGGAACTTGCTCTGTAAACCAGACTGGCCTTGAACTCCAGAGATCTGCCTGACTCTGTCTCCCCAGTGCTGGGATTAAAAGTGTGCACTACCACGCCTGGCTTTGAATGTGTTTTTCATTTGTATATTTCTTTGTGGTTTTAGGAATTGGCTTTGGGGATTAAGTTCAAGGGCCAACTGCATTTTAGAGAGCTCTTTACTACTGCACTACATTCCCAGTCCTTTTGAATGCAGTCCTTTTATAAAATATATTTATATATGTGTGTATTCAAATACGTGTACAGCTGTGTGCACAAGGAAGCCAGTGTGCTACCCTCTCTCTCACTCACTCCTTTGAGACACTGGAGTAGAGACGGGCTGGCAGTTATCAGGGCTCAGCCATCATCTCGTATCTGTCCACATAGCACTGGGGCTATGGATGTACATGGCCGTGCCTGGGTCTTTGTTGGACCTGGAGATTAGTATTCATATCCTCATACTTGTGCAGCAAGTTTCCTTACCAACTGAGCAGTCTCCTTGATTTTCAGTGGTTTTGCCAATGTGTCTTTAATAGAGGACAAGCTGGGAATTAGTCCTTAATAAACACTTAATTTATGAATTGGTATTCAGTCCTACGTTTCAGAAGATTTTTATTTTTGAGATGGCATCTGAAGTATGTCAGACTGACCTCAAATTCAGACTTGCTATAGAGACAAGGATGACCTTGAGCTTCTGATTTTCTCAATTGTTGTGATTACATGGGCACTAGGACTTTGTGCATGCTAAGCAAGCACTCGAGCAACTGAGGTATGCTCTGCCCCCCTCAGAGACCATTGCTGGGTAAAGAAATCATAGATGGGGGAAAGAAAGCTGGTTTGGAAGGAGGATTTCACAGAGGACTTTGGAATCTTACATGCTTCTTTTAATACCATGTTGTAGAATTAGAAACTAAAATATCACCATTTTGAAATGTAAAGAATTCAAAGAGTAAACAGAACAGCTGAGCAGAATATGGCATGGATGCTTAGGAGAATGGAGTGAGCTCCCTGCAGAGGCCTTTGATGACAAGCCAATGCTCTGAAAAGCTGAAACTGAGTGTGAATTTCGGAATGTTTTGTCTAAAGACAGTTTCTAGCTGGTTTAAATTAAATGCGCATCCACAGCAGTTAAGAGTTCTATATTGGCTACAAGCCGAAGGCAAAATTAACAGAGGCATGAGGAGCTAGGGAAAGAGAAACTCAAAATATACTTTGTTGTAGCACGACTAACAAAAACCCAAAGACAGAAATTGGGGTTCAGCCTGAAGGTCAGAAAAGCAAAACAGCCAGCCAGTGACTATTACCTCTACTTCAGTCTGAAATGGCGATCCTGCCTCCAGGAATCTCAGAAAGAGATTGCGTGTGAGGCTGTCTCTTTCCATTTTATATTCCTCTCTAGTGCTGGATTTAAAGGTGTGCACCACTACCATCCGGTTTCTATGGCAAGCTAGTGTGGCTACTGGGATTAAAGGTGTGTGTCCCACTGCCTGGTATGTAAGGCTGACCAGTGCAGCTGTTTTACTCTCTGAACTTCAGGTAAGATTTATTTATTAAAATACAAATGAAATATCACTACACCTTGTTAAGAAAAAAACATTGATTATTTGACACATTATATACAGACTTGAAAAATGTATAAAAAGAGTTACATACTTATACTTATTATAGCATATATTTATACTTGTCGTTTATTTGTTTATATTCTTCCAAGTAGCCTACCTAGTTTGTATACATCCTCCTGATGAACTAAACACTTAACTCTACTTCATTATACAGTTTGAAGTTTGCTTATAGGTTCTCAATTTACAATCACTCTGGTCATGATCCATGAAGTCATATAAAGACATAATCATTAACTAAGAATAAGTTAGTGCTCCAGCTCATGTATTAAGGTGTCTTAAAGCTGTTCCAGAGGATTCCAAGGCATCAGGGCAGTGCATGGTCACCAGCCCAGATGGAGGGTGGCAATGTCTGTGCTCTTTCAAAACTTGCCCTCACATGGGCCAGGTCCTTGGCAGCTACTGCTGATGGACAAGATCCTCCATGCTCTGTTTAGTGCACATCCCAGGGCCACATTCACAGTTATTGAGATTTTGTAAGGCAGATGCTAACACAGGAAGATTTCTGTCCCCACTCTTACTAGCCAGTGATTATGGCTGGTAACCATGGAGACTTCGAAGAAGCTAACTTCCTTGTTTTCAACAAGTGATTAAGTTGTAGAAATGTGTTCTCCTCTACTGTCTTGAAAAAAACCAAACTGGTATTCATACTTGAACATCTTGAATGCCAAGATGGAGCTAGCAAGATGACTCAGTTGGTAAGAGTGCTTGTCCTACAAACCTACATTGGAAGGAAAAAACCAACTCCTGACTCCTAAAAGTTATCATATGATATGGCATGCATGCACCCACATTCACACACATCACACACACACACACACACACACACACACACACACTCATGCATGCACCAATAACATTTTTAAAATTTTATCAATTCTTTGAGAATTTCACAGTAAATTTTGATCATATTCATTTTTAACTTCTCTCCTTAACTCCTCTCAGACATATCGCCCTCTTAGCTCCCAACTTCATGTTCTCTTTTTTTTTTAAGTAACCCATTGATTCCAGTTTATGTTCCTGATATATTTCTAGGTTTGGGGCCATTCACTGAAATGTGGTCAGCCTAACAGGATCCATACCCTGAAAGGAGACTGACTCTCTTTATATAAAATTAATTAATGAAGAGAGTCTCATAACATCAACTGTCCATAAGTTCTCAGCTAAAGGTTGGGCTCATGAACCTTTCCCATTCCATGTTAGGATACTGAGTGGCTTGATCTTGTGCAAATATTGTGTAATGCAGAGGTCCTAAAGACTGTTTTATTACAATCCTTCCTGACCTCTGGTTATTAAAATCTTCTACCTCATCTTCCTTGCTGGTCCCTGAGTCTGGGGGAGTGGGTGATAATGATGTCCCAATTTTGGCTTAACATTTCACTGGTGTTTATTCTTCTCTATACCTTAACCGTTTGTGAAATTTTGTGTTGTTTGTTGAACACAACAAAACAACAACAATAAAACACTTCTCTGATGAGATCTGAGAGTGATACTCATCTGTGGTTACAGAGATACAAATTTAGAGGGCAGTTAGTTTGATGCTATGTCCATTTAACAGACCAATAATATAATAGGTTCATCCCAGTAGCTTGTGGGATCCCCAATTATAGGTTCTTGGGCAGTTCCAGGATATGTGTCCTTAAATCTTATCAGAAATTGCTTGATTATTTCTATACCATTTTTTACACTACTGGACCTGTGGGTATATCTGGTCATACTGTTCGTTATTGCAATTCACAGAATTCAAAACTAGGTAAGACCACTAAAGATGTTTTACTCCAGCCATCTAGATAGCACCCTCTGGTACTATGAAAGCTACCTAGCAGAGATGAAGCTTTTTGTCAGTACCAATTTAGTTGTACAATATCCTGTGACCATTGTCTGCTGTGTTCTCAGCTTACCACCAAGTCCATGTAGGCAGGTGATAGCAATGGTAATAGCTTGTTTTGTTTTGAAGATCCTTGAGACATCTCTGGCCAACTTTTGGAGGGAGGAGACCACTTGTTCCCCGGCCACCTGGCAGTTTAGACCCAAGAATAATCACACAGAAAATGTATTAATTAAATCACTGCTTGGCCCATTAGCTCCAGCTTCTTATTTGCCAGCTCTTACATCTTAATTTAACCCATCTCCATTAATATGTGCATCACCACGAGGTCATGGCCTACCAACAAAATTTCATCACGTCTGTCTCTGCTAGCAGCTCCATGGTTTCGCCTTAACTCTGCCTCCTTTCTCCCAGCATTCCATTTAGTTTTCCCACCTAGCTCTGTTTCCCTACATCTCTGCTATAGGCCCAAAGCATTTCAATTATTAGCCAATATTATTCACAGCATACAGAGGGGAATCCCACATCACCTCCCCTTTCTGTTTAAATAAAAAGGAAGGCTTTATCTTCAACATAGTAAAATTATATATAACAAAACAGGTATCAAGTAAGAAATACAGTTGCAATATTTATATCTACTTAATCTTTTATGATGACTAAGGAAAACTATAAATATCAATTCTTCAACTCTATCAAAGACTTCAGAAGGATATAATATTACCTAAGAAAACAGGAAGTACATTGTAAGCAACTTCCAAAACTTTACAATGAACAGACATCTCACTATCTAGACAGTCATCCAAAGTTCTTCTGTACCATCCGGGCATTCATATTCAGCCTATAGGCCCATAGTATCTAGCAGTCTTTTCCACAAAGCAGAAAATTTCAAAGACAGTTCCACCTCTATTGGCAGTTTGTCAGTCTCTGTGTCCTGCAGAATGTCTGAAGACTCTTTCACGAAGAAAGATCCCTGAAGGACCGTCTCACCTTTAGGCAAGTTCAGCAGTCATTTCTTTGGGGGTCCTGTATGTCAAGCAGTCCAGGCAAGATCAGTTTCTTGCCCAAATGGCTAACAAACACCATGAGGAGCCTATTCAATGTCCATCATCCTCTTGAAGTAGATTGGTGCTACCAGGACCAGATGTATCTAATTATCATGAAAAGCCCTAAGTTCTTAAAACATTTTAAATGCCATACTCTATAGTCCTTGAAAGGTTTGAAGAATGTTTATTCATCTAAACTACATAAATGCACATCTAAAAATATAACTAACATGACTACAAGCTTGACTATCAAGATGATTATCTATTAACCTATATTTCTTAATTGTAAATTGCATTTTTAAATGAGCTGCACACATAATACCTTAACCAAGAGCAGAAATATACATGACAGAATTGACCTTAAATTTGTATCAATAAACCAAGATCCATAACAATACAAAGTATCCATTGCTATAGCATATCCCCCTTTAAATATAAACAAACATTTATAAACAATATTTGGGAATATGGTCATTGTTCTCTAGACTACTTCCTGCTGATTGTGGGTGCTGATAATCAGGTCTTCCATGGTGTATCTTGTGTGCTAGGTTCATCTTAGTCAGCAGTTGGGCGAAGTAAATTTTGGGGGGTGTTCACAATGACCTTTCAGGGGTTCTTGATGCATCAAAAAATATTAGTTTGAAAGCAATCCACAGGTTCTTCTCATCTTCTGTGGAAACAAAAGAAGAATCTCTTTTCCAAAACAACATATTTTTAGACTCAAATTTTAAAGTTAAGATACCTTTATGTTGGTTTCACCTAGCAGCCTGTACAATGAAATGTCTCTCTGTACTTAGCTCCTTCACAGTCAAAAAATTCAAAGAAAAAACAAGAAAATACATAATTCAGACTCTCTGTGTATTTTTCATCTTTATATGACTTGTTTTTACTCTATTACTTTTTAATATTTACTCTGTCTCTTTAAAGACTGTGCTTTTTTAATGATTTACTTCCTTTTATAACTCTCTATACTCCTTTTCTTCTCTCTCCCAAGCATATGTACATTTTTAAACACACAGTGTCTCATTTAGAGGCCTTTTCCACCTGGATTTGTCTTTGTTGCATATCTGTAATTATTTTCTGACCAGAAGTGTCTCTTAAAATGCTAGTGCTTTTTAGTGTAGCAAAGCTACAGCATTGCTAGGGTATAAATGGTACTTTCTGCTTGCTTGGCACAGTCCAACATGGTAGAAGTTTGTTCACTGCCTCTGCAAGCACATTGCCCCAGTTCCAAGTATTTAGCAGGTCTATGTCGAACCTTTAAGCAGTTTGTAGCACTATATTCACAAAACCCACTTAAATGAGTTTTCTGAAAGTGCCAGAGGTTGCACTAGAGGCACAGGCCAGAAAGCCAGCATTTCAAAATGGTGTGGCTTTTTTCCTGCTACTGCTGAATCAAAAAAAAAAAAAAAAAAAAAAAAAAAAAAAAAAAAAAAACCCTCTTAAAGGAGCCGCAGCACGCCACTAGCAAGCAAAGCCAATTTGGGGAAAAATGCAGCTAAACTTTGTTCTTTAGTGTCTAGAATTTTTTTCAAGTCCTCTAAGGTTTTACATGGATATAGTCCACCGTTGGCATGCCAATTTGGTCACTTGTTGGTTCCCAGCCTCTTAGCCCTGAAATAATCACACAGAAACAATATTATTTAAATCACTACTTGGCCCATTAGCTCTAGCTTCTTATTTGCTAATTCTTACATCTTATTTAACCCATCTCCATTAATCTGTGCATCGCCACAAGGTCGTGTCCTACAAGCAAAGTTTCAGCACATCTGTCTCTGCTAGCAGCTCCATGGTTTCACCTTAACTCTGCCTCCTTTCTCCCAGCATTCTGTTTAGTCTTCACCACCTAGCTCTGTTCCCCTATAGGTCTGTTATAAGCCCAAAGTAGTTCCTTTATTAACCAATGGTATTCACAGCATACAGAGGGGAATCCCACATCAGCCAACCACTTAAAGGGAGATCACCCATATCTGGCACTGGGATTTTTATTTGGTAACCCATGGCTTCTGAGAAGAGCATAATCCCACTTGTAAGAGGATTCCAGTTAAACTCCTTTATATGAGTATATAGGTAAATATATACGAATATATTATAAAATAGGTTTCCAAATGGCTTTCTCAAACACCTTTGCTGTTTGTCATCAACCAACTGCCTCCTTTGCCCAACATTCCCATCTCTTTCCCCATTTAAACTTCTCTCTCCATTATCTTCTGCTTTCCTCCTTCATAATAAGAAAATAAAATATAAAAGAAGAATGCCAAGATAATTGGTAGAATAATGAAGCTGACCTTGGCACAAGCATTCATTAGGCCTGAATAAGAAAGCCCCAAATCATCAGATCATTAAGTAGTAATTAAGTACTAAGTAAGTAGACATCATGTACTATCTGTTCCAGGAAAAACACAACTGAATAAAGAATTTTTCTTGTTTTCCTGACTGTCAATCCCATCTGGTAAGAAATAGCTCTCATACAGGCCTGTATGGTGGAGGGAGAGGGAGAAGTGAGGACCACTGAGCCATCACTCCTGCTATGTGGCTCTAGACTCAGACCCATTGTTAAGGCAATACAGAATGCCTGGATGAAACCATTCCTAAAACACAGCCGTGAGATCCTCAAGTTCTGCTCCATCTCAGGTTTCCTATTTTTCTGATTTGAATGGGAAATCTCTCCTGGTCACAGTTCTTCTTTTTTAATTTTTTTTTTGGTTTTCCTAAACAGGGTTTCTCTGTGTAGCTCTGGTCCAAGATCTTAACGCAGATGTGGAGCAGAGGAAACAGTGTGGGACAAGCTTGGCGAGTGGGCTCTCGTTAAGTAGAGCACAGCACTTGATCCTTTACTCACTGAATTTTCTAATTGTAAAGATGAGGAAATCACTACATGCTTTGCATCTTAAACCTGATGGGTTGGCTAGGAGAATCGTGTGATCCTGTGTGGAAGTACTTTGAAAATAATTAAGTGCCGTGAAATTATAGAGGGTTATTAATTGTGACTCACATTGATTAATTACTAGTGCGCTGGGTATGGTGCTGATATTTTACATTCCCTTAGCTCACTTAACCCTTCTGCAACCCTTACAGGTTCATACATACGGTCATCCACATTTTAGAGAGAAAGAAACTGAGGTTTACAACAATTATCTTCCACAGTATTGTTCCCAAGAGAGATTTCAGTCTGGATCAACCCTGTTGTCCTAAAGTCCCCACTGTCCAGTCTCTCCAGCTCTGCAAGTGTAGGAGAGCTCAAATAGGTGAATGGTCAGCGTCTACAGATGGACTTCAAATCCCAGCAATCTTTGTAATGGTGCCCTCACTTGAGCTTGAAGTAGGTATGTGGTTTAAACAAAGTACTTTGCTGGTGAAAGAGGGAAATGCAAAGTCGTGGAGGGGAAGCAACCTTCCTAAGGAGACTCACAGGTCCCTTTGCCTCATGTATGCACAGACACACACACTTCAGCCCTGGGTATTGAACCAAACTAATTTGAAACTAATATTCACAGCTTGCTACAGTGGCACTGATTAATCTGTTAGCAGGCCGTTGTAACAAGCTGGGGAATTGTTAGTTCAACTGCTCTCTTCCTGCCCAGGTCGTCCAGTGTCTGCCTTGCTCTGACCTCGCTGTCACTGGGCTGCTGAAGCACCCAAATCAAGAAACGAAGCCACTTGAGATCAAAACTTTGAGGCTGGGCCAAAAGAAGTGGGGAGATGGCAGCTGATGTTGGGAAGTGTGTGTGTGTGTGTGTGTGTGTGTGTGTGTGTGTGTGTGTGTGTTCATTTGCTACAATAACTCCATAACTTCCTGGTAAAAAGCCTTAGACTGAGAGCAAAGGACACAATGATATTTACAAATAGAACCTGATTCCTGACCCTCCCACTTCCACAACGCATGACCAAGAAGTGGGGAGGAGAGGATAGAGAGGTGGCATTTGGGGAGAGGCTTTATATTTGCTGTTGAAGTAGACATGAATCAACATCGAAGAACACTGGGTTACACCAAGCTTTTCCCACACAATGCTTCCTCTTTGTCACCTGTGACTCCCTTCCAGGCTTCATTGGGAACTATCAACCTGCTAAATTGTGTGCTGGCTGTAGAAGTAGAAGCTAGGGAATCTCCAGCATCTTGGAATCCTCCTACACATACCCTGAGCCCAGTGCCCAAACCATGCCAGTCACTCAACACACTACATCTTACTTATTTCTCAGAATGATTTTAGGAATGAAATAAGTGCTATTGCCCCATTTTCAGAGAAATTTCAGAAGTTGTAGAGGATTATACAGATTCACAGAAACGATGTTGAGTTAGGAGCCCAGTGGTCCAGTTCATGAGCTGGGCACCTATTCCTAGCACTCACACTCGGTCTTCCATATACTGGATATGTCCCAAGGCTAGCAAAGGGGGCTGTGGCTTTAGTTGCCTCAGGATGGGAGCTTCTCTGTACCTCCTGTGTGCTATCCACATGAAGGATGGCCATCATTGCTTTCTTCCAGTTTCTTTGCCCCTATCATCACCTCTCTGTATTCCACGTTCACCGTTTACTTTCCCTTTTAGTTTTCTGGTTCTCTTGACACATGACTAGGAAATTATTTACCATACATGTTAGAAATGTGATCATTTAGCTCTCCCCTGAGCATTTGTATTTTTAAGAGAAAGTAGAATGAGACACTGATAAAAAATGTACCAACCCTTTAAGTTGGAGTAGATCACCATGTTTTCTGGAGGGGGAGAAAATGATATTCCTGAGGCCATAGATCCTGTCACAGACTGGTGAGAGTAAGAATTGACAAACACTTGAACTAAGCTCAGAGGAACATGTGTGGATTGCTTCTGTAGGAGGCTGGCCTATGCAACCCTTCATGAGGTTTCAGAAACAGGAATCTTCCCAAGTCCTAAGAAACAAACAAGTTCTTGTATCACTGAGACCCAGGCTGGCTATGCTTTGTCTCAGGAAAGGTAGCAAACCAGAGTACAGGGTCTTCTGGGCAAGCCATCTCATGCTCAGATAGAACCTCTGCCTGGCACATGTCACCCAGTCTATGGTGGCTTCCAAAGATTCACAAGCTTGGGATTTGTGTAGTTCTCAAGCAAGCAGAAGCTGTAGAATGAGCCTTACGGTGATAAGGAAGCATCCTTCCTGACCTCCCATTTTGAGTGTAGCAATGCAGACTGCAACAGATCTGCAGAGAGGAGGGGGTGAACTAGAGAACATCACCATGGTAACATGTTTTCCCAGCATCATTTTTCTCCGGACCAAGCCCATCCCTAAAGCAATCCTTTCTAGAGCTATAGCCCTGTGAGGAAAGGGTTATGCCTTTGCAACCCCCTCATGTATCACACTCAAGTGATCCCTCCTCCCTCCTTCAATTCACAAGCCTCTGCTGTGAATATGCGTGTTTATTTACTATTCTGTTAGGCAAAAGGTTCTTGATTTCCTTTTTCCTAACCAGCCATCCTGCTTTCAGCCCTTAAAGAGAATACAATAAACTATTAGAGCTTGAATTTTAATTGTTTTTCTTGTTATATTTTCAGAGCCTACCTATGCCTGACACATAATACATATTTGTTTAAATGAGGAAAAGTTTAATTTAAGAAACGAGGAATGAATCCATAGGGTGCTATGGAAGTAGGCAGCTCTAGTATGTACAGATAGCCATCAGCATGTGGCCTGATGGTACCAGAGAGTAACTAACTATACTGGCTGGTTTTGTATGTCAACTTGACACAAGCTAGAATCATCAGAGGAAGGTGCCTCAGTTGAAGAAAAACCTCCATGAGCTCCAGCTGTAATCTCAATTAGTGATCAGTGGGGGAGGGCCCAGCCCATGGTGGGTGGTACCATCCCTGGGCTGGTGGTCCTGGTTTCTATAAGAATACAGACTGAACAAGCCATGTGACATAAGCCAGTAAGCAACACCCCTTCATGGCCTTTGCATCAGTTCTGCTTCCAGGATCCTAACCTATTTGAGTTCCTGACCTGACTTCCCTTGGTGATGAATAGTATGGTGGATTAGATAGGAATGCCCCGCCCCTCCGCCATAGACTCATGTGTTTGAGTGCTTGACCCATAGGGAGTGGCATTGTTAGGAGATATGGCCTTGTTGGAGTATATGTGGCCTTGTTGGAGGAAGTGTATCATTGTGCAGTTGGGTTTTCAGGTCTTACATGCTCAAGCTACACCCAGTATGGCACAGTCTCCTTCTTCTGCCTGTGGATCAAGATGTAGAACTCTCAGCTCCTTCCCCAGCACCATGTCTCCCTGCATGTCAACATGTTTCTGGCCATGACAATAATGGAATAAACCTCTGAAATGGTAAACCAGCCCCAATTAAATGTTTACCTTTAAGAGTTGCCACGGTCAAATGTCTCTTCACAGCAATAGAAATCCTAAGACAAACAGCAATGTGAAAGTGCAAGCCAGATAAATTGCTTCCTCCTCAACTTGATTTTTGGTTGTGGTGCTTTGTCCCAGCAAATAAAAACCCTAACAAAGACAGCAACTGAATTCCTATTCCTTGACTGTATGTTGGATTATAACTACAGCTTGTTGCTACTAAAGTCAATGAGAAGTGCAAGGTTAACCTACTTAAGAGGTCAACTTGCTCATCCTTAAACTATTATTATTTGTTTGTTTTTTGAGACAGGGTTTCTCTGTGTAGTCCTGGCTGTCCTGGAACTTGTTCTATATGCCAAGGCTGGCCTTGAACTCATACAGATTCACCTACTTCTGTTTCCCAAATGTTGAGATTTAAGGTGTGGAATGAATCACCACTGCCCACCTCATCCTCAAACTTTTAGTCCAGATCTTATGTATTATATTGTTGTGGTTAAGATTCTCAGTTTGACAGAATCTGGACTCAACTAAGAAAACACCTCTTGGCAGGTCTATGAGGATATTTCCTGGATGGATGGAACAAGGAGCAAAGATTCTCCCCAAGACTGGGCAGCACCCTCTGGCAGTGAACCATCAGAAAAAATGTCTGAAGGGGAAATGGGCTGCGTTTGCCTGCCCTTATTTTTGTTTTGTTGGGTTTGTTTTTCAAGACAAGGTCATGCTGAGCAGCTCTGGCTGTTCTAGAATTCACTGTGTAAACCAGGCTGATCTCAAACTCACAGAACTCTGGCTGCCTCTGTCTGGATATTCTTTGTTGATTACTGCCTGCAATCTGCTGCTGCTACCCCACTACAATTAGCATTAGTGTTACCTGAATTTCACAGTCCATTTTCTTTTATTTTAAAAATGATGTTCCTGTGTTATTTTTAATCATGTGCACATGTGTGCACATGGGTTGTGCACATAAGCACAATGCCTACAGAATCCAGAAGAGTCCTTTAGAGCCCTTGGAGATGGATACACAGCTGGCTATGAGCTGCCTAACATGGGTGTTGGGAACTAAACCCAGAGTCTCTGCAAGAGTAGCAGATGTTCTTAACCCCTGATCTGTCAACCCAGCCCTCTGTCTTTCCTCTTAAAAGGGTGGTTCTTGAACTTACACAAGGAAGCAAACATGGCCTTTTTAAGTTGCAGTGATCCTGAAATGGTGAATGAAATATGGAATATATGCAAGTTTTCTTTATTACTCACACGCCTGTTCTGTAAGTTTTAAACTCAAAACAACAACAACAACAACAACAACAACAAAAACCTACCTAGATAGAAAATATATGCAGGTTTCTATATTCAAACCCCAAAGTATTCATGTAGTTAGTCTTAGGGAAGTGCTTCAAGTAACTTTTACATATGTTAAAATTGGACCCAGTTTTGAAAAGTTTGCAGAAGACTTTTAAACCATTGTCATAGAAGTGAATCTGGGATACAGAGATGCATAGTGAGAAGAGGATACAGTGGATGCTAATTTTCATAAGGTCTATGTCTTAGCTAGGGTTTCTATTGCTGTGAAGAGACGCTGTAACCATAGCAACTCTTATAAAGGAAAACATTTTATTGGGGCTAATCACTTTCAGTTCAAAGGTTTAGTTCATTATCATCATGGCCGGACATGGCAGCATGCAGGCCAGACATAATCCCGGAGAAGGAATTGACGGTTCTTACAGCTTAACTCACAGGCAACAGGAAGTGTTCTGAGACACTGGATGTGGCTTGAACAGATATGAGACCTCAAAGCCTTCCTCCACAGTGACACACTTTATCCAACAAGGCAACACCCATTCCAACAAAGACACACCTTTTAATGGTGCCACTCTCTTTGGGATCCATTTTCTGTTTAAACATCACATGGTGGGAGAGGGCTCACAACCATCTAAAGTGTGTAGTATGACAGGTGAGTAATCCTCTACTAACGCCTCACAATGATCTATCTCTCAGCTTGGCTTTTTCTACAGACCTCGAAAGGCCAGGACCATCTCGAAAGAGCAAATCATCCAGCTGTCAGGTGAAGTCTGAATGTTCCTTCTTTTTCACTTCAGATATTCTCATTCATACAGATGACCCTAATTGTCAAAGTCTTTGTCACAGTGTTAGGCTTAGACTGCTTTTTCCTGCAATCAAGTAACTATTCACAAATAACTGATTTCACAAAATTATCAGAACAGGGAACAAGCAAAGCAGACTGTTATAAGCAGCCCATGTTTCATGCGGGTAATTACTGAGGACTTCCTCTTCTCAGAATGTCAATGTCACCAGAAGATTCTCTGCAGGAAAAAGGAACAGGAACAATGAAGATAATGAACAAGGAAACTTAAAGCAGAAGGAAATCTCATATCCCCCAGGAGTTAGCTACAGAAGGCCTTCTAATGGTGATAGGCACATCAGTTAAACAGAAGCTTATTGGAAGCACAAGTGCCATTTGTTCCTGAACTGAGCCATATTCCACAGGCCAGTCCTGAAAGTAAAAAGAAACAAAATTATGTATGTGTCAATGTGATGACTATACAAGATTGGTGGGCCATAAGCAGCTCACTTTGATATGTTCAGCCCTTGAGCAGTCCCTTCACATACAAACATGAACGGACTAATGAAGGGTTAGCATGCATGACCACAGCAACTATCTGCTTTTAGAAATTTTGCTTTGGAAGGTCAATGAATATATTATGAAGAAACTCACATGAGATGATAAGATCATGAAAAATTAGTTTGAGAATGACCTTTAGGATCCATCTTGGATGCCCAGCTCTAGATAAACTCCTAGCAGACTGTAGCCAGTTTGTGATGTTAAAAAGTGAACACTCAGTACAGCCATTAAGTTCTAACCAACTATATAAAATAACATTGTTGCTGTTTTAAGTCACCCTGTTTTGGACTATGTATCATTTAGCAGTGGGCTAATGTTTAGCATAGCAAGAGGGGCCTAGAAAGAGGATATTGCTAGAACAAAAATCTACATGATATTAGATTAAAAACGCCACAGACATCTAAAGATAGCTTTCTTCTCAGAGCTCTTCATGTTGATGGGAATGGCATTCAGGGTCTTCTGCTCACTGGGCAGGCACTGAACCACTGAGCTACATCTCCAAGCTCTCTAGCACAGGTGGCAATGGCATTCTACTCAAGAGTCATCTGGGGAAGCACAGAGGCTATTTAAACCAAGTGAGAGCTTTTCTGTGGCTTTCATGGGAAAGAGCAGGGCAGGCTAACCATGCCAATCTCATCTAGGATAGGCTGGTGTCAGTAGGCTCCAGTGTTGCAGAGGGCGAGAGCCACTTGTTCCTGGCAACTTAGCCCAGAAATAATCACACAGAAACTGTATTAAATCACTGCTTGGCCCATTTGCTCTAGCTTCTTATTGGCTAACTCTTACATATTAATTTAGCCCATTTCTATTAATCTGTGTACACCATGAGGTCGTGGCCTACCAGCGAAGTTTCAGCTTGTCTAATGCTGCCGGCAGCTCCATGGCTTCTCCCCTCCACCTTCCTTCTCCCAGCATTCAGTCAAGTTTTTCCCGCCAACCTAAGTTCTGCCCTATCAACAGGCCAGTTTCTTTATTCATTGACCAATAAAAGCAACACAAGACAGAAGGACCTCCCACACCACTCCAGGAACAAAAACTTCTTCGAAGAATCTAATACCTGCCCCCTGGTGTGGTTAGGGTAGCGGGACACAAGGGAGAGCTGTTGACAAAAGGAAGTGTTGGAGGATATTGGTCACAGATTGATGAGTATGACTGATGCTTACGTACCCTGCCCCACCCTGATTATTATGCAGACCTAATATTCAATGTGACAGAATCTGGACATAAATAAATAATTTGAAGTTGTCTATCTAGATTTAAATAAGGTGATGATGATTGGCCCCCATGATGGGACTGACGTCCATACAGGAAAAGAACATAGCATGCTACATGTGTGTCCTATAGACAGCCATCCACAAACCAGAAAATTATCTCTCGGTGGCAACAAGCCCAAGTGACTCCTGATTTTAGAGTCCCCAGTTATAAAATGTTCCATTTTAATAGCACACTGAAATGGCTGCTTTTGTATGTGACATGCTCTCCCACATGGAATTTCTCCTGTCTTGAGGATTTGTGCAGATCCTCCTAGGTCAGAGAAACTCAAAATGCTACAGTGTCATTAACAAATAGAATATGGAATGTATAACTGTAGAGGCATTGGGGACGCAAAGTAGTCTGAGGTGATGAACAGCTAAAACAATGAGAGACTTGTACAGAAAACCGGAAAAAAAAAAAAACAGGCACAGACTGTAGAAAAATGAAGTAATTGTCACTGCTGGTAACCTGGAAAATAGGAATTAGGACCATGAGATTGAAAACTTCTCTAACAAGCCTCCCAGGCAGAATACTAATGTGTCAACCTGTGTCTTAGGGTTTCTATTGCTGTAAAACACCACTACCCAAAGCAACTTGGTGAGGAGAGGATTAAACTGTATATGCTTCAACAACATGGTCCATCATCATAGAAGCAGGGCAGGAACTCAAGGTAGGAATTTGAACGCAAGAATTGAATCAGCAGCTGTGAAGGAACATGGCTTCCTGTCTCCCTTCCCCTTGCTCACTCAGTTTGCCTTCCTATACAACCTAGAACCACCTGCTCAGTGGTACCACCCACAGTGGACCAGGCCTTCCCACATTGATCAAGACAATACCTCCAAGACTTGACCACAGGCAGATCTTACAAATAGCATTTTTTCAATTAAAATTTCTCTTTCGAGGTATGTCTAGGTTTGTGTCAAGTTGACCACCCATCACAATGTGTTCTAAGTCATCTCTGACAAGATTTTAAAGAGAAATGGGGAGAAACTGAAGAGATTTGCTGTTTGGTTTTCAACCTCCATTTGGAGGAAATATTTCCCGCCAAAGATGGTCTGGCTTATAATGAGTGTTTCTCATTTCCAGTGTCTCCAGCTGGCAAAACATTCTAAAGAAAATCATAATTCCACTATGCTATACAGGGAAAATGAAGCTGCCTCTGATTCATCCTCATACCACTCTGAGAAATGCAACATCAATGTTGTTTGGAGTTGGAGGTTTGCAAACTACAGTCTTCCAGGCGTATTTGGCCTGCTACTTGTTTTGGAGTAAAGTTTTATTGAAACAGTGCTATACACATTTGTTTACATATCATCTGTAGCTGCTTTGAAGTATAATCACAGAGGCCATGTGGCTCAAAGTTTCTTTATATGATTCTCATACAGTATTCACAGGGAACATTTGGCGGCCACATGTTAAGCAGGTAACTCTAGCAATAGTTTGCTGTGGAGAAGATAAGTGAGACCAGCATTTAGAGAGAAGAATAACTTTTTACCAAGACGGAGTGAGTGTTAAAGCAGAAGAGAAATATGGGAAGAGGAAAGTAAGGATAGAAGAGAAGGAAAATGGCTAGAGATGGGGGGAGGTGTCAGGAAGAGATTTGACGGAAGGAGTAGAACGAGAGAGTGAGAAGCAGCTACTGGTGCTTCAGTGGAGTGGGTGTCTGGTTACAGCACTTGAACAGCGTCATTTCTGGTTAGTAACTGTTGTGTCCTGTTTTTGTTTTGCGTATGATCAGGGTTGATTTGCTACAGTCAATGAAAGGAGCAATGCCACTTCATGAGACATTCATTTTTCCCCATGTTTGAGCCTCAGAGCTCTGTTGTTGCTGTCGTTTTTAAGTGTGCTGTGTGTTTCATTAAAATGCCAATGATTCTAAACTACCTTTAGCTAGCAACAGTCACCTGGCATATCTGGCCAGAGATGCAAGCAGAAATCACGGGTGGGAATTTTACAGAAAATCTTTTTAAAAGAGGACAGACAGGTGGCTCTTTACTCTCTTTTGTCGTGTCCCTGGTTCTCCTGTGTGGAACATGAGTGCAATTTGCGTAATTACTACGGCCATCTCGCAACAGCAACAACGGAAGCAGTGTGCTGAGGGTAAGGCACAAAGTTAATGTAAATGTGGGCTTACAGGATAGTTTTTGAATGGTCATGTCAACCTTGGGGGATGGAGCTGCATATCTCAAACAAAACAAATCCTTTCTGCATTTATACATACTTTTGTGGGCATATTTACATCTAAATGAATCATAACTATTATTTATATATCATTGCCTATGTAATCTTTGTCTTTTCTAAGTTTTCTCAGAAGTCAAAGAGTTAGAAACTTAAAATGGCTCATCACATCACGTCTACAGTCAAGTGCAGCAAGAGACTTAATGCATGCTGCATGCCTCCTCCTGATCAGCAGATTTTCCAATACTTATCCAGTCCAGGATCCCCTGCTGAGGCAATGATGTCACCCACAATAGGAGACCCTTTGGCATCATCCAATGGAATCAAGGCAGACCCCCACAGTCATGCCTGCATGCTGACCTGATCTAGACAATGCTTCACTGAGACTCTCTAGCTAGGTGATCCCAGACTATGTCAAAAGTTGACAATCCAAGCTAAGCATCACACAACCCTGGCATTCATAAGCAAGAATGGACAAATGCATTCTGATATTTTGATTTTGGGAGAGTGAGATATATAAATTAAACTTAATTACTGGGTTATATCAGATTGCTTAAGCTAATGCATCCCAAATTGCCCCTAAAATATACATTCCTTGTAATCTATTTGGTATAGTTGGAAGATTTTTCATGTTGGAGTACAGAAAAAACTATGGTACAATAAAATCAAGAATCCTGTACCTATTTTGACATTACAAAAGCTATAAATTGATTGACTGCTGTAGGTACTTTTAAACTAATCTTTCCCTCTAGGACAGTGACCCTTGAGTACAGTTCCTTATATTGAGGTGACCTCCAACCATAAAATTATTTCATTGCTACTTCATAACTGCAATTTTGCAAGCATTATGAATTTTAATATAAATATATTCTATTCATTATCATCCCCCCACCTCAAAGGGTTGCAACCATCAGGGTGACAACCGCTACTCTAGGATGTTTGCTTTGAAGCCAAGCAGTCTCTAATTCTGTAACGTCAGCTTGCCAAGGAACAGTTCAAGTTAATTACAATATCCACTATCTGTACCTTGTCCCAAACTCACAGGCTAGGGGCTCTGCTCCATGCTCCTTCAGATACCAGTCACAAATCTCCAGAACCACCTGTTCTGCTGACTTGGTATAAATTGGAAGCTCCCACAACTCCCTCGTACAGCATTTGTTCGGATGACTCAGCGAAGCTAAGAAAATTACTTTCTGTGTTTGCTACACTATTGTAAAAAACTCAATTAAGAAGCAACCGAACAGAAGGCTTGGATAAGGTATGGGGAGACAGTGGGTTGGTGACGTCATGCCCTCTCTGGCCATGCTAAATGTCCAGCAAGCTAATGTGTTTACTGACCTGCATGCTTTCCACACTCCCTTGTGGGTGAGCTATCACAGCCAATCTTGGCTCTCCCTTTTGGAGTTCAGGAGGTTGGGCAGAGAGTTCCTGGTCTCCCATCTCTACTTGTGTGCTTCATGTTACTGATGAAGAGCCCTCCCCATTAGACTCCAGAAGGGATACATTCTATCTTATCTCATTTGCATAAACTCAACTATGCTCACAGAAGCTCCTTAGAGATCACAAAAGCCACTCCCACTAGATAAGAAATTCCAAGGGTTTTAGGCTTTTTTTTTTTTGTGCCAGAAACAGATGAAGCCCAAACAGTTCTTTTTGAAAAATATTTTTTATTTATTCTTGAAATACATAGACATGTGCAGTATTTAACTATGTGCACCTCCTCTGATTCCCTCTCCTTCACACAAGTAAACTTATGTCTGGTATATAAATATGACCAAGATTCTTTGGCTAGGGAACTCAGGGGCCATGAAGTGAACCTACTATCAATATTTTCTTGAATAGAAATATACAAAACTGCCTACTAAATATGCATTTTTCTACCCACAGATTAATGCCATTATCAGGCCTCATCTTTGTGCACAGATGGTGGTTAATACAGAGGCTCAAAACTGGCCGAAGTGCAGAGAACAGTGGTGTCTATGACAGATTCTAAGGGTCAGAGGACAGGGAGGACTGGGGCAAATAGCCTTATGATACCTCATTCCCCATTTCCATTTCTCCCTCTGGAGACTGTAAAAATAATAGATACCTGAAGTCCACATTTCCCCAGACCAGAATAAGAAGGGTATTAACTTCATAAAATTATCAGCTTATAAGCCTGAAAAAGGAAGCAGTGGAAACCAATTTTAAACTATGTTGATAACTATTGAGTATAGGTGTTGAAAGTCATGTCTTCTAGGCTGAATCACATTTCTTCTTAAAGGAGAATCACATATTCTCCTTAAAACTCAAGGTTTTCTTTGGTGGATGGGAAACAATTCACGTGAAGGAAAGCACAAGGACGTTTTAACCTGGGTGGACCTCCTCGGAGAGGTGGGCTCCTTCAGAGATAGATGCGCTGAAATTAGGTAACCTGTTTATGGCATTTTTCTTGCCCTTTTTGGCGCCTCTGATCACAGCATATCATGGTAGAAACTGCAGCCTTTCTGCCTCTTCTTCCTGACAAGGACATTAGTAGATAATGGAGATGACTCTTCAGTTTAACATCTAAGGATCAGAGAATGGGCACATGTGGAGAAAGTCTGACTCAACTAGGCTAGGAGATCTACTTTCTAGAGAAGAAAAGCCGGAATCAGGTCAGACCTTTGAAAATAAAAAGTTTTCAGAGAATGACATTTACTAAGTCTTCCTCCATAGAGCTGTCCCGATCTGGGCTAGGTTCTTCCCGAAATGCTTCCTTAAGTACACAGAGCTACCTACCCTTGGACTGTTTTGCCTAGAAATTTAACTCTTACTTCAAGCACCCAAATAGCAGCTGTCTGGCTTAACCCCTAACACACATTTATATGTCCATCATTAATCTTTATAATCAGTCCCCTGAACCAATTAGTTGCTCATGACCTCATATGGCCTTATCTACCATCAAATCATGTGGCCCAGCATAGGATAAATGCATGCTGTACCCATAGTCCAGTTATTACAGGGAGGGTCCTAGTAGTAGTCTGAAAAATGTTGCTGCCAGAAAACGAGATGCATTGAGGCACATCAGTATACACACACAGAACAAGGCAACACTCAAGTATTGATGGCTTCTTTAAAAAGCCACTTTATGGAAAAACAGGTGATCCTGACCCTATTTCTTATAAATAAAATTATATTTTTGACATGAAACATTCTCTTCAGTTGTAAGTTTTCGGTTTTTAGGAAGACACTTTAGAGGTTATTCCTCAGCACCTGCATGTACTAGGCCACTTAGTCTGTTCTAATCACTTCATTAAAGAAGCCAGCAAAATGACCACTGACAGCGGAACGAGGATTTATTCCTACTGCTTGAACTGACTTTTGGGGGGCCCATTCTTATTGGTGGGACACCTTGCTCAACCTAGATATAGAGGGGAGGGCCTTGGTCTGCTTCTAAGTGATGTGTCAGACTTTTTTGACTCCCCATGGGAAGTGTTACCTTCTCCAAGGAGTGATGGGGCACTGGGTGGGGAGAGATAGAGGTAGTGGAAGGAGGGGAGGAGTGGGAGTGTGATATATATACCTATATATACGTATATATATACATATACATATATGATATACATATATGTATATATATGATATACATATATGTATATCATATAAAATATATATATCATATAAAATGAGAAAAGACTTTTAAAAATTAATTAAAAAATAAGTAAGAAAAATTATTTCCTCCCCCAAATACACACACACACACACACACACACACACACTCATTGTTCATTTATCAAAGTATTAATTTCAAGCTACAAAGTGTGGTGTAGGCTAGCCCAGAAAACAACACAAAGCACTGGCAAGACACAAGAATGGAACTACTCTAAAAAGACAAAGTTAAGTGGATTTTAAGTGGGAAACAATAGACAGATCCATCTGTAATATATGAACATGCCATGTCCAGAAATAATGATCTTAATATTGCATAAGGATTATAATCAATCCAAAAATATGTAAGCTTGTGCATGCCTATGTTAAGCATATACTTACATAAGTGTGAAAAATGCCAGCTGCATTTATTATACCTTTGTTTATATATAAACTAATTTATAATAGTATTTGCTTTTGAGGCAACTGAAAGGCTCACATAAATGTGACAGAGAAAACTAAAACACAGAAGAAAATGTGTTTTCTAATTTTGCAACATACTTGTGTAAGTCTCTAAAATGAACAATGAGTCCAAAATGAAGATTAATGACTTTACAGATCTGTTGCTAATAATGTAAGTTAAGAAAAGCAAGGAATTTAGAAGCTAACACCAATGAACAAGTCTAGAGATAGCAACAGGAAAATTGAGTGTTTCTAGGCAATTAGAACAAGAAAAAATGAATCATAAAATGCATAGAAACTGAAACCAGTGTGTGTTGGGCAATTGTATGTGTAGCTGTTTCACAGAACTAATCAAAACACTGCCAATTTCTTTTTATTTGTTTCCTACCATCATAATGGATGGATACTGAGCAGTTGATTGTATCATTGTTCAGTTGGCTGGATTTGGTCATTAAGATGGATGAAATGATTGGATCAAGTATCCCATGGTCTGATGAACTTGCTCACCTTAATAACATTAATATCGATTATAGAGAGATCTGACCACCATGAATTCTCTTCCTCTTCAGTTGATATACTATTATATAATCTATACATTGTTCTAGTGGCTATTTTCATGCTATCCCTGTTTACAGATAGTCTCAGAGAAATAGGTTGTGGCTAATGAAGATCTAAACTCAACACAGACCAACAACATAGCTATATTAATACACATAAATCTATAAACATATGGTAAGTAATAAATTCATGAGCACCATCTACCACTGAAATGCTGTTTTAAAAGGCTACAAGATAAACTTTTCCTAAGGGAGTGTCAAATTAAGTTTATAATTTCGGACAGAATTTTTTTCATAAATCACCCCAGCATAATTTCAGGTCAAATTTTAAATATAAATTGAATTCTAACAACTGCAGAGTATAGTATCCTGTCTCCACAATAAAAAAGTGCTGCAAACCATCAGCCTTATCCTCATCTCCTGCCATGGAAGAACACTCAAAATGAGGCTAGGAAATAATCTGGAGCCCTGGACCTGAGGCCTCAAAGTTTAACAATTACTGATGAACTTTCTTCATGTCTTATGGCTGTTTTTTGCTGTTCTTCAGAACCAAACACTAAAATTCCAGGGTGAGCCCTGGATGCCTGTGGAGCCTATGGCATAGTTCTGTCACGATGTTGGCCCTGTCTGTGTTTGCATTTACCTAACTTTTTCTGTCTTGATTATAACCAATCATCCTGAGACATGTCTCCCTCTCTATGCCCAGAGTGCCAGGCTCTATGGTGTTACATTTGGTCAGCTTTAGGCCCCACCTGGCACCTGTCACTCCACCCCAGGAGCCAGAGCCTTGCCCAAACTCAGCCTTCTGTCAGGAATTCTGCAACATATGGGCACATCCCCTAGAATCATGACTGCCACCTGCCTGGCTCCCAAGGGCTCACCCACTGCTGTGCCCTGTCTTTCCACATTGGACCTAATGCTTAAGATTGCTTGAACTGTATTCATATTTTCTCTGTGTCCTTGCTCTTTCCTGAACTATCTCTCTAATTTCATCTCCATGGCTATTGTTCCACTACCCCAATATATCCATTATTAATGTTTCTCATGAAAAAACCAACTTAGGCCTCCATCTAGCAGAAGAAATATTAGAGTAAGGTCAAGGAAGATAGATTTTTTTAGCATTGTCTCAACGGTGAATTCAATGATGCTGTGCCCCTAAAGGCTTAGCCCAGTAATCCTAACTAGTCATTTTGACTTTCCATATTTGTTATCTGAACTGTAAAATGAAAGGTGTTAGAGCATGAAGCCCCAAACTCCTTTTAGTTATGATTTCCTTTGGTTGCACAAAAAATCTGAGGCTTTGGCTTAGAGATGTGAAGACTTTGTAAACAGAATATGCAAACAATTGGCTAGAAATGTTTGCACCAGGTTGACTCAAAAGTCAACATTCTACCTTCCAATCTTGTTCCAGGTAGTTTCACATTATGATCTGAGAAAAGAAGTAGGCAACATACTGGTGATATACTTCTTTATTAAAATTTGTAAGAAACATCCATTAAATTTTTAGCTATTTAAGACCGAATGATATACATAGAGGTAAAAAGGCTAGAAAGATAGTAGAAAAATATTTGAACCTTGGTTACAAAAATGTCAATGAACATATGAAAGAAGAAAATTAATTCAAAACAGGTGTTTCTTGGACCTGGAAAGACTGTAGAAGACATGTCCAAAATATTCAAACACAACTTTGGTAAAATTTTCAATGAAGGAAGCAATGGAGTAATATAAGTTAATAGTCAACACAATTTAGAAAATATGGAACAATGATTAGGTGGACTGATCTATTTCTGTAAGAAATATGGGAACTGCTTTGAAATCTCCTTCATGCCTTATACACACAAGAGAGAGAGAGAGAGAGAGAGAGAGAGAGAGAGAGAGAGAGATGTTATGTGATATTTTGCTTCTGTTCTGACAAATAAAGTTTGTTTGGAGTCAAAAGGTAGAGTTAGCCACTAGTTAACCATAAATAACTGGAGGTCCATACAGAGAGGAGACAGGAAGTGATAAGGTGGGGTAAAGAAAAGATCTAGGCTCCTTTGGTTGGAAGAACTGAAGAGATAGGAAGAAATTATGTCTGCTTCTCTGCTTCTTTGAGATTTCAGATTTTTACACCAATATTGGACTCCTGGTTATATTGATTAAGATTAATTAGATTAACACTTCATCTGTTGCCCAACATGGGGCATGAATTCACTGCCCTGAGATTAAGAGTCTCATGTTCTACCAATACTACTCAGTGATGGCATGGACCTAGAAACTTCTCAGAGTTGGGTCAATAAACATGGCTACCAGAACTGATGATAAATATTTCTCTGCCATGAGTCTAGGCTCTCAGGGAACTGAGGGATAGGAGGTAGCATCAACACACCATGATCTAAGTTACATAGCAGAGTTTTTGCTCTTGCAGACAGAAAAGGTTACAGATGCACAGTAAGGACAGATTTAGACAAAAAGAGCCTCTAAATGAGTCACAGTGTGTTTAAAATATATAGGCTCGGGAGGGAAAAGAAAAAAGATAAAGTCCTTAAAAAATAAAGGAATAAAAATTATAATAAACCACATAAAGATGGAAAATATGGAGAGTCTGGATTATGTGTATTATTGTATTGTCTTTAAATTTTTGAGCTACTAAAAGACCTTGGATTTTGAAAACTGCTATATTAAACCAACCTATATATTTAAAAGTTATCTTGACTTCAAAATTTAAATCAAAAGATATGTCACTTTGGGGGAGAGGCTATACTTTTATTTCTACAGGAAATAAGAGGCCCTGGATTTTTTTCTGGGATAAAAAAAATCATGTTTGATGAAGGAAGACCACCTGAAAAATCTCCAGTGGGAAAGAATAACCAAGATGATCAAATATTTCAGACTGTTGCTGTTTCCTCTGAGTTCTGCATCGAGAATAGCTTCAAGGTTGCTGACTGAGATGATCCAGCTTCACAGAATGCTCCAATCAGGACTTGATTATAACTCTACATTTTCTCAGGGTTCCCCACAAATTACCAAACCCCCCAAATCAGGAGGAAGTAGTATAGAGAACTACTATGCTCATGTTTCCCAAAATAAATTATGAATGCTTATCATTGTTTAGGGGGATTGGTTTCAAGTTGTTATTGGTAATGGTCAGAAAAAAAGATGAACAAAGAAGATTAGATTCAGAGAAATAGAAATAGGATAAAAGGATAGATTATTGAATCTACTTCAATCCAAAAAACCAATAATTAGTCTCAAAATATTTTACATTGGTATGGATTTTGGTTTATGAATAAAATTTTAAGTCAATTTTTATATACATATGTCTACTCGTGTCTAAGATATTATGTTTATATGACATTTAAAAATGTATTTATAATTAAGAAATACAGATTAATAGTCATCTTTAATAGTCAACTTACAGACATGTCAGCTAGGTTTTCTAGGTATACAATGATATAGTTCAGATAGATAGGAACTCTTCAAACACTTCAAAGACTAATAGAATGTGGCATTTAAAATGTTTTAAGAACTTAGACTTTTCTTGACAGTAAGACACACCTGCTTCTGGCAGCACCAAATATTTCAAAGAGGATGATGGGCATCGAAGAAGTACCATATGAAGTTTGCCTTCTTTATGGCAAAAGCTAGCAATGTGGGCAAATAAATTGTCCTTGCCTCAATTGCTAACAGTTACTGTCCAAATTTGACAAGCAGGATATAAAGAAAGGTGACTACCAAACTTTATCAAGACAAAATATGACAGTCCTCAAAATTTCCTGCTTTACAGGAAAGTCTGTCAGATATGCTAGGCCTGTAGGCCAGAGTTGGATGCCATAATTTATATAGGCGCTTTGGGTGACTGTCCAGTCAGTGAGATGTCACTGTCATTAGGTAACATTTAACCCTTCTTGGGTCTTTGACAGAGTTGAAAACTTGATAGTGATAGTTTTCCTTAGTTATGATAAAAAGTAAATTAGGTACAAAACTTTGGACTCACGAAAACAAGATAGATAATAAAATATTTTCTTTAATTTTGCCAAATGCAAATAGTTCAGATATTATTACTGTAATTCACTTAACTGTTTTCTTTATTTATAATTTTACTATGTTAAGGATAAAACCTTTCTTTTTAATTAGACAAAGTGGGGGAAGTGCTGTGGAATAATTCCATTATTCACTGTGAAGATTTGTTACTGTGCTTGGTTTAATAAACAAGCTGACTGACCAGTAGCTTAACAGGATAAAATTCAGAGGATAGACAGACTAGGAGAATGTTGGGAGGAAGAAGGTCAGAGCTGGAGATGCAGTCAGCTGCCAGGCAGCAGCAGGACCTGTAGAAATGAGGTAACAAGCTATAGCCACATGGCAAAGCATAAATAGAAATATTGGTTAATTTAAATGTAAAAGGCAGCTAGTAACAAGCCTCAGGTATCAGCTGAGCATTTATAAGTAATACTAAGCCTCCGTTGTCTATTATTTGGGACCAGGCAATCAGGACGGGAAACATCTGTTTACAGAGAAACAGACAGACAGAGAAAGAGACAAAGAGACAAGAGACTGACTTTTCCAAACTCCTATTGCCTACTTTGGTTGTTCAGCTTTACTCAGTTCTGTTGGTTCTGACAAGATTTTGTGAAAACTGTTAGTTTCATACAAAAGAACCAAATGTTGCCTCATCTCCTTGTATCTACCTAGAAAGCATTCACAGCACCTGACAATACCTGGAGCCATAGCAGCTATTGCACCACCAAAGGCAATGCGCCCATAGGACTGGATTGTAAGGAACGCAAAAACTACACAAATAAAAACATTAACAAAGACCAAGTAGACGAGTTTGGGTCTCTAAAGATGCTGTCCATAAAATGGATAAATCAATGTTACCCACTCTCACACTGTTATTATTATAGAATAGCGTTTAGCTCATCTATTAGGACATCATTAGTTGGGTTTAGTTTCTTTAACTCCAACACCTTTGTAGGCATACCACCCTGACCCTGGTTTTGTACACATACATGCATTCAAATAATTTTTCCCATAATGAGGAGCTTTATGTAATTGGAAGAATATTTATATTTATAGAAGTAGAGAAGCTAGATTTAGATTTAGGCAAATTTAATTTATATTTTTAAAAATTAAAATTAAAGGGCTTAGAAAATGAAATGGTTCACTGGGTAAAGGTGCTTGCTGTGCAGGTATAACTACCAGATTTCAATGTGTACTCAAGTAAAAAGCTAGATTCGATAGCTGGAGCTGGGAGGCAAAGAAAGGAGAATGGGCAAGAAGCAGCCCATGGAGCCATCTAAAACAGCAAGGAAGAATGGCCTGCCTCAACAACATGGAAGGTGAGAATTGACTCCTCGGAGTTATCCTCCAGTCTCTCTCTCTTTCTTTCTTCTTTTCTCTCCATGAATGCAAAACCATGCACACACACACACACACACACACACACACACACACAGAGAGAGAGAGAGAGAGAGAGAGAGACAGAGAGAGACAGAGAGACAGAGAGACAGAGAGAGAGAGTAAATTATTGAACAAGCATTATTTAGACATGAAATATGAGAAATTGAGAGTCATCCATTTAGTGAAGGTTTATTAAGTCACACGAGTATATCCCAGGCCCTGCTCTGGGACACTGGAAGCATAAAGATAAGTAAACTAAATTCCTTCCCTTAAAAAACTTGATGGCTTCTCAGTTTCTGTTCTGGGACATGGTGAAAACAGGTGAGTAAATAAACATTGTCAATAGCATGTGGTAGGTGCCTATGTGAGAAAGAATAGTACCACATAAGGCCAGGGGACCTGAGGAGAGCAGTCACAGGAAAGTCTATTTCGGTTGTTATTGGGAAGAATAAGAATTCGATCACTAAACAATGAGGGAATCATATGGCAAATTGAAGTCACTGTACACAAAGGCACAGAGATAATGAAAGTGTAGATGTCTGGGAAGAATGCAACAAATTAGATGTGTAGGACCGGCTGGTGTTGGAGAGAGAGGTGCAAGCTGCATAGGGACAAGATATTTCGGTGTTTTCCTGCAGTCAAATGAGTTGCTGTGGGACTTGAAGTAGAGAGTGATCACGGTCGGGCAGGTCTGCTCAAGAAGATGGTTCTGTCTCTAAGTAGAAGAAAATTGGAGTGAGGCTATAGCAGGGGAAATAATCTGAAAAATATCTTTAAAAACCTGCTTTGCAAGAAGAGCTGTAAGGCTTATTGAATGAAGGTAAAGAAAAATAAAGATACTTTTGGGATGTTCCTGTACAAGGGGGCAGGTGGTGGACCCCTGTATGCAAGAATAGGAATTACAGGAAGAGGTGCATATTGTGGTGAGAGGATTCGGGGGGGAAGATTAGATGTTCATTTTGGGAGAATGAATCATGAATATGGAGAACTGCATTTGAAGCAGGATTCCAATAATGTCTGGGCTGAAAATAGAGGTTTAGGAGTCATACACAGAGCTGTGGTGGTGGTAGAATCTGTGGGCATTGCTGAGAGTTCCCAAGCAAGTGGTGGCAGAGAGAGAAACCTGAGGAGAAGGAGAAGGCATTCAGAGACGGAAATCAAAATTAGAAGCTAGATGTCACTGAAACAAAGACAGAAGGAAACTAAAGAGCAATGAAGTAAAGCAAGGCTAGTGACTTTAAAAGCTGCAAAGAACACATGAAAGGTAAGAAATAAAAAGGTGTGTGTGTGTGTGTGTGTGTGTGTGTGTGTGAGAGAGAGAGAGAGAGAGAGAGAGAGAGAGAGAGAGAGAGAGAGAGAGACTATGAAATTTCCAGTGACTTAATTATACTCACCAATGCAATGAATGAAAAAGGCAAATAGTCATGGGCTGAGGTTCGAAGAAGAGGAAGTAAAGATGGCAGGGAGAGGGGCACAGTGAGATAGATAATTGGGGTTGAAGGAGAGCGTTTTTTAAATGAAGAGATGGAAGAGGTTCCAGTGTTCCTAGAAGATGAGGCTAAGCATTCAGTTCCGAAGAAAAGGTGCTGATATGAGAGGGAACAGGAGAACCAGGGTCTCTGTGGAATGAAAGGATGCTTTTCCAATTATGAAGGAGAAGCTCCTGCCTCCAGGTGGCTAGGTCCTGATGCTGATAAACAGGAAGGTGGCAAATGAGCAAGTGGCTGAAGTCTCTGGCTGAATATATTTGCTTTGCAAGTGGGAATAAGGTCATGTTAGTCATCTGTGGAGAAATAAAAGAGGGCAGATTTCCCTCTAGTAAGGCCAAGGAGCAGAGAAAACTTGAAATGTGAACTCTTTCTCACAGAAGAAGAAAACAAAATTTTAAGAAAAGCAGAGGTGCCAGGCACTGCTTTGATGCTGTGTTTCTAAGGGTTGGGAGTAGGCAGTAAACAAAGAGGTTAATAGACAAAGAAGAGGGACAGTTGGTGGATCCTGGGGAGGGGAACTGGTTTTGCAGAGGGGCAGTATAATCCTTTTCTCTGGCATGAGGTGGTAGTGACAGTTTCTAGACTTAGTCTCACACTTCATTAATGAAATCTCTAGAGTATCAAGGACAAGGTAAAGAAGTTTGAATGGATACAGAGTTAATTGAGCAGATACATATTTTGTTGGTGATGAAGGTTCTGGCCCTTGTATGGAGAGAGTGTTCTATTTTCATGGCTATGGATACTGTCCTTCGCTCTCTCTTAGCAGAATTTTTCTTATTAGAATAAGAAATGCTTTCTTTATCAGATGTGAGGATAACCTGGATTTGAAGGCACAGGGATGACAGAGATGTGTAGTGCTTGAATTTGATCTAAGGAGTTATTGACAAGGTGAAATTCTCAGTTGAGTTTGCAAAATGAAAATAGAACACAATGTAATATAGTATTTTACTCAAGTGAAAGAAAAAAATTAAATAGTTTTGCTGTGTGTCATGCCAAAATAATACAGACTGTAGCACAATGGTACTGTCCTAGACATTGCTGTGTGACTTCTGTGAACCAACTGTCAGGTTTTCAATAATCTGAAGTCCAGTGTTAAATGTAGTCATTATTAAAAGCTGAATTATAAAAACTGAAAATTAACAATGTATTAAGTTCAGTACTAAATACATCTATTTCTAATTATTTCTCTATGCCCTTTCAGTGAGACATGCTCTCATAGTACTTTTAAAATGAAGAAATGCTACAAATTTACATCTCCCATGCCTGAGAGTCATTTGTTAAACATTAACCAGTATATTGCTGAATAACTTTACAGTTAAGTGGGTTGATGGGACACACACACAAGACCTCTCCCATACACAATCATACCCCCCACATATATATGTAAAAACATAAAGTCCTTGCAGTTCTCAGATATATGCATTGAAATATAACATTTAAACTTTCAATGATAATTTTCTCACTCTTCCAATCAAATTCTCTCTCACTTCAAATATTATTTATTGATGCTACATTTAAAAAGTCAGAAATAGGGGCTAGATGTGCAACTCAGTGGTTAAGAGCAGTTAATGCTCTTGCGGAGGACCATATTTTGGTGCCCAGCACCCATGTTAGATGGCCCACAATAACTTGGAACTCCAGTTTCTGATACCTCTGACCTCTGAGGGCACCTGCACTCATGTGCATATCCCCACACCCAGAAACACACATGCACACAATTAACAATAAAGAAGAGTAACCAACCAATAAATAGTATAGTATATCTTGAAAGGCAACAGACAAGGATCTCAGAGTCACATCCAGTGAACTCTAAAGGGGTGTAGCATGAAGAAGAATCAGGGTACCTTGACTATACCAAAGCACTCGCTGAAATAACATGTGGAGTCGATTTATTCTTAGTGGTCAGAAGCCCTGCAAGCAGGTATCAAAGGATAACTACATGAATCAGCAAATATCCCAACAATAACCCAAAATTAAAGATGAAAACCTTTGTAAGTAACATGGTTTCTTGAGTACAAGATATCTTAACCTTTAATTGCATCCAGTAGGGAGCTATAACTGGCATCTTATAGGTGTTGTCTGACCTGGAATCTTTGAAGTTCAGCAGCATGCAAGGTAGGCCTAAAGGCATGCACCAGAGACTAATTTCTGTGAAGCTAATTATTTCATGGCTGATTAAAAAGGGAGCCCACATCCTCATTGTCATTCAGACCATTAAACACATCCACTTTGATGGAAGTCTCGAAGATGACAATTTACTAACATTAGCCAAGGAGACTTTTAATATAGCCAATATCAGAAATGAGATAGATAAAACTTTAATGAGAGTTTCATGAATTTAAAAAATGACAATAAAACTTTGGAGAGATTAGTTGGCAATAGGGAGATAAACAAGACAGCATTTGTGAACTTTAGTTATAATATTCTAGCCTTCCAATGCTTCAAATAAGCTGAAGAAAATGGAATAAAAAGCGTAAGATAAAGTCAATATAGCACTTTCTATAACTCATCATTTTATGTGCATTTGACAGATTATGTTGTGGGTGGGTATAGAGAGTAGCTGCAGACAGCTTTCAAAAATTAATACTTGCTAATTATCCCTTGGAAATACAATGGGATATCTTTGTCAACAAATAGTTTTAAGATGCCTGACTGGTTGACGTATTTTGATGTAACTTTAAGGACATTTGGGTAAAGAACTTGGATGCACAGACCTAAAAAATCAGCAAAAGAATTGTGCAAGAACAGACAGGCAGGTACTAGAATCAGTTTGTGGAAAATCAAGTGAGTAGTAATAGGAACATTTGCCCCAGTGCCTTAAATAAAAGGACGGAGAAATTAGTTTGAGGAAATTTTATGGCCAGAGCCCATTGGCTAGGAAGGATCTTGCTGTAAAGGGGAAGGAAGGTTTATCTTTCAAGCAGGAAAGGGTGGGGATTGCTAAGACCTGAGAGGATGGTGTTAAGTTGGGAGAAGGGTAGATTTAAAAAAAAAAGCCTAAAGACCAACGATTCCCTCTGGATGAGGCTGGTTTGCTGAAGCTTTAAGTTGACATACAAACTACATGAAGTTATGAAAGTGAAATTTCTTATATCATACAACTACAAGTTGTGTGCCATTTATACTACCCCTGAAACTGTCCTTACAATAAAATATTTGAGAGGGAGGTATCAAAGTAAATGAAGAATCATTGTATTGGGATCGTGGGGCTGGAGAGCATATAAAGGTGATGGGTTTAGGGATATGGTCTCTAGACAAGGACACCCTTTCCTATGGGACAACAGCTGATATTTAATGAAGCCTAAGTGAGGAGCTTTATATTTGGAACCCAAGAAGAAGACTGTAGGTTATTATTTCCCCAAGATGTGTGCATTCTAAAGGGAAGTGTAGAATGGAACACATTTGGGAGATGGTGAGAGATGTCCATGATTGTGCCGAAAAAAAAAAAAAAAACTATTGTAGATTCAAACACCTGAGTGTCCTGAAAATCAGCATGTCACCATTTGAAATTTAGACCAACTGTCATTCTAGCTTTCCTTTTCTTTTATTACTTTTCTCCACTTTCTCTCTCTCTCTCTCTCTCTCTCTCTCTCTCTCTCTCTCTCTCTGTGTGTGTGTGTGTGTGTGTGTGTGTGTCCTCTCTCCATCAGATGCTCAGCAGAGGGTTCATTCAATATAAGTTTTGCTGTGAAAACCTGAATTTTGGAGTTTAGATCCCTAGAACTTATTCATAAAGTCAGTGATCAGTAGGGTTATGGCGGGCTCCTCTAATCCCAGAGACAGGCACTTCAGGCAAATTGACTAACTCAAGGATCAGCAAGAAATCCTACATAGATAAATAAGTAGAGAATGATTGATGAAGACACCCAATGTCAACTTTGAGCCTCTACACATATGTACACGCATGTTTATATACATAAAAACCTGCATGCATACCACACGCACACACACACAATTTATTAATGATTTAATGACTTAACACTCTATTCAAAAGACAGAAGCAGATCAATTGGTTAGCTAACTAGTTTGTGCTTTAGGACTCTTCACTTGAGTGGGACATGGTTCATGTTGTGTATCTGTGTAAAACATGAGATAGTGAAATATTTTAATGGCAGTTCATTAAACTTTCTGTTTCTACTCATTTTTTTTCCTTTGTGACATTTTCTCTTATGTCAGTTTGGCATTGAATGAATACAGACAATTTTGGGAACCTGATAAATGAGGTGTCACAGTGTTGCACATAGATTGAGTTTAATGAGTTGTATTGATGTTACTTCTAGGGACTTCTTTGTACCTTTAAGTTATTGCCAGTGTTCCTCAAGTAGGATTGGCTTGGAGGATATGATGTACCAACTCACTGGGCATTGCAGCCAGAAGCAGAGGAACAAATGCTAAATGACACTATAAACATGCTCTATATCACCTGGAACATGCACCATGGTTAAGATGATAAGCAAAGCCTGGAATGCCTGACTCAGAGGCTGTTCCGTTGGGAATTCATCCTACACCCAGCTGTGTAAAATATTAAATAGAAGAGTCCATTCTCACTAAAATAGATCAAAATCAAAGTTCCTTCTGTCAAGACTTACTCTGATAATGTCGCACATACAATATCAATCTATCCTACACATTTGTCTCATTTGATGGCTATCATTGAAAATAGAATTTCTCAGGATTCATGTGCTTTTGTACAACTGTTGTAATAGGAAAGCCGCTTGTTTGTTCCTGGCTGCCCAGAACCAAAATAACCACACAGAAACTATATTATTTGCAATACTATTTGGCCGATTACCTTATGCATATTTCTAGCTCACTCTTATCTCTTAGATTAACCCATTTCTATTATTTTCTATTTTATTGTGAGCTTCGTGGCCTACTGGCAAGGTTTTGGCTTGTGGCTTGCGTCTTTTCCCTCTGGCAGCTACATGGCATCTCTTTGACTCTGCCTACTCTCTCTCTCTCTCTCTCTCTCTCTCTCTCTCTCTCTATCTCTATCTCTATCTATCTATCTATCTATCTATCTATCTATCTATATATATATATATATCTTCAAGCCTGGCTATATTCTGTTAAACCATTGACTGAAAGCAGCTTCTTTATTAATTAACCAATAAAAGAAATACATATACAGAAGGACTTCCCACACCAAACTGCTAGTGCCCTACATGGCAAATACATCCCTGTGGACCTGTGAGATGGCACAGTGGGTAAAGTGCTTGCTGTCCAACCTGACAACCTGGATTTCATTAACCAGAGTCATGTGGTGGAGGGAGAAAACAAGGCTTCCAAAAGTTACCATCTGACCCAGGAGCACGTACATGCACGCGCGCGCGCACACACGTGCGTGCACACACACACACACACACACACACACACACACACACACTGACGTACGCAGAAGATATATTAATAAATGTGATAAAATATTTAAAAAACCCCTCTACATGGAGTCATGTGTGTTTTGCCTCCTTCATCTCAATAATAAAAATAAAGAAATCAACTGTGTGGGAAGACGAATGCAATATTATCTTTCCATTCTCTTAAAAAAATCTTATACAGCTGGGTGGTAGTGGCATAGCACCTTGGAAGTAGAGAGAGGTGAATTTCTGATTTTGAGGCCAGCCTGGTGTACAGAGTGAGTTCCAGGACAGCTGGGCTACACAGAGAAACCCCATGTTGAAAAGTCAAAACAAGCCAACACACACACACACACACACACACACAGAGAGAGAGAGAGAGAGAGAGAGAGAGAGAGAGAGAGAGAGAGAGAGAGAGAGAGAGAGAGAGAGAGAGAGAGAGAGAGAGCAAGAGAGAAAGAGAGAGAGAGAAAGAAAGAGAGAGAGAGAACCATACAAAAATTCTTTTGCATAGTCAGTGTCATACAAAGAACCATCAAATTATAAATCTTAAAATATGTGGAGCAATACAGACATACACTAGCAGTTCTAAAATATTACATTTTCAATGTTGTCATTTTAGCTCTCCCCAACACACAAAACTGATTTTCTTTCCTAAATACTCATTTCATAGTGATTTTTTCTGTTTGTTACTGTTGCTTTGTTTTTGTTTTATTTCGCTTTTGAGATAAGGTCTCATGTGTCCTAGACTGTCCTCAAAGTTGCTGTGTAGTTGAGGATAACCTTGAACTTCAGATCTTCCTGCCTCTACTTTCCCAAAAGGTTACAGGTGTGTGCCACTGTGTCAAGTTTATATTGTGGTGGGGATCAAATCGGAGTTTTCATGTATGCTAAGCAGGGACTAAACTAAACTGAGCTGCATTCCAATCCTTATTTAATTTGTATTTGTGAGTGTGTGTGCACCATCCTTTGTACATTCTACATTTGAACATGTGCGCACACGTATGTGGAGGCCAGAGGACAACTCTGATTGCTGATCTTTAGGAGCAGCCCACCTTGTTTGGGGACAAGGTCACTCACAGAGATTCCGTTTCCACCGCCCCAGCACTTGAACTATACCTTAGCAAAGGCTACCCAAGGCTTTTTTATGTGAGTTCTTGGGCTCAAGCTCAAATCTGCTTGCTTGAATGACAAGCATACCACTTTCTGACTGTCCTGCCTCTTTAGCCCCCTGTATTATTGCTATTCACTTTAAAAGGCTAGTCAAATTGCAAAAGCGTGAGGTCCTATGAAACCCGTGTATGTTCCTGCTGGAAACACCAAGAGCCAATCTGAAGCCCAAGACACTGTGCTCGCTGTCTGGAAATGTGCAACTGGGAAAGGCCATTTACATAAGGAGGTAAACAGCCCATTACTTTACTGAATAGATAATAGGAAAGCGGCCCAGAGAGAGGCTCAGTGATTAACTCAGCGATGAGTCAAGGTGAGCTGATTTCAGCCTCTAGGGGTGTGCTGATGATGCAGGCTGGTGTCATCTCTGGGAACCTTTCCACTTGGGCTGCTTGATACACTCATAGGCCACTGAGTTACATCTGCTCACTCAGGCACTCACCAGAGTGGCTAGATAAAGCCTAGTATATAGGCTATGTGCCCTTTCCTCTTTCCTTCCAGTGCTAAATGATTCCCTGTCTGATATCTCCTTTGGAAGGGGGGATATTGACTGATCAGTGATTCAGACGGCCTTAAGGGTGTCTTGGAATGGGGGAGGGGCATCTGATGCGTTGTAAGGCACATCTAGAATGGTAGACAAGCTTTAGAGGGTCTTACAAAATCATATAATTTCTGGCTTCAGAAATCTTGTCTGACTACAAGAAGGACAGTGAATCCTGGCAGTGGGGCCACACTGAGATGCAACCAGCCTACTTAATAGGGTGACATCATATCACAGAGGCAAGTCTCACCCAGGAACACTTATAACCATGTCTTCCTGAATGCCTTTGGCAGGTTCTGTCCGGCCACAGTATGCTAGGCCAGTGATCCAGGCTTAGTTACTATGTGTCAGCCACTGGGCCAGGTCCTAGAAATATAAAGAGGAATAAGGAAAGGTCCCTGCAAACAAAAATAATAAAGTTTATATTTGAATGTGGAAAGTAAAAGATAAATCTTGAAACGGTAATGATAAAATGTTCTGCAATGGGACCCAGAACAAGGAGAGGGAGCCTTGGCTAAGAGCTCAATGAAACCTCTTCAGAGAAATTTACTATGCATCTGATTAATGATGATTCAATTTTTAAGGCTCATATAATGTGATTATTTTTCAAGAATAACCTAACAAATTTAAATAAAATCACATAGTCAATGAACATATTTTTCTTTCTACTTTAAAGTGTAGAATGGATAAAATAAAGGACAGGGCTGGAACAGCAAAGTAGGAATTAGGAATTAGAGATTGGCTTTTGTTCCTCAGATTGTTCTTCAACAGTGATCCAATGATATCTGTGTGGAAATTATCCCAGTGAACTGTAATACTGCATATTTGAAAGTTAGCATATGCATATGAAGGTCAACTATTTGTTAAAGACATGCAAAGAATTCATATTTTAACAAATTACTCAGAAAATTGTCATGTGCACTGAAAGGCTTAGAGGGACCCACATGGACATCCACAAAGGGATTTTAAGAAGAATATCACAGGATTGTCATTTTTAAATTTAATTTAAATATTTTAAATTTAATCTTAATGTTTACTTTTGAATTTTATTATTATTTTTTTGTGTGTGCTGTGTGTTCCCATGTATGTATGTTTAAATGTATGATGCATGTGTGCAACCAGAAGAGACTGTTAGAGCCTGAGGAGCTTGAATTACAGGCAGTTGTGAACTTCCCAGCATGAGTTGTGGGAACCAAATTTGGATTCTCTGGAAGAGCAAGAAACACTTTTAACAGCTGTGCCATCTCTTTAGCCTCCATGATTATCATTTTAAATAGAAGTATGTAGGCATAATATAAAAGTAACAAACCAGTTAGAAAGTTACTACATTAATTTTCTCAAGAGGTGATGGCGGACTAAACTGGAGGATAAGAAAAAAGAAAAGGAATATTTGGGGAAAACTTTTAGAGGTAAAGATGAAGACAAGCAGATTGTGGAGACACCATCTCACATGGCAGCCAGAACGAAGGATCCTGTTCTCAGTGGGTTTTCTACAGTGGGTGAGAGAGGGGGTTCTGATTCCTGCAGCTGATGAATACGGATCCTCTTTCCTAATGATTATCAGAAGTAGTGAAGTTTCAAAGAGAAGAGAAACAGGCAGTAGGATCTTGAAAGAAAGACATAGAAGAAAAGAAAAGGAGCCCGAAACTGGAGGATATCCAAAGCAATCCATATTCTAATGAAGACTGAAGTCAAGAAAAGAAGAAAGGCCATTTTGGGGAGCTTCATCCTCCAACCCACTGTTGTAGGGAACAACAGGGAGCTACCCCTAGGTTTTCCTTGTGAAGAGGACTCAAGATCTAAAGTGAAAGCCTTTCTTCATACTCTGTAGTGATGGGAGTAGAGGGCTGTGTTCCCACCCGGCTCCCAGCCGCCTGGCTAGCTTATGCCCCAAAATAACAACACACAAATTATATTCTTTTAAACACTGCTTGGTCCATTAGCTCTAGCCTCTTATTGGCTAACTCTCACATCTTGCTTTAACCCATATTTAGTAATCTGTGTAGCACCACGTGGTAATGGCTTACCAGGAAGATCTTAACCTGCATCCATCTTGGAGAGTCGAGCTATGGCATCTGCCTGAGGCGTCTGCCTCACTGCCTTCTTCGCAGCATTCTGTTCTGTCTACTCCACCCACCTAATTTTCTGTCCTATCAAAAGGCCAAGGCAGTTTCTTTATTAACCAATGAAAGTAACACATAGACAGATGACCCTTCTCCATCAAAGATCTTTACTGAAGTCTTTCAAAGTTGCTATTCCTCCAGGGTATAGGAGGATCTGGATAGAACAAGATCTCCAAGCTGGCAAAGCAACTTCTGCCTTGACAACATGGGTGACACACTATGGTATAAGAACACGCAGAAGTGTGTAGTTTTCAGGACAGGCAGGGACTGAGAAAGCACCAGCTCAGCCTACATACACTGTAAGTGAAAAAGAGCAGCAAGATTTTTATGGGTGATGGAAGAGAGAAGAGGTGTCTATGAACACAATTGAGAAATTGGATCCAAATCCATTAACTGCAATAAGTAAGTAGGGTCCTACTAGGGTGGGCCTGCCGAGCAACAACTTGTGCAGGAAAGACAATGAAGACTTGAAAGATAAAACCAAGAAGAATATGAAAGCTATGGCAAGGTGGGGAAATGTGTGATAGTTGAAATTCCTAGAGTCCAGAATGATGTAGTGGTATGAATTCTTTCAGAATTTAGGAGTATTGAATCAGCACTTAAAGCCATTGTAGACATCAATGGAAGATATTTTGGTGACTGAGTGGTAAAAACATATTTCTACAATTTGGATAAATGCAGGGTCTTGGACGTGGCAGATTTAAGAGCTAGAGTCATTGCCATGATCCTCACATGATCAGCAGGTGTGCAGTTAAACACATCAGCCTCAATAAACACTAAGACCCTTAGATAAATTTTGATAATATATGTTGATAGATCCCTTCTTGAGTTTGTGGATTGTTATATAAAAAATCCTCTTTGTAGTGATATTTTGTTTGTAATCTAGCAAATAAAGCTTGCCTGAAGATCAGAGTACAGAGCTGAGCCACTAGTTAGTCATAGAGGCCACATAATGGTAGTGGTATGCACCTTTAATCCCAATGCTTGGGAGGCAGAGGCAGATGGGTCTCTCTAAATGCAAGGTCACCCTGGACTACACTAGACTAATCCAGTCTCAAAGAGAAACAGAGCCAGGTGGTGGTGCTCACACCTTTAATTTCAGTACTTGGGATTCATATACCTTTAATCCCAACACTAGGGAGGTGGAGACAGGAAGGGATATGGCTGGGTGGAGAGAGGAATGTAAGGCAGTCTGAGGAGGCAGTCTGAGGTTTCACAGAGACAACATTCAGTCTGAGGATTCATAGAGACAGGATTGCTCCTTTGGTCTGAGCATTGGTAGAGGTAACAACTAGTGACTGACTGCTTTGCTCGTCTGATCCTTCAGCTTTCACCCCTGATAGCTGACTCCAGGTTTTTATTATAAGGAACAATAAGAATCTGTGCTACACCTCTTTAAAAGAAGAGATTCTATCATGCCATAGATTAGCTATAGATGCTCACTTATAAAATCTCACCTATATATATTTAGCAAGGCAGGTATTTAAATAATAGTGTGTTTGAGAAGATAAATTCAAGAAAACTTTTTTTTTTTTTTTTTTTTTTGGTTTTTCGAGACAGGGTTTCTCTGCAGCTTTTTTAGAGCCTGGCCTGGAACTAGCTCTTGTAGACCAGGCTGGCCTCGAACTCACAGAGATCCTCCTGGACGTTGTTAACTCCGAGTTTGTTACTGCCCTTCCATCCTGTTACTCCTTTTCTTGATCCTGTCTTCAAGTTCTTAAACCCTGAACAATTTTCAAAGTTGATTCTTTTGCCCTCTGGTTTCTATAACACATTGCAGCTCGGAATTTGATACAATAAGCATTCAAAGAAGATAGTTTTGAGTGGGGTTTGTTATAATCTGATTCCATGTGGCAAGGATTGTTCCAGTGCCTCCATACAATACACACTTTCAAACTTCCTCCATCGTCTCCCTTACCAAGTTACCCCCCATGCCGATTCACATCTGATTATTTGTGTTCTTATCCTCTAGGCTCCCTAGGCTCAATCTCTGGATAACTTTCGTTTCTTTTCTCTTCCCCTTAGATATTCTCCTGTGACAGCTGGAACACACTGGGCACTTAGCAAGTGACAGGTCATTTTTTTTAACCATCCTTCCTCCCAGATCCACATTCCTCTCATTGGGCCTCGCTGTCTCTTTCTCTACATTCCATATTACACGATATCACGACAGGAGTTCCCCAAGACGCTACCATTCCCAGCCTGAGCTCTAATGCTTAGCTCTAGCAAGAGTTGGATGTATTTCTCAAAATATCTATGTCCAACTTCTAATTTCTATGATCAGGGACCATGACCTAATTTTTTTTGGAGAGGTGCCTTTGTCGATATAATTGAGGATCTCAAGACAAAGTCATCTAGATTTAGGATGAACCCTAAATTCAGAAATAGCTGTACTGTAAGCAGAAACTGAAATACACAGAAGGGATGGCCACAGGAGGATGAAGGATGAAGGGGTACAGCTTCAGACCAAACAATGCCACAGGCTGACTCCATCCAAGAAGCTTGGATGAGGGTCTGGAATGGACTATTCTTCCATGCCCCCAAAACAAACAAGCCCTCCTGTACACTGATTTGGGATTTCTGGGCTGAAGAAATGTGAGAGAAAAAAAATGTGGAGATTTGTTATGGCCTGTTTAGAAAGCTAATATATCCTCTTTATGTGATATTTTTAAAAAGAATTTTATTTCTTGACTGATATATTAAAAAAAACTGGGCCAGGCAGTGCTGGTGCACGTCTTTAATCCCAGCGCTCAGGAGGCAGAGGCAGGTGGATCTCTGTGAGTTCGAGACCAGCCTGGTCTACAGAGGGAGTTCTAGGGCAGCCAAGGCTGATAAACAGAGCAATCCTGTCTGATAAAACAAAAACTGCCTGCAGAGCCATGGGATTTTCTAGCAGATGTATACACTGTATAGTGTTCAGTTCTTCCTTTTGAACTATTTTTCATTCCTTCATTGGGAAAATTGCCATAAGACTTCCTGCTGGCTTTTTGAAATGTAAAGAATAGGCATGTTTTCTTGAGCCACTTAATTGTAGGTGTAATGCCGCAGCATCAGAACTCACTGATTAACTTTCCTTAACCCCTGCCCCCAGCCTCTGGTAACCACCGTTGTACTCTCAGTTTCTGGGAGACCAATATTTATCAGTTGTATTAGTCCTACAGATGAGTGAGCATCTGTGCCAGTTGTCTCTGTGCCTGATCTGAATTATTATCTTTGAAAATATATTTCTCTCTCTCTCTCTCTCTCTCTCTCTCTCTCTCTCTCTCTCTCTCTCTCTCTCTCTCTCTCTGTGTGTGTGTGTGTATGTGTGTGTGTGTATGTATGATATAGGCTCACGTCATGAAGGTCTTGTGAAGGTCAGAGGACAACTTTGAAGGATCAGTTCTCTCCTTCCACCTTGTCCTTCTTTCTGCTATGCTGTATATTCCAGAAAGCCTGCAAACTTCTAGATCACTTTTCTATCTCTACTTCCTGTCTGTCTGCAGGAGTACTAGCATTATAGATGTGCGTGCCACCATACCTAAATTTTTAAATCTAGATTCTCGTTATCAAACTCAAGTTTACAGGCTTGTTCAGCAAGTGTTTTTACCTGCCGAGCCACCTCATGGGCTGTTTAGTTGACTTTTGAAGACCCCTGGATTCAGCCTACCCTTCCAGACTTGTCTCTTACTATTACTACTGTCATTTGTCTGTAGATTGACAGCCCCTCAATCATGCAGTCACTATCTGTATTTTGTCTTTTCTAATAGCATCTTTCCCCTTTATCTTAGACAGGTTTTCTCTTGCTGTACTGAATGAAACACAAAAACCAAAAGTTAGTTAGGGAGGAAGGGGTTTATTTGGCTTATATACTTCCACATCACAGTCTGTCATGAAGGAGGTTAGACTAGGAACTCAAAAAGGGCAGTAACCTGAAGGGCAGGAGCTGATGCACAGGCCATGGAGGAGTGCTGTTTACTGGCTTGCTCATCATGGCTTGCTCAACCAGCTTTCTTATGGAACCCACAACTACCAGCCCAGGAATAGCACCATCCACAAAGGAGGTTACTCATTAAGAAAACGCCCAACAGCTGTATTTTAGGGAGCATTTTCTCCCAATTCGGGTTCTCTCCTTTCAGATGATGCTAGGTTGCGTCTAGTTGACATAAAACTAACCAGAACAATCTAGTTTAAACTCATGGTGTCTTCTCTCATTGTCCAAATTCTAATCATGCAAAGACAAGCCAACCCTAGTCCACACTGCATATTTTCTATTCTGATTCTTTAGCGCACACGTCAGACATCTTACCAAGTTTTGTTTGAATAGCATTTGTTTTGCCTTTTACATGTGTGTGAATCTCCTTGAGGGCAGTTTGCTTTTTACAACTTCTAAAATATGGATGACAAAGATGAAGTCAGCTGGCCTTGACGTAGAATGCAGGTGTTGTGGCTAACTGGTGTTGTGCACATCCCCATTCATATGCTAAAACTGAACCCATAGCTCTTCAGGATGACTGTATTCTGGTACGGGATCCTTGAAAAGATAATGAGTTTAAAGGGAGGTCTTAAAGATGCCCTAATCCAATCTGATTAGCATCCTTATAAGAGCGAAGTCTTTACCCACAAAGAAGCAGCAAGAGGGCAGCCATGTGCAAATCCAGGAAATTGCTTGAAGCAGACACATCACCTGTGGCTTGCAGAGAAAGCCAAGTGTGTCAGCACTTTGACCTTGGATTTCCAACCTCCAGAACTGGTGAAGACTGTGGTTTTTAAACCACCTCGGTACTCTGTTATAAATGTCCTAGTAAGCTAATACAGAAGGTAAAGGGAGTAAGACTAACAGTTTAGAACCAACGAAGGAACAAGACCAATGTGTTTTCCATTATGGTACCCTCTTCTCTTAAATACTAGCCCCAGTTGTTCGGCAGGGGATTTTCCTTAGTGCCCGACCCCACCCCTACCCCCCTGCTCTTAATCTCTGTTAACCACCTACGTACTCTCAGTTTCTTTGAGACCAATACTTATCTGGTCCCACATATGAGTGAGCATGTGTACTATTTGTCTTTCTGGACCTGACTTATTTTAATGATATCTACTCTCATCTACATTGTTGCAAATTATAGTATTTCACTCTTTCAACTATCCAAATCTTTAAAAAATAATTTATTTAATAGCATTTTTGTGTGTGCGCGCACACATGTACAAGTGCATAGGCGTCAAGGAACTATTTGGGTTATTATGAAAACAGAGTAATTTTAATGTAAAGATTAAAGAGATCTGAGAGTGGAAACAGGAATCTAGTTTCCCAACACCACCCTCTTTTTCCAGAGCCTGAAAATTGACTGGTCATTGTATGAATTGATTTGCTAGCCTAAAATTTACAATTATTAGCCGTGAGGTTCAAAGCCATACATAGGCTGAAAATAGTGACAAGGGGCTAAAAACAGGGTAGTCACCCAGAAAAAAATGAGGGTAACCACCCTGGCTATGATATTTTCTTATTATGTGTGCTCACATATGTTCTGCTGTTGCTTTGTCTGTTGTTTGTTTGTTTTGATTTGGGTTTTGTTTGTTGCTATTTTGGTTTAAAATCAGATCAAGGTGTGTGGGTTTTTTCATGCAGTTTCTTTTCTTCCCCATTTGTCTGCCAGCCCAAAATGTCCATGGCTTAGATGGGAAGTGAGGAGGATGTCTCGGAATTGGTTCCATAGCTTTCAAATTCAGCTTCTGAGCCTGAGTTCCCTCTTTGGGAACTAACTTTTAGAGGGTTCATGGCAATGTGAAGTATTCCTGTCCAAGGAAAGGCTTCCAAAACAACCAGGGTTCTGCACACTGAAGCAAGAGAGTGATTAAAGAGCCTCCATCTGGTTAGGAATGCACCAAGGTCTATCTGGGGTGGAAGTACCAGTTTGTTCTTCATGGCTTTTGAGGTAAGGGTTGGACCTTGACTAAGGCTCACTTCAACACAAAATCTACATAGGTTAACCATTAAGAACTAGAAACAATGATGCACACTGCCATTGTGCTGTGATAGAGTCTCAGGTAAGCGAGTCAAAGATCTTAATTTCTCTTAGTCTTTCAATCCCATCAAAATGAGATGCAGGGTGTCTCCATGCTTCTGACAATCAGACAAAATAGTTATAGAAGCCGATGAGGAAACCGGTGCTACAACTTTGGAGTAACATACTCTGTTACAACGAATTCATCCATACCCTTGTCTGATTTTGACTCTTCACTTTTATGACTGCATTATTCCACATTGTTTCTCAAAGGTCCTTCCCACAAATAAAACAGGAAAGAAAGCATAAGGGGAGGGCTAAGGTGGTGGAGCACATGAAAAGAGAAAGAAAATGATCTTATCACTGGAGTAATACCTGTTTTAGTGATTAAAAGGAAACTGTTTCTTCTTCTATGCTCCCAGAACTGCTTCCTTCCTTAGGTGCTTTCCACCACTAGAAGGGTGATCTTACTCCATGACTTTAATGTCTACATTAAACCATTTCTCAGGCCTTGTCTGCCTCTTCTATCACTTACAGCCAGGAAAGCTGGTTTTGAAGATTCAGCTCTGACAGAGATTATTACAAAGTTAGAGATATTAAACCCAGAATGTGTCTTTTGTTTTGCTTTGTTTGTCTGTTTGTTTATTGTGTTGTGTTTTTTTGAGACAGGATTTCTCTGTGGTGTTGGGGCCTGTCCTGGAACTTGCTCTGTAGACCAGGCTGGCCTCGAACTCGCAGAGATCCTTCTGCCTCTGCTTCCCAAGTGCTGGGATTAGAGGCATGTGCCACCACAGCTCGGCCATGTGTCTTCTTTTTTTTTTTAAAAAAAAATCATAAAATATGAAAACTGAGAAACAAACTGGGGGAAAAAGACCAGGTGGCTTGGAGCTAAAGCAGGTCATTCTCAGAGAAAACCCTTAGGGGTAATTTCTAACCATTATCCCTCATCTCTTCACCACCTCTGGTCGTCTTTCTGAGATGGTCCATTTTAAGGGGCATATCCCTGGGTGTACTGAGTATCTATGGCACTCAACAGTGCTGAAGTATACATGGTAACAAGCTGTCTGGATGCTGTCTGTTAAACAAGTTTATGTCTAGAAGGGAGAAGGAACAATATGAGCCATCTAATTAGAGGTGCTTGTCATCACTAATGAACAACAAGGAACAATTTGGGAAGTTCTCTGAAGCAGTCACTTAGACATGTCACCAACATTTCAGAAAAGTTGCTGCCTGTTAGACTGCCATGGCCGAGAGTGGCTCCAGTAAGCCCGTGCACATTGCATTTCATCCTCTAACATGTTGGCAAGGACTGGCATTATTATTTCCACTTTACAGGTAAAGGCTCTCCGATCCAAACAGCACTAAATGTCTAAAATTTGCATACTACAAACTTACAAGTCATACCTTTCCCCCAAGACAAGGGAGGCACTGGAACGAACTGATGCAGGCTTCAGGGTGTGCAGCTTTGCTCAAGACAGAGCTTACTTGTATCCGTTGTGCTCAAATTGCAAAACAGCACTGTCAATGTTATACAACCCTGCCCTTCAGGTATACTCAGCTTTTGTCATAAAATTAGAGGGAGCTGCAATTGTCAAAAGCTCGTGTGCATAAGTAAAACACCCACTATGTGACTTTAGATATGGATGCTAAGTCCTAGACAATAGTTATTTCCACATCCAAATCCTGAGGATGCTTAAGTGCTGTGCGCCTGCGCACGCGTGTGTGCTGATTGTGTATTGAAGCATAGATGACTTAAGTTTGTGCACGTCTAAGCTTATTATATGTATGCATTTAGGTTACATAAATAAAAACAGTATTTTTGAGGAAACTGAACCTCCATGATTACCAACTGCATATAAAATCGAAATGGCAGCTATAAGTTACGTGTGTCTAACTCCTCCTTGCATGTTTGTTCTTATGGTCCTGGAAAAGAGGAGAGGTGGGAAAGAGACACAAGCATTCCTCAGGCCCCAATTCCCTAAAACGTGTTCATCCACTCTCTCTAACAGTCTGGAATATCCTTCTCTGCCCCCACCCCATAGCCCTCCCAATGCAGTGCGAAAGTCGGTGGGTAATTGGGTCCAGATTGGAGGTGTTTAAATATTCATGAGGCTGGCAGGGGACTGGGAGGGGGCGACTGTCTAGAATGGGGGTAGGGGCTACGGGGAAGTGATTAGTCACTGAAAGCTAGTGAACATTTCTGAGAAAGGGACCCAGAAAGAAGGAAGAAAAAAAGATAGATTGGGTGGGGAGTGGAGGGAAAAAAGAGAGAGAGAAAAGGAGAGAGGAAAGAGGAGGGAGGGAGAGGAGAGAAGAGAGAGAGAGAGAGAGAGAGAGAGAGAGAGAGAGAGAGAGAGAGAGAGAGAGAGAGAGAGAGAGAGAGAGAGAGAGAGAGAGAGAGGAGCATGTGCGGTGAGCAATAGCTGTGGACCTTACAGTTGCTGCTAACTGCCCTGGTGTGTGTGAGGGAGAGAGAGAGAGGGAGAGGGAGAGAGGGAGGGAGGAAGGGAGGGAGAGCGCGCTAGCGCGAGAGAGCGAGTGAGCAAGCGAGCAGAAAAGAGGTGGAGAGGGGGGGAATAAGGAAGAGAGGAGGAAAGGAGAGGAGGCAGGAAGAAGGCCGGGGAAGATACCACCATGCTGTGCTGTATGAGAAGAACCAAACAGGTAGAGCTAAAGATTTTTTACTTCTTGCTGTTGTGAAATTGCCAGAATACAGTATTTCCTTGTAAAAGACAGAAAAAAAAATTTTTTAAGAAAAAAAAAAAAAAAAACCTGTTTCTGCCCTGGCATGGTGCACTGGTTTTCTTAGCATATGGTAACTGATGGTTGTATCCCAGCTTTATTCTTTTCTGTCTTTCATGCTTTGGTTTTGGAATGCTGATACTAATTAGGGTGAGGGTAGAGAAATATGCCGGCTTGGCTGGAAATACGATTCCCTCTCGCCTATTAGTAAGTGCATAGCGGCTAGATCTCTGGTTTTGAGGGTGTGGATGTGAAAAGGGGTGTGGGGACAATGTGGGCTCTATGTCCGAGATAAGAAAGCTATCCTTTATATTATTTGTGAAAAAGCGTGCCTGGGGGAATTATCATCACGGTTGAGCATTGCCTGTTCTGTGATTCAATTTTTCTCACATGTGCTGCGGAAGATACCTGATTTCGAGCTCGCAGGAGCTTTAAAGGGGAGCAGGTAAATGTGGAAAAAAACATGTGAAGGTTTTATTTATTTATTTAACGAATGAATGAAACTCGTTGGGAGATTTTTATTTTTAAAGAGAGCCTTAAGACTACAGGGGCTGGGGGATAACTGGCTGTGCCGAGGGGGAAAATCCCCTTCCTAAGATCAGAGGCGGATTGTGCGCCAGCTGGTCCGGGAAGAGGGTGGACCACGCCCCTAGGAGCTTTGAGCTTAGATGGGATGGGAAAGGCAAGCCGGTATTACCTGTTGGAAACCGGGGCTTTTCTCTTTCCCCCTTCCCGCGAGTCTTTCCTTACATTCGCAATGACCAGAGGGGTGCTAATACCCCGGAGGATAGGCATGGTGACTCCCATCCATCGGTATCAGGGACGCGTCCAAGACAAGCCAGAATCCCAAGCTCCCCTCCCCCACTGCCTAGATTCCTCCCCCCCCCCCACCACCCCGTTTCATTTCAAATTGCTCACTTATTTCTTGAAAGACATTTTGAAACTTAATCGGGGTGAGGGCGGAGAGAAGTGAGAATATGTGTGTTCTGCAGTAACCCTCAGCGCTGCAAACCTCTCCAAACGCAGCCTCCAAATATCCCTAAGGGCACATTTGAGTGGTTTTTGGAGGTTAGGAAGAGAAATGGGTGTGGGGTCTGTGTGCCTGTGTGCCCACGGTGGGGCGGGGTGGGGTGGCAGTCGTGGTTGAAGAACCCCTCTGCAAACGGATTGCCTTCGGGGTGGGGTGCAAGAGAGGGGGGTTTGGTATTATCCTCGTGCAGGTATTGGAAATTGGGCAATTTGTTAAACACTCTGAATCCAAAGCGGGTGGGGGAGAGTGCAGAGGAAACAGCCATTCAGCCTGGCCACATGTAGCCAGCGCCCTGGAAGGAGGGGTGGGGAGTGAGGAGGAAGAAGGTAGAGGAAAAAGGGTATCAGCAGAATGTCCAAGTAGTTAGAAGAGAAGCAAGTCCAAAACAAACAAACAAACAAACAAATAAATGTAAGTACTTGGTTGTGAAGGGATGCTTGGTGAAAAGTCTGTCAAGGCGGGGCAAAGGGTGCTTCTGGCTGTATCCCTCTTGGTTCCAGAAACTGCTGCTTCCATTGGAACATTTGTAAAACATTTATTCCCATGTCTTCCTTCGTTTTTAATATAAAAATGTAACAGGTACAGGTGCCAGGGTTAAACACACCCACAAAAATAAATAAATAAATAAATAAGCTCTAAGAGGACTGCACTGAGCAGCTAGTGAAAGGAAATTTAGGAAGGTGGAGCCTTGAGGAAACCAATTCTATTCATTTTAAAGGCATGAATTTTGGGGGAAAAAAGTGTGCTGGTTGACAGCTTGTTCCCACCCTATCTTTATGCATGGTAGTATGGGAGTATCCACACATCTCCTGCAGTAAAGGGAACCAAGTGTGGCTTTTTAGACAGGGAATTGGGGCTAAAGGAATTCCCTCCCCAAATGAAGACAGCTGCTTTTACTGGCTCCATCTCACTGAGAGCCTGGAGCACTCGCTCTGGTGTGCAAAGTGATGAAGATGAAATTGTGTGTTTAGGGACTTGTAGGAATTTGCATGTAAATGCAGAGAGCACATGCACACTTCCCATGCAACCATCATGCAAGCGCTCTGTATGGAGTCCATATGCCTGCCTGTGTTTTAGTATCACTGATGCAAAGGGGGGATTGGAATGTATAGAAACGGTCCTTTTCGCCCACACGTTTTATAGATAGGTTCTCGGGCACGAAATGGTTATGTGCCCTATGTAATAATGTTATGTGTCATTTGCATAAGTCAGTATTTAAGATATCGTTAAACCAGACAGAAGGAAATGGTGTCTTCAGGGCGTGGGCTCATATTACACTGTCTGACATTTATATAGTGTGGAGCCTTAAGCCTCATGCAGGTTTTCTTCTTGTGGGTGAAATGATCCTCTCTCATTCCAGGAAGAATTTAAGGGCTTCATTTCTTCTTCTGAAAGGTATTTATCATTCTAGTTCTTAGTAGGGACTAAAACAAGGGTACAAACCTGCAAAGGTCTAACTCTGCCACACCCATGCAATCCAGCAGCAATGTGGGAGGGGGAGTGGAGGGCTTGCACTTCCTTCCTCTTCCACTTGAGCAGCACAAGCAAGCAGCCTTAGATATTTCTAAGTTGTAACACACCGTCAGTGGGTGAGAGGAACACATAAATGATCTCTATTAGCCATTACTTACCACAGTAGATTATTAAAGCAAAAAGGAGAGAGAGGAGAGAGAGAAGACAAGGGAGTAGGCAAAGGAGGATTAAAATAAAAGAATCCTGGAGATTTTATTGGCTCATGATTTTCAAATATCTTGGGGCTTACTTTAAATAGCTCAATTACCATGCATATTGCAGACGATTAAAAACTTGCAAGGTGTGATAGTCTACAGAGAAAGAAAACTATGAGATGTTTCCTTTGTTTAAAAATAATAGCTTTATTTTGTAGCTCAAGTGTAAACATTACCCTGCAAGCTAGCAGACCAGGGTCCCCCACCCTTACCCTGCTAGCATATGCCTTTCCCCCAAATGACAAATAAGTCTCATCTTTGAAAGACAGATCCACGCTTTAAAATTCCAGCCTTGCTGTTCCCTCCCACGAAGAGCATCAGGAGGTGTGGAGGGTTCAGCTCTGCTGCTGGGTGAGGGGAACATTCTTTCTAGTAAGAAACTGGTTTCCTGCTCAGACTCTCTGAGCCACACCCAGTGGCATCCAGGGACTTAGTCAATTGATTCAATTGAGGCCTTCTACTTAATATAATTATATCTGTTTAATTTTTTAAAATCATGGTGTCTTCCACATATTTCCAAAATTAAAGAAAAGAAATTATTTAAAAGATTTTTTGTCTGTTTGTTTGTTTTTTCCCACATCATCTGGACTTGCAGAGAACCTTTCACAGTTTGTGGTGAATTCAGAAATGTGTTCCTTTCTGATTATTAAAATTAAACCACGGCACATGCACAATGACCCCTAATCCTTCATGCTAAGAGACACCTCTGAATGTCACCCTGACCCCTGCCCACTCTACTCCTGCAAACTATGCTGAGGCAACTGGAATAAGAAAACACAGGGTTAAATTGCCTTCTTGCTGAGCTGGTGAAACTGCAGAAACCTCCTTTGATGTAGCAATGTAAAGGGCAAAGCTCCTGCTCACCGAAAGAAAGGGTGGCCCAGGGTCTTCTGCTTCTGTCATCGTGAAATTGCTTGTGACACGCCTGGGGCAGAATTAATCCACAGACTTCAGAGTTTTACTTGGTCCCATAGGGAGGAAGTAGAGGGCTTTCAGGCAATAATGGAGCTATGTGTTAACTCATTGTATTCCCACTCTATACCACCCCTCCCTGACGCTGGACATACTGACTTTAAGACACTTATCTTCTATGAATAGCTTAAGAAATGCATCCCTCTCAAAGTTCAAGAGAAGGTACACCATTTAACTCCTTCACGTCTCTACTAATTCTAAGAGAGTGTCACTTATTTAAAAGGAAAAAAAGGGGGGTGAGTGATTACACCAGAGCCTTTTCTCTTGGATTTTGAGGGTAGACAGGCTGTCCCTGTGCCACCGACTTGAACTCTATAGAGGTCCCTGGAGAGTACCATGCGGTGAGTCCTACTTTCTGCCTCTTACAGACTCAGACACCTTGAATGGATCACATCACCTGGGTTTTGTCTCTTCCTGTCATGGGGATGGAAGAACAACCCAACCAACCAAAGAACTAAGCAAACAGCCCCACCCCCTTTACCTCAAAAGGCTTTATATGGATTTTTTCTAATCCGGACAGGGCAGCTTTTCACCCCTCCCCCACAATTGTAAGGACATTACTTTTTGTTTTTTTGTCATTAGAGATGTTACTTCTTGTCATACTGAGCTCTGCCTGGATTCTTGATCTCTCTTCTGTGTTTCCTCCAGATCTTCAACCACTCCTGTACCACTCCCTTGAGAGTTCCTCAGTTTGTAGTACTTCAGCTGCTTTTCCTATGCTCTGTGGATGTGCCCTGTCTCTTCTGTTTCCAGAGTCTCCTGACCCTGCATCCCCGATTCTAGAGTGCTCCTTCTCTCTTTCCTTTTAGAACAAAGTTTCTAGGAGCATTTCAAGCTCAGGCTCCTCGCTGCCGCTCATCCCTCACTATTCTTCTACTGGCTTTAAAGAGGCCCCTGCTCCCATGATTCCACTGACACAGGGTACCATTTCAGGTGAGCCATTAGTTTACATCTTACTTGTTCCCCATTGCTCTGCCTTCTCGCTGTGCTTCCCTGATAATTCTCCCAATCCCCCTTCTCCTCAAACAGGACCTGTTAAAACTCCTCTGATGGGTATTTTTACTCCCCCAGCCACTCAAGGCCAATGGCTTCCCATCTGTTCTTTGGTTCTTTCCCATGTCACCCCATTCATTAATCCCAGAGAAACACATCCACATTCAGAGCTTCAGTCCCGTCCTGCAATTTTGAGATGTCCATCTTTACCTCCTGGTCTATAGATATCTTGAAGTGTTTTTAGAGAGACCCCCCCAGTTTCTCCTGTGTCTTTTGCACCAGGTGTCCTCTGTTTCGGGCTGCCCTTGGATTTCCTACTCCATGGCACTAGTACTATCCATCCAGCTTCAGAGCTCTAGAAACCTAGGGTGTGTCCCAAATATGGTCCTTTATGTCATCTCCCACAGTCAGTTACAGAATCTTCTGACTGCAGCTAAAAAGACTTGGGATGCATCCTTTGCTTTTCACCATTTACCTGTTTGTATAAATAACCTGGCTCAGTCTTTTCGCTATCTTTCACCTGGCCTAAGGCAATAGCTGCCTATATGAGTCCCTAGTTCCACAGGCTCTCTCTCTTCATTCTTCCAACCAATGGAGAAGCTATCTTTACCTGATGTAAATCTGGTCACACTGATTTCCTCATTAAAATTCTAGAATGTCTCCCTGATGGCTACAAACCGTGAAACAACCCTTCAGGATGCATGGCATGATCTTGTATTGCCTCTCTTCATAAGGCCATCCTTAAATACTTCCTCTGGCTCACATCTCACTCTTTTGCTTACGTTACACTTTTTCCTTAAAACCACTCTTCAATTAATGAATTTTTATCTGCTATTGTTGTAATCATATTGCACTTTGAACTATCTCCATTATCACTTATTGTACCATCTAGTGTTCAATATATATAAATGTTGAATATGTGTGTGTTCACACTGAGCTTCTTGTGAAAATTGATGAAATTTTATCCTTTTTCTGTCTTAACTAATTATCATACTGTCTAGTTCCCGGGTGAATACTTTGAATTATGAATGGTCTGCTTGCCAAACACATATGGAACTAGACGTTCAGTCTTGTCACAAGTTGTGGCATATTTAAATGAATAGAATCACTAGTAGATTTTAAGGAAGCTACTGGCATGCAATTTTCAAGGGGAATTCATCCTCTGACTATTGCTACAAACTTATAGATGTGGCAACTGTCTGATTTTTGTGCAAGCAGGCATAAAATTATTCCTCTTATACACTGCATTTCTCCAAACTGCCTTAGCTGGAGCTATCTGGAGACTCCCTTACCATACTCACTATCCTATCACCCAATACAAGGTCTATCATAGGATGTGAAGAATCCTAGTCTAGATTTGGCTAGTAAATTCTTGCAGCTCCACAAAGGCATTTCTTTGGAGCCTGGTGTACTCATGATCCTTGCTTAAAGACTTCATGTCCATCTTCCGCTGTTCACAGCTGTTTTATTTAGTTAGCGGGTAGTGTTAACCTATGTTGAAGAGTGTATGGTCAATAATTATTTTCATCTACATTTGAACTTTGTCCTCTGTGAAGTATATAAATTATATTATCTATCAACAGCCATCTTGTGTAGAGATGAAGGGAGGGTGAATAGTAAGAAATCTCTTAAAGTTGTGCTACACATGGAGGAATCAGATCATTTGAATCTTTGCCAGTTTTGAACAGACTTCAGGGGTTTGGGTCTTGGTACAAGCCTATGGCATCCAGTATGGAGAAGATTGCCACTACATATTTCCATGATTTCAAGGGCTGTATTCCCATGAACTTAGTTGGGAGGCCTTTGAGAGAAGAAAGAAGATAAAAAATATTTGTAGGTGAAGTTTGTGTTTCATTGCAAAAGATGGATGGTATTTCTCAACCTTGATCCTATATATCCTACTATAGCCTACTAAATCTTGTACACATCTCTAGCTTAAGATTTTCTTACCCGCCCCCCACTTCCAACACAAATAAAGTGTTTCAGATTAGTTCCTCAGTTCTGCTAGTGCTTGGTATTAGGGACTAGTGAAAGCAAACATTAGTTAATGAAAAGTATATCTTGTCCACCTTTCCAATATGTGTTTTAGGCAAATCAGGCACTTTAAGGTATGCCTAACACTTGGGGACTCCCCATACATATTTACTTTAGGGGACGTATGTAGGGATAGAGGACTCATGATGGGACCTAAGAAGACATGTTCTGAAACCAAGACCATTCTTGTGTACCTATTCGGAGCCGATTGTGTGTTCTGCTCAGTGCTATCGATCTTTCCAACAGGATGACTGTGGTTAAAGTTACAGTTCTCTGTCTTTGCTTAGAGTGGCATACTTACAGTCATTTTGGGTTCAGTGTGGGACTGTGAATTTCTGCGTTTCCAATCCGTAATTATATAGAGATCCTGCTTTCTTAGATGCTGTTTGTTTAATGTCCTGTTCCATGTCTTTATAGTGGAATAAACCCCTCCCCTGGGTTCTAGACCTGGCTCTGCCAATTGCTTGGCCTGTGATCTTAGGTAAGTAACTTAATTTCTCTGAGCCTCAGTTTATTCATCTGTATTATTGACATAATAAACGCCTCCAAATCCTGACTCACTTTCTTTACTAGGTTGGCATGAGGCTCAAATAAAGTGATGAAAAATAAAAGTATTTTTTTTTGTAAATAATGCCTTTTTGACCCTTCTTAAATTGTTTATGGTGCTACACAAGCAAGAAGTACCAATGCTGTCTGCAACAAAGATGTATATTCTCCACATCCCCTTCCTGTTCTCTACTAAGTAAATGTTAACTACACTGATGGATGAAAGTAGAGCATTATCTTTACCATTTCCTTTGAAAACCTGAGTGACAGAATTCAGATAAGTACACACTAAAATTGTCCTTAGCTCCAAAACGTCAGGAACATGAGAAATATCTACTATTTTCCTGTATATCTTTATATTCCAACTTCTCTGTTTGATATGTTTGCTGCTTGCCTCCACTCTCCCTCAACACTGCACCTTCAAACTGGCCTCTGAGCATTATCAGACAAGCTGTGCTCACATTATCACATGAGGGCCCAGTCAGGCAGAAGGAGGTAGAGGGACGGTATGGCTGCTCTGGAGCCTGGAAATCGAGTTGCCGCCTGGTTGGAGGCCCAGCAGATTATTAGCTGGCACCATTTCCATTCATAGCAGTTTCAGGGCTTGTTGGTGCACCAATAGGGAACCTTGATCAGAAGAGCGCGAAATCCTGAATCTTTTAAAACTCAACTCTGGATGTGTTAAGCAATCTTACAAGTCCACAGATCTCTAAGAAGGGCACTGCATTTCCATTGGTTCCATAGTTAAGACTGGGATAAACTACTCATTTAACATAACACAATTTGTCAACTTTTCACACAAAGCAAAAGAATTCTGTAATACCTACTCTACAAAAAATGAGTTTTATATGTATTTGGAATGATATTAAGGCTTTTTTTGAGACAGGGTTTCTCTGTAGCTTTGGAGCTTGTCCTGGAACTAGCTCTTGTAGACCAGGCTGGCCCTGGACTCACAGAGATCCACCTGCCTCTGCCTTCCAACTGCTGGGATTTAAGGCATGAACCACTACCGCCTGGCTTTGAAATTATTTTAAAATAATCAGATCATGTTAGTGCAAAGGTTCTGTCTTTCATAGAAGTCAAATGCCAAATGTCTAACATAAAAAAAAAACAGCATGACACATTTTATAACAAGTTTTGCATAAAGGATTCCAGAAGGACTTGTAATAGAAAGGATGCTAATGATACCTAGGGTTAAGCTACTGTTCAGAAGGAAAAATTTTTACAATTATATTTATAGTTTGCTAATGGTCAATATTATCTTTAATCTCTCTCTTGTCTCTACTGTTATTTATGAGTTTCTTGACTAGGAATAAGTATCAAAGTTTGACTTTAAGTGTGCATTAAAATAATCTGTTAGAAGGAATCTAGAGATCCTATGAGTTTGGGGGAAAAAAATCCAAGCCTAAAGCAACCAGGGCCAATGTGGGAACTTCAACAGCAGAAACTAATTCATGAGCCCTCACCATCAGGGTTTTGTTAAAACAGTTTAGTTCCCAGCACCCCAGCTTCTATTCCTTTTTATAAAGGGATAGAGAGGAAAGAAATTAAAGGAGGAATAGGAAAGGGAGATGGAGGGGGGAGGAAGGTAGGGAGAGAGGGAGAGAATGTTTTATTAGTCTTGCTTGGATCAACTACTGCCATTTGGACAATTCTTTCTGATTGTAAGAAAACCCAAGTCACATAGTTTCTGGAAAGCCACACCTGTAAATCTAAAGAGAGTTAATGCTGAGAAAGCGTCCCAGCATCTATTCCCCTCCACACGCACACCTGTCATAGTTTAGCTACTCTGGTCCAGATGAGTTTCCCTCAACTGTTTGGGGTCCCTACGTTTTTCTTTGGGCTGTTTCTCAGTTTTGCTACTTCACTTATTCATAGGGTGCCCTTTCTGTTGTTGTGATGTATCTCCCCGATGATAAGCAACTTAGGGATGATAGGGTTTCCTTTGGCTTATGGTTCCAGAGGAATAGAGTCCTAATATGGGGAACGCATGATGGCAGCCAGGAAAAGCATGGCGACAAACAGAAGGTTGATTGATCACATTTGCAACCACACACAAGAAACAAAGAGAAGTGGGGGAGCCTATAACCCTGAACTTCCCCATGGTGTACTTCCACAACTTCCTCAAACAACACCGACTAGGGACCAAGTGTTAAGTGCATAACTCAATGGGTGATGTTTCTTATTCACACAACCACAATACCCTTAGCATTAATAGAGTTCTAAAGGGAAGTAGTTGTCTCACAGCTTACAGATTTTATTCACCCGATAAAGGTTGGAGCCAGTCTCTATACCTAGAGATAACAAACACTAGATTTCCATTGCCTTCTAGAAGCCTACACCGGACAGGTACCTTGGTTCTAAGACAAATCCTAGTTGTCGTATATTCCTGTTAACTTGGCACGGCATATCTAACTCTTCTTTTATAGTTTATAGAATCAGTTTCTGCCCAAAGATTGGACAATAATGGGTGTAAAACAGATCTACTCAATTTATACCAGAGAAGCGCTACTCCTTGATATTAGTCATCTCATTTTGAATGTTCTTGAATTAATTCCAGCAATCATCACCATATTTATCTATTTTTAGCAAATTGGCACTTTCTAAAATATTGAGCTGTTGTCTCCATATGCACTAGCTTGCTCTAAATGTAGAATGCTGGTAATTAGCCTCACATCCATTATTTGTAATTCCTGTTCCAATAACTATTCAAAATGATGTTTTTAAATGGAAATTGGAAAAACCCTAATATCTTCCCATTAATGACTGTGTAAAAGAGCTAGAAGAGGCAAAAACAAAAATAAATAGCACCAACTTCAAAGGTTAAGCAAATGCAGTATCAGCTGCTTTAAACAGTGACATTAAGAACATCTTAGCATAATGAGCCTAGGATCTAAGCTTTTACTCATCTTGGATGTGTGTATACATATATATGTATATACATTGTATATATACGTATATATACATATGCACATGTGTGATATGTGTATATACATATTAATCCATCTAAAATAATAGATGGTGAGCCAGTAAAAAACAACCTTCTTTCATGTAAGCTTCAAATATTAAAAACGTTTTTCCTTTTATTTGTCTTCATCTCAGAATATACCATTCAACATTATATTTTTTCCTGTACTAGGTCTCTGACTCTTCTATTCTTGGGGAGATTTTTTAGATCTGCCAGCCTATTTCTGGGTTTCCAGATCTTACCATAGAAATAACTGTTTTTTTCCCTTACCTTATGAAGCCATAGCATCCTTTGCTGAGGCTATTTGTAATGTCTTCCATACTTTTTCATTCATTCTTCTGAAAATCTTTCTCAGCGAGTGTCTAGAAAAGGGTCAGGTCATAGATAGCCAAGGCCCTAATCGCCACCACAATCTATAATGAGTTAGCCTCCTCTTGGTGCATTAAGATGAATACATTTACATACCATCCTCAGAAGAGAAGAAAGTACTTTTGTGTTACGTGGTTCAAACAAGAAACAAGTGATAAAATTAATAGCCACCAAGATTCCCTGTTTCAGTAAAGCCTGTGCTTACTGGCTGCTACTTAATTTTACATTTAAGTTATCTTTCTCCCAGAATTCCAATGATTTTCTTTGTTTAGAGAGCTAATTATAATTTAATTATATGTGATTTTTTTTCAAGGTTCCCCCAAATTTGATAACTATCCGGTAGTCTTCTACTGAGGTTTTCATTAACCTAGCTTATGAATTTAAATAAATTTAATCTCTATGGTTATTATCTCTTTTGAAGAAAAATGATCAAAATTTTGAGCAAAGTTTTTCCTAAGGCTTCTGAAACTATAGAATATAAATTCTGAAGAAGAAAAGCTAACGTTTTCTTGGACTAGGTCTCACTGTGCTTAGTACAAACTTAAGTACTAGTTGTCCTTCGCTTCTTCTCACTGCCACTGCTTTGGAAGTCTTTTACATAGTTTAGGCTCTCCCACCCATCCTACCCTGAATGGAGAATTTCCTCACTTGCAATGGTTTTACCTACTCTTATGGTTGGTTCTCACAGGATTCTCATAACTAGCTCACAAATTCTTTGAGGTTAAGACATCCAGTTGATCATCTGGCTCAAGAAGCATGGATTGAAATATTGATTAATGTATACTCTGTAATGAACTCTGAATTTATTAGGCTTGAAGATACTGCACAAAACAGAAGTTCCAGTAGAGTCTCAGGAAGACAAATGGGACTATCCTGCCTGACCTCTTTAGGATATTCAAAATTATGAACAATGCCTCCCTCCTAGAGTCTATTTTTTCTTGGCTTTCATAACATACATTTCTGTTGGAATTTTCCTCTGTTCCTGTTTATATGTCACCTATCCAGCTTCACATTGATAGCGTCTCCTCCTTCTCCTCTTCTTCCTTGTCTTGGTGTTACTAAGACTTTTGTCATTATTATGACTTAAGGCAGGACACAAATATGGTTGTCTATGGCTGTACCACTCATGTGCGTTAGTGAGCCTCAATTGGGAGAATTCCAGGCTCTCCAGTCAAACTTATTTTACAGAAGTTTGCATATAACTGTCCCTTGGAATAAGTCCTGGTCTCTTAATTAAATCTCTTTCTCATCTAGTCATATAACTCACAAATTGGACACGTGAGTCTTCTCCATTATCTTTCACTAGTAGATGCTTGTGGGTACCCTTAGTTTCTATGAAAACAATAACAAATTAATAAAAAATTTCTTCTCTCCTTTACTCCATTTCCTACCTCCAATCTGTCTTCCTTTCTTCTCTGGTCATCTTTGATGCAATCAATCATCTATTGTAGAAACAAAAAAATAGGTTACCTTTTAGTTTCTCTTCTATTCTTACTACATCTAGCAGTGTTTTTTCAGAAGCCAGAGTTATCTCTTTAAAAGTGTCCCTCAAAATTGTGTGTCCTTGAAAGGTTTCCCCTCTACCTGTGATCAAAACCAACCTTATAGTGACTAAGGCCTTTGATTTCTGTATGTACAGGCTTTGTCTTCTTTGGCTTCTTAGATTTATTCTCCTGGTCACTGAATCTTTGGACTTTCTTTAGTTTATAAAACACATCAAGTGTGGCTTCTCTCCAAGTTAGTTGCATGTGTTGTTCCTGAGCCAAGAATTCTCTTCCCACTATTTACTGAAAGGGTTATTTTCATCTAGGCAATGTCTGGGTTACTTTTGACACACCACATTTCTTCTGTTTTTAAGACTGCATACAATCTTAATCAGAAGGGATATTTGTTAACTTTCTTGCTCCTAATTATCTCTTCAAGCTTCCAAGCCATCCAATTTCCATCCCAGATTTCATTGCAATTCTCTGGTCTCATTTCAGCATTTTCTTCTTCCTGGCTAAACACTTTTTTTTCCTTATTAGAGTCTTCCTTCTACTCTTTACCTACATAACACAGTCCTGGCTACTCACGTGTGATTATCCTCTCTTTGTTTTCTGTACACTACTTTAGCATGTGGCCCACTTTATAATATGCATTCTCACACTGTTTCTTTTTCAACAGGAGTTCCTTTAGGGCAGGGTTCATGCTTTAGTTCAATGGCTGATAGGCTGCCATCAAATAGGAGGTGAGTAAGCAGTCCATACAAATGAACAAATACTAGTGTCTAACGCCTACTATGTGATGGCACAATTTGGTTAGGACTAGGACAAAGCTTGCTGAACTCCCACTGGTCAATTATAGACACTGCCCAATTCTGGCACAGCCCATAATAGGGCACCTAATAGATATCTCACACAGAGCTAAGGCCACATAATCCTGGATTTCACCCAAGTAGGGCCAGCTGGCTGCTTCAGCAAATAACAGTCACCATTTTGTAGAGCAATCCCTTATTGTGATCAGAATACAGTAATACTGATACTATCATCAACCACTGTCTTGCTACAGATTCGTAGTTACTTTGAAATATACAGTGCTTTCCCAGCCAATAATTCTGTCTGCTAAACCAAGTCCTGAGCATTCTGCCCATTCATAAGGCATCCAAAACTGCTAGTTTTGGTATTGCTTCTGTGGGATTCCTGGTTCAACTTCCTATTCATTATATGACTTATAATTGTGAGTATTATATACTTTCCTAAGTCCAGTCTTTAATTTCTCCTTAGGTAAATTATGTACAACAATGTTTAGTTAGCGTTGTTTTTCCTGGTCTTCATCTACTGTGACGGCATCTCTCAGAGACTGTTCTATTCATTCCCAAACCCATTAACAAAAGTGAAGATACTAATAGATTTCGCTGAGGGAAGGGCAAGGATGGTCATGCCAATGCCTAGGAAGATGATGACTTCAACATCTAATGTCTCTTACACACAGCGATAAGATTTCTGGGAAGTGGGACCAGGCTTCTTCATGAAATTCTAGTAAGGAGGAATATACCCTTTTATTTGTGAAAATCGGTTCTGAGAATCTCAGAGGGGGATGAATGACCCACGAGCTTTAGGAAACTAGACTATTTTTTAACTAAAAGCTAACTGACATAGAGAACAAATCTTTTATATTTTTGTCTGCATTGGAAACTAATACTTGTTAAGAATTATCCCCTTAGGAAAACAATAGTGGAAATTTTAAACCAATAACTATAAAATTAGAAAGCTCCAAAACAACCAGTTTTGGAATATACTGCACATGGAAGTCAAATTTGGCAAAAACCAAAAAAATATCATTTTCCTGTTCAGAGAGCAAATGATTACAAGAAAAGCAATATAAAGCCGATTTAAGCTGAAAAAATCTGTGAGTCACCTTTCTTGGTTGTGCGTCTTTATTTTGGTAATTGTGTGGGAGGTGGAGAAGATGCTTGAGTAGTTTGGGTTGCTGAAAGAGTATATTAGAGAGGAATTTAATATTGGAGGTATTTTTTTTGGTGAGACAAACCAGTCAGGGATAAAACCACAAAGAGCCACTTACAGGAGAAAGTTTAATTTTTTTCCAGTGACCGACTCTACATGCCTCCACTTCCTGTCTTAACAGACCATCCCTTTAGGTGATTTTTCACAACATAATTCTTTGATGGTATAGAAAACTGCTGCAAATCAGGGCTCTGGACTCCACAATTGATGTTTGTGTTGATCGGCACCACAGAGTCAGGCTGCAGGAGCTGCTTAATTATTTATACCTGGAAAATGGTCATGTGATGCCCCAGGCATGGCCAACAAATCAGAATTTCAGTTAAATCACACTTAAGATGAATTCTGCGGGACTCCAAAGGGAGTTCTCTAGGATCCCAGTGACGTTTCAGCAGGTCTGTGTTGATCAAGAAAATCAGACTGGACTAGGGAATAACAATTAGTTCTGGGTACTTTTCTTACAAATAAACTGTTACTACCTCCTAATCTTGTGAAACTCATACTGTTTTTTGAATTAAAATGTTTTTCCTCCACTCTGTACAGCATAGTTCTACATGCAAACATTCTATTGAAATGTCACACATTTAATTAAATCACTTCTGATCCCTCCACACTCCATTTGCTGCTCCATGGCCATTCTCTGTAATGACCACCATTGCAATTTCTTCTTACGTTGTTTTGTCAATGTCTGGTGCCTTTTCAGATTACATTACATTTCATTTTTAAGTTATCATTAGTTTTTGTATTCTTTAACAATTTTCTAAATGTAAAAAATGAATTTTGGTCATTTTCAACTCCAATTACCCTCCCTCTTCTTCCTCTCTCTCCCACTGAAATCCTTCTGTCCCCTATTACCCTTCCCCATTACCATCCCTCTTTTCCTATCTCTCCCACTGTAACCTTTCTATCTCCCTTACAAGTCCCACAGGCTTCTCCCTAAACTCAGAACTCACCAATTGGCAAGGAGCCAGCCATCAATCCCTGTGAGGCCATCAATCTCCGTGAGTTCTCTTGTCTCTCTTCACACACTGGGTTTACAAGCACATGAACAATCACACCCAGGTCAACCTGGGTGCTGGGGATCAGAACTCAGTTCTTGTTTGTATAGCAAACACTTTACTTGCTGAGCCATATTCTCAGCTCTTAACATTTATATTTTCATGTGTCACATAATTAATGTTTCTTAGAAATATCTTAAGCCCCATTCCTAAATTTTCATCCTTTAGACTATATAGGTTACTGAACAATGCATGCACTTACTAGGTCTACTCTTAAAGCCACCTACTATTTCAAAGATTAGCATCCTCATTTTCTGTTAGCTAAAGATAATTACTGCATTGGTTAATAGAATATAAAAGAGCTTGGGGATTAGTTATTATTTTCAATTACTTTAAGTCAAATATACTTTTTGACTTTAGGAGAAATATTGCTCAGATCACAAACTCATTATATTGTTAAAATACGCTGCTTTGGATAAAGCAAAGTTTGATGGTCAAGTAATCTATGTAAGCAACCCCATCCTGTCTCTCCTGAGGCCCTCTGATGATGCTTTGAGGATGGAGGTTTGGGAACACTGATGTATGAGCCATCTTCCATGGAGCTGATGTTGGGACGTTCAGCACTCAAGGTCCTTCATCTTGGAGAGGGCCAAACTGGAACGTTTTTCCTGTATCAGTCTTTAATCCTTTAAAGGAGATAGACTAGGAACATGTGGCAGATCTTTGGATGCTCCTATCTTCACACTTTTGAAACTGAAGCCAGCCTTTATGTGGACCATTAGTGAACATGATTCTTTTACAAATGGTGGCCACAAGCTATTGTGCTGTTGTTTGCCTTTTGGCTCTATTTATATGTTAATCTTTTTTATAAGACTTTATTTTCTGAATACAATATTTTCCTCAAATATCTTAAAAGAGTATATTTTGTTTATTTAATATAAATTTATTTATCATCTACCCAGAGCCCAAGATTACTTCAAATGCTTAAAATACAGAAGTAATATTTATTTTAAAAAGAAAACAGCTTCTATATGTGTGTCAACTTGAAAGTCTGTGTTCTATATTATCTTCTGATTGCTTAATTAATCTAAGGTACTCTCTGCATGTTCAACGATATTTCTTAGCACAGACATAATAGACTTTTGTTTCTTCTCGTACAGTTGGGTTGTCCAAGCAGCTTTGGAAATTTGGGGGTGAATTTTCTAAACAAAATGACGTCCATAGGTCTAAAGATTGAAATAGTACAGTCCTCAAAGATTTCAATGATTAAATAAGTGTACACACACACACACACACACACATACACACACACACACACATACACACACACACACACACACACACACACACACACCTTAAAACCTAACTGGCATGTAGTAAACACTTAATTTTAGCTATTGCTTATTCTGGTTGATACAACTTCTTACAGATCCATGTTTAAAAAAATCACCTATCTAGGTACCTTTTTATAAGGATTCTCAAAAAGGCTAGTTTCTGGATTTAGGGTTACATATGTGTATATATGTACATAAATGTGTTGTATGGAGTTTGTGAACACAAAATGGTTGACAAAGGAAAGAGATATTAATGCTCCTGAGTTAAATTTTATACATTCTGGGCTTCTAACACACTTTAGGACTAAATGTATTGGTTGTTGGAGTCTGAAAATCGGATGTAGAATTAGCATAACATGTAGGAGTGGCCAACATGAAAGAAGACCAAGCCTCCTCAACTCAGGCTGGAAAGGCTAGCTGCTTCTAGGAAGCTGAGCATGGGCAAGACCAGAGTTAGCCACTTTTACCCACTTTGAACCTTCAGTCAATTAAGCAGAGGTGCAATGTACATTACAAAATCCTCAGTGGTTGATGAGTCCATGTCCTATCCAGCTGGCCTCTCCTTCACTGTGTTCCCCTAGGTCACTTTTTTTCCTTGGTTCCTGCATGTGTTTTGAACCTGTTTCACTGGCCTTCCCATTAACAGCATGAACTCAAGTATTACTGTAATCCAGGTTATATTGTCTGCACAAGAATCTCACAGATACAACATTATGTGCACAAATTAGGCCTGAAGGTATAGTATTTCTTACCTGGCGAATTTTGGTGGACAGCGTTGCGTCTTTGGGTCTGGGTGCTCCCTCTATTTGAAAGGCTTGCTTTTGACACATATTCATCATCGGCCCCCTTACTTTCTTCAACATCTCAGCTGTTCAATCTCAGCAAAGAAACTTCTCACTGCCTTATATAAAACAGCACCCACACCATGCAGCCCTCACCTGTTGTCTTTCATGCGTTTCCATCTTTACCACTAGCTATGGTTTCAACCCCAGGTGCTAATTTATTAGAATCTGCACACTCAGTGGACAGTGGACGTGAACTGTGTGCAGGTTTTGAAACTCTGCTGGTGATGTGTATTTGCTGTAGCCTCACTCAGTGCCTGACATATAGAAGTTATTTAAGAAATGTGTATTTAATTCTGAAATGCACACATTTAAACTCTACTGAGACATAAGAATAAGCTGAGAAATGCAATCGCTGGAGAATACTTTCCTCCTCTCCCCACGTCATTCCTGATTTTTGTCCCTTCTTGACCGGCAGCATCTCAGATGTTTCAGTCTGGCTCTCAGGGTAAGATACACGACCAAGTGAATCTCCAAGGAGGACTGAAAGAAAACTTTGGTTCTGCGTCCCGCTATAAAGCATCTATTTATTTCTCCTTTTACATCTTAATTGTTTAAATTTTGGGGGAAAGTTTCCCTGCTGTGATAAATTTATATTCATTAAATTGTCAAATGTGACTGTATTTATTTATTTATTTATTGCAGGCACTGTTAAGGAACTGCTTGCTTTTGCCACTGGCACCATCTGGTTTTGACTGATTATGGCATTTTACCTGATAGTCTCAGGGCAGGACTATCAGGGTAATGAATGGGTGGGAGTAGGAGGAGGTCAGGCTATGGTCAGGGGAGGTGAGCCAGCCTGGAGCAGTGAGCCCGACACCTGACACCTCGAGGCATCCTAAGCACAAAGATAAAGCATCCATCCATTTGCATTCTGGGTTAATCTTCAAAGAGTCAATGTGGCAACACCTACTAGAGATAAAACGAGCAAGATCTTCCAGAAGAGATTTAAGTTTCAAAGCAAAGAGAAAATCCCTTTGGGGTTACTGACTGTTGTGATTTCTCCTAAAATTTCTCATAATTCTTCACATCTTTGACTTATAAGTGGAATTTTTTTTAAGTGACCCTTGCAGGACATTTGAAAACGCTCTGAGACTTGTAGAACTAATGGGGGAAATGTATAGTAGAACCGGAACGATGGAGGTCACAATTCCTGTGGCTGTACCAATGTGACCTCACACCACTTGATGCCCTGGGCTTACAGCTGATCTCTACCAAACCTTTCATTTGAGGTGAAAGCTGGGCATGGACTCTGTTAATGTGGGGTGTGTTCTGTATGTCTGAGTTCATCTCGCCATCTTGTTGTGGCAGGAAAGCTAGAGAAACTATTTAATCTTTCATCTTTCCCCAGAGAGAGAAATATCTTTAAAGCACATGTATGGTTAGCCCTAATATATCTGAATATATTAATACTTCCATTGATCTCTAAGTTAGAAAGGACTTGAGAAGCTATGTTATCCATGAATCATTCTTTTATTCATTAGGAAATGTTTATTAAGTACCCAGTATAAAGGATGCCAACTAAAGCCATCTGTTGAAATATTTAGATACAGGGATCTGAACAGTGTCTAAATTCAAGTGCTAAGGAATTAATTTTTATTGTTATTGTTATTATTACTAATATCAGTGGCTTTTTGAAATATGGTTTATTGTGTAACCAAGATGGGCCTTAAATGAACAAATTATCCTGCCTCTACCATTCCAGTGCTGGGATCATAGACTTTTGTCTTTATTTCTCAAATTTCACTCTCCCTTCCTGTTCTCAGAGCTCATACAGAGATGGACCAATGCAAGGCTTATAATATACATAATATAATTAATGCCACAAATATCATCTCACAAAGCCTCTCTATGCATCTCAGTTGCTTGTCCCTGGTATTAATTGAATCTTAAATAACTTCATTTAGTTTTATCAGTACAGTAAAAATCGAAGTTTTAAAGTAAAGCCAAAGTGCTAAAATGGAATTTTTCATGTTTACAATGATTTAAATATCTCATGGAAGGTATTGCTTGAAGCTTTTCAGCTTTAACCTTAGACTTAAGGCATTATGAAGTCTTATAAAATAGAAAATATAATGCATACAAAAATGAAAACCCTGAAATTTAGAGACTTGAGAGATTGATATCTTAGGTATACAGTAAAGGTTAATTTTCATTAAACAGAAGTTTGACTTTTATAATAATTGGTAAAAAAAACACTAGACTAATTTTCAAGCTTTTAAATACATCAGTACAAAGCCTATTGGATTATGCCTTCTTATAGGATTATTCTTAAACCATGATCTAAGACTCTCCTGTTATTCTCTCACTGCCAGGATCCAGAAACTTGATGCCAAGGGTAAGTCAGCCTTGGATAAACAGATTGTCTGGCCTGGGCCACCAATCTGTCCAACGTTTGTGACCTATAAAGATTTTTCCTGCAGGCAGCTCTGCTTGTGTCAACTGTGTGCATAGTGGAAACTTCCCAAGCTGTCACTTCCCAGGTTTGTTTTGCTTATACAACTAGTTACCACTGCCCTCTGCCCTCTCTTCCTCCTCCTCCCCCTCTTCCTCCTTCTCCTTCCTGGTTTTCTTTGAATTCAATAAAGGCTTAATGAAGGTGTACCATTTGGTCAAAGGTTAGAAAATAAAGACTTCAGGATTATAACACTTAAGTTTCAAAATGTGTTTGTTGTATAGAAAGGACTGGGGTGGTTGTTATAGGTGGCCAAAGGAAAAGGAAGCCTTCTAGTATTCTATATTAAACGTAATCTTCAGAAATATTTACCTACTAAGTTAATAGGCAGCCTTCTTACAGACATAACATAGTTAGCATTAAACACCAATGCAAGAGACTTCTCAGCAGAGACTCATCTGTAAGTTGGCACCACATACTTCATCATCAGAAACCTTACCCTGTTTTACATATTAACAACCAGCCTGTGTTCTCTAAACCCTCATGGTTAAACAGAGTCTATTAGATGCCTTGGGACATATTTTGATTGGGACAGTGGATTAAAATTTCCATTGCCATGAAGGAGGATACTATCCTAAGACCCCTAAGCCTCACCTGTTGAAATTCTAACTCTTAATGTGATGATCAGGCACTGTTTATGAATGAGAATGCAAATAATCTCTAATTGCTAACTCTTGTCTGCTCTGTGATCCTGGATATCCCAGCCTTCAGAGCTCTGAAGCAAAATTCTGTTGTTTATAAGCAATCCGGTTTCTTTGATTTTGTATAGACTCAGAGAGGAACAGGGCTGATATTTCATAACTGTGTATACACTAAGAATATCACTCAAGAAAACAGCAAAACAAAGCTGTTGATTAAAGCAGGGTTTCTTGATTTTTTTTCCATTCATGATTCCTTTCACCTAGGAAGTTTTTACACGATCCCAGTAAATAGGTATGTAAAATGAATTTGCAAATAAAACATTTACTGATAATAACTTATAAATATATTTAAAGCAATTTATTTGGCTTTTACTTTATCACTTGTTAAAAACAAAAGCAAATCTTTGCATTAATAAGATGACTATGCTTTTTATTTTTATATAAATAATTGGATCTTAGGTGATATATAGTAGGATATAAATTATGTTCACTGCTTTTCAGTGATGATCAGTATTTGGATGATTTTCAATATGCTCAATTTCAGAATTGCCAGTGATAAAAATATTAGGTTACAAATATGTATATAATATGTGGTAGAAAGATGTAATAGGTCATTTCAGGAACTTTTTGAAATTTTGTCTCAATTCCAAGCCAAGGTTCTTTGAATGACTTTTTTGATGAAACTCAGGTTCACAACTCAACAGCAATTCTTAAAGTCAGATATTCTAAAATAGTACAAACCCCAAATACACTAATTCAACACTTTCATGATGAGGATTCTAAAACAGTAAGAAAATATTATATCTTTGTTTTCTGTAATTAAATCTATATATTTTCTAAGAACAGGGAACTTTCTGTATATAGTAAAATCATTGCAATTCATAATATACAACCATCTTCAACAATCTTAGCTGAGGTGCTTTAGCTAGTGTGTGTATTCAGAACCAAGGCCCCAGTGAAGTCACGGGATGCAATGCAACATTGCTGAGAAATTGCTAGGAACACAGTGAATTCCTTACACATTTGATTTTGACTTCATTACTAACTTGGGGTGGTTGAGTACTCAGAAACCCTTTGCTATTACTGATTTTTTTCTCTTCCCATTTTACAATGGTAGGGTCCAACCCACAGTTTAAGAAGCTTAACTTCTAAGATGAGAGGCATTATGAGAACCCAGTGGTGTTTCCTTGGGGGAGGCAAGGGAGCTTAAAAGCTCTGAAGGAAACTAAGAGGGTCCTCAGGAGGTAGAGAAGGGCTATGTGATGACAAGAAGTACTCTCACAGAGCCTTGAGGGGTCACCCTGCAAGCTGTGGAGAATGTCAGTGAGGACTAGCCTAAACCATTTTGTGTTCTGTAGTCGGAAATGTGCGCATTCAGCTAAAGGGCTGACATAAGAAGTACTTGAGGTAGCTTGTGCATGCCAGATTGCACAGGATTACAGGAAGACATATCCAGAGTTTATTTTAAAAACACATGCATAGGAGGAAATGACACCTTCAACTAGAATTTTCAAAGTTGGAATCTAAATGTAAAGCTAGTTGGAGAAACTTGGGGAAAAATGAGCCATTTTCAGTGCTTACATAGAGTCTCTTCTAATACATGTAGTCTGTGGCCTTTCTGAGCTGGCTGCCCAGCTGACACACCGTACAGGAGTTCTCCTTACTTTAAGTAGTTACCATGGGGCCTTCAGAAGATCTATTTTTTATTTCATTTCCTCTTTATTAGCTTGAGATTTTGATATAACATATTTTGATCATATTAACCTTACTCTCTAACTCTGCCTAGATCAACCCTCATTTCCCTACCTACTCGGCTTTGTATCCTCTTTTAAGAAACCTTTCAAATTCAGTCTGTGCTGCCAATATCCTGTTGGTGTATGGCCAACTGCTGGAGTGTGGTAGACTTAGGAGAAAACTAAATTTTCCTCTCAGTAGTCACCAGCTTCCCATCGCTCCTTAGTCTGGAGTAGGACTTCATGCTCACCTCCTCCCTCCATGCTTAGATTTTGTCTGGCTTGAGTGTGCTGTCACAGTCACGGTGAGCACATGCCTGCAGCTCCCCTGCTGGGTCCAGAAGTTAATGTTTTCTTGAGATCGCCCTTTGCCTTTGGATCACTTTTCCAAAATGATCCTTAAGCCTTAAGAGAGGGGGTATGAGATACTGGTATCTCATTTAGGGTCTAAAATTCCAAAGTCTCTTATTCTTTGTACCATGACCTATTGTGGGTCTCTGTGTTAAAGAATCTTTTCTGGTGAGGTTGAGAGATTTGGGTCTAACCTTAAGTGGTTGGGAGTTAGAATAATACTATGCCCATTTAGCAAAGTAATTGTAGTTCCCCGCTGTGGCCAATGACCTGTCTAGCCACAGGTGCCAAATATAGGTTTTATCCCATAGAATGGGTCTTAAATCTAATCAGAAAATTACTTCTTACTACGATGGCAACATGTACCATGTTGTACAAATGAACATCTCTTGGCGGGTTGGTCATTATTTTAGCTCACAGGGTTCATAGCTTGGAAAGATTGATAGTAGCTTTTCTCATCATTTAGCATGCATAGAATTTATGGAAATTAGCCAGTAAATGTAGATTCCAACTTGAATTCTCCATGTTCTTTGACTCATGGATGTAGTATTTTCAGCAATAGGGTCTTAGTGTCAAGTTCTAGCAGGCAAATAAGAGCAATAGCAATAATTTTAAAAAGAGTGGGGGCCTATAGGATCTCACTGGCCAACAACTCCAAAAGAGGTGACTCATTCTTTCCTGGTATTGAGCTTTTTGTTGCTGTTGTTGTTGTTAGTCTACAGTGTCATCTTTTTGAAGGGTAGCTCCATTTAAAATTTATAACGCATGTGTACACGCACACACACACACACACACACACACACACACACACACACATGCACGCACGCATGCACAAGCTTCTGCAGTGGTAGAGTTTCATGTGACTTTTAGAAAAGATCTTTGGCATTAGTTAGCCTTCATGTATTTTTCTTGTCTTAGGTTTTAGGTTACTATTTCCACACCCTAGTCCTATTTTCTGCTCCTGACTTCTTCAGTGATCTTCACTGGATATTCTGTATTAGCCTCTGAGATACGGAGCCATCTGTCTATGGGGCTGTTCTGCTCTCTACCTTGGGCACTATCTAGTATTACCTATTCAAACCTATTGAGCATTTAAGTGAGGTCAATCCCCCTGATTTTCTCTGTGATGGATAGAAAGATTAGCATGATTTCTAACTTAGATTTGTAGAGTGCAAGTATTTTTAGCAGGACTGATAAACTTGAAAGAAAAAGTTGGGTCAATAAGGAATACTTAAAAACGAGACAAAATAAAAAAACTAAGCAAATAGAGAATAAAAACCAACTTTTCCAGCATGCTCAGCATTGAGTGAAACTTCAAGAAAATAAATGTTTACTTGCAGAATCTGAGCTGGAGGCAGGGGGAATCCAAGAGCAGTTGAGAGACTTCTTAACTTTAGTTGACAGAGACTTACAAACAAGCTGGAGAAAGGCTTACTTGCTCTCCCATCAATGGAATAAATGCATTAGTGAGAGAAAGAGGAGTCAAAAAAAGAGTTGGCTTGTGGATTTGGAGACTCCACTGAGCAGAAAGCTGCATATTAAAATAATCAGAATTTTAACCCAAATGATTAAGAAGAGGGAGAGTAAAGAACCAGCCACGGGATATAGGGAGGCATTGGTAGCCTTGAGTGGACAAGGCAGTAAGTGGTGAGGAAGAAAGGCAGATTCAGGAGTCCAGACAGTGACTGGACTGGAAGGAATGTATACACATGGACAGGATACACATCTGGACATTTGCTGTCTATCAGCTGCAGTCCCCATGGTATATCACAGGTTGAATGACTGATGTACAGTAGACATTTATGTCTTACTTTTGGACATCTAGCAATTCCAAAATGAAGACACCAGTGAATCACTTGTCTAGGGAGGGCCTTCATTTTTTTTCTGCTGGCATCCCTTTGTTGTGTTCCCACATGGTGGAGGATAAAGAGGACTAAACTCATGCAAACTTTTCATCCAAGGGTACTGATTCCATTCATGAAGCTGGATCCTCATGACTTGATTATCTCCTAACAGTTACATCCATTAATATAATGTTGTAAGTTCAATCTCAACACAAATTTTGTGGAGACACAAGCATTCCAACCACAGCAAGGAGGAAGATGAGTGAGACTATAGTAAGAGTTGTTGTGAGACTATAGTAAGGTGTCTCCAAACCCACCTGATCTAAGCACATGATAACTAGACCCTGTTGCCCAGAACAGCCAAATAGCTGCAGATCTGCACCAAGTATAATTTGTTGAAGACTTACAGATAGAAACATGGTCTTGAGAGACAGCAAGATGGGGTAAATGCTCATGAATTGTGTTGGAAACAGGAGACTTGTATGGTCAGGACTAAAGTGACTTTTCATCCACGCTAGAATCCATCTGAGTTCTCTTAAGCTAATATTAAGGGCATGATACTTTCCTGTCACTGATAAGTCCAGGGTGATTTTAAATAGATGTCTATTTTGAAGACATCTCTACGTCTTTGTCTTCCCAACTCCTATCAACTTTTCAAGAAGTGATTTTTTTTAATTTATTTATTATGTATATAATGTTCTGGGCACCAGATCTCATTATAGATGGGTGTGATCCACCATGTGGTTGCTGGGAATTGAACTCAGGACCTCCGGAACAGGAGTCAGTTCTCTTAACCTCTGAGCCATCTCTCCAGCTTAAGAAGTGATTTTTTAAAAGAAGATATTTCTACTAAGTTGCTAATAGTTCACAATGATCTCTCTGCTTCTGATAAATTTCGAAAACATTGAGAGATCATGAAAAGGTTAGTAGATACAAAGATTTAATATCTGTTTGGACCACCATCTTGAGACCAAATAACAGCTAGTAAATTGATAGGGGCAATTCTCTAACCTACTGTGGACCAAAGTCCCTGTGTAACTTCATACACTTTCTCTCTGTTTGGCTCCTCAGCATCTCTCAAAGAGACAGTCACAGCACAAAAAAGTTATGAGTTAAATGGAACAGTCTCATCAGATTAAATTAGTTAGATTTCCAATGTAAAGCAGGCAGAGCTCAAAGCCAGAGACTGGATTTCTATACCTCACCTGGGAGAAGAAGGAGCACCAGGAAGACACATCTATTTTCTTATATTTGATTTGTTTGTTTTTTATTCAAAAACTATTTACCCTGTGTCTTTCACATCATGCATCTTGATCCTACCCATCTCCCATCCCCTTGGCATCTGCCCTGTGCTGCTGCCCCCCCATAAAATGAAATAAATTTAAGATTAAAAAGTGGGAAAGGGGAGGGAAACAAATATGAGAAAATGGATGCTCCTGATGTCCCTTCTTCTCCCAGGTGAGGTCTAGAAATCCGGTCACGACTCACCATGTCGCACCGCAGCTTTCACGATGAGATACTCGGTTTTTAAAACAAAATGTGGAGCAGCTTTTCAGTCTCAAAGGATGGAAACACTGAGGAACTGGCTTCTGTTCCCACATTGTGCTTCATATCCTTGGTTCACTACTGAAACCTCTGGCTCTCCAGTGCTTGCCTCTTCCTGGTCCGTGTTTATAGGTTCCCCGCACTAAAGGGTCGGGAAGGACTTGACTGCCTCATTGAAACCTCTTATTCAGAGGTCCCTTGTCATGATGCTAATCTTGGTCATAAGTTAGGTTTCCAATCTTGTTTTGGGGTCTTATCTTTGAAGCTCCTGTTCTGTATTGGACCTGGAGTCTGGGTAATGTCATCCAAATATAAATATTGCTATCTGGGCAAAAGTAATATTTTGCCTTGTTTGTGTTTAATGGTTTTTCCCATGATAAGCAGACCCAGTACTGAATTTTTAAATAGTATTTTAACTTACAAAAATGAGTGCTAAAAATGTTTTCTAAAATATGTGACCCGCCATTATAGAGGAAATACTGGATATCTTCTCTCCCTGTCCGTTCTTTTCATACCAAATCCACCATGTATACGCACTTAGGCATGACGTTAGTGATACATCTTTCTGTTAAGGTTAGAAAACCTAAGGATTCTCATAGATCAGGAGTTTTCTGTCCTGGTGTATAATCTTACATATTTCACCCATTCATTGTGTATATATTATCTTATCAATTGGTTACTGTATATAAAGCAGAATTCATTTGTGCTTAGTAAAGTATTAAATAATTCAAGAACCGAACTTGTGTATTCATTTTCAGTATAGCCTTAAAAAGTCACACACATACACACACATGTGCCCACACATGCACACACACGCACGACTGCAGGAGATGAAACAGTGAAGTACATGAGTTTAACTGCAACGTTATTTGAAGAAAGAGACTAAAATAATATAAACTATTTTTAGTAAAGGGCCTAGCTCTTCCTGGAAGGTCCTAGGAAATGATGAACCAGCCCAACACTACTGCAACATTTTTCTCTTACAGCCTGGCTTTTAAAAGGTCTATTTTATTTGAACACTATGTTCCTGAGTCAAAAGAGTACTTCAACAAAATCTGCTTTTCCTGGGGGCAAAACTAATTTTACCCAGAAAGGGTTTCGGAAAGGGAGATACTGCTGAACACTGACAAAAGATATTTTTCCCCTCCAGCAGAAATTGCTCAAATTGCTTGAGAAAGAAACACAATATGATGTTTACCCATGTTTACAGATGTTTAAGCAGTGCCCCTTTCGCAGGGTCATGTGACTACAAACAGCATCATGGTAATTATATCTGCTGCTGTAAGGAACAGATGTGTAAATTGGTAGTTTCTTGAGGGAAAATAATGCCAAGTCCACTTTCCAGAAATGGACACAGTGCAATGTGGTGCAGCTGTGCCACACTGTGTGGAGTTTTCTTCAGTGCTAGAGTGTGCCCACACTTGGGGAATATGAAAATTCAGTGGGATGCTTAGCCAGAGAATCTGGGGAGAACTAGAAAATGACTCTAGTGATTTGATGAATGTAAATTTTTCTGCTGATGTTGGACAAGTCTCAGTATTCAAACGGGGATGTCAACCATTTTTGTTTCTAAAGTTTCTCAGGCGGGAAGTAAGAACAGTGTACACTGGGGCGAGGGTAGAATTAATAGCATCTCAAACTACTTGGACCTTTCTGTGAGTGCATTTTAGATGCAAACAAGTCCTAAGTGAGGTTTAACTGTATCACAATAATCAAACTCCTGGCCTGTGAATGCCAGATTATCCTGAAATTTACTACTGATGGGTCTGGCAGGGACTTGAGAACTAGAGTCTAATGGTTCCTTATTTCTTTCATACACCTCTATCATTGTAGACATAGCAAATGAGATGACAGCGTTTCTATCATTAAATTTATCGTAGTGAGATGTGCATATACAGTCGTCAAAATTATCCTGAAAACTCAAACCAAAGGAACACCACCCAGCTTGTTGCATTCGAGTAATTTACTAGAAAGGTCTGTTACCACCATTATTCTCACTACTTTCTCTGTATAAATTCCATTTTGCTCTTAAAGGGTGACAAGCGGTGTATGTAGAATGTTGCACTATGTTCTAGTTTGTGTCTGAAGGATGGGAATTACTTATATTTTCCTAGGTATAGAAACTTTGTAGATGACTAATAGGTAGCCTAGAACTTAGTAGACAGAGGATTAAACAAAGTTAATTTACATTTATATTGGCTATTATATTTAAGAAAATTATGCAACAGGAGCCTTGCTCCTGGGGCAGGAAAGGGTAATGTGTTCTTTACAGGCCACACATTTCAGCTTTTCTGAGCCCGTACTCACTACACAGACGCACCAAGCCATGTCTCTATGATTGAAATGTAGCAGAGGATGGAGCTTGTCGGCTAATCTGTATCTTTCAGGCCCAGAATGGAAGGATAATAAATTGAGACTTGCCAAATGCCTGAGGCGAAAGTATGCCTTTGACACTAATGATCTAATTCAGTTATCTACTTTGTCCCATATTTAGCTTTCTCATTCAGTGTGGCCCTCAGAACTCAGAGGGGGTAGGAGGACACTGGAGGTAGAGAGGGTTAACCAGCCTGAGCCCTGTCGCTGGAGGGCTTAGTCTGTAAGTTTGTTTTCAAGGTTGTGCGGTAACATGGCATTATGACTTTACTTTTATTGGAAGTTAAAGTAGGAATCACTGGGCATTCTGTGGAGATAGCTATTAATGCTGGCTATCCACTGAAAGGAATGGGGTAAAGAAGAGATTTCTGGCTCGATCAATATAGCCATTTTCAATAAACTCAAAGAAAACATTTTCAAGCAGAAGTGTGGCTCAGGTGACAGCCATCCCTCAGTGTAATCTACGGATCACTGACTACAGCTCACTGGGGTACCCATCAAAAATGCATCTGGTACTTCTCATCAGATTCCTTTACTCAGTATCCTTAAGAGGTAGAGCGAATGAATCTGTTTTTATGATCACAGTAGTGGGCAGATATAAACACTGAAAGTTGCAACCCCCTGATCTAGATTGCCTGGTATTCTGAAGTCTGGTTGAGAGAAAATCATGTAATCGCCCTAAGTCTCAACTTTGTAATAATATGCCCTCCCATTTTCCAGAAAGCAAAGGTATATTAGTAGAAAAGCCTCTTAGGGAACAACCTCTTCTTTTATCTCAAAAACAACAATTGTTAAACTTGAAACTTAAAACACCTTCCCCGCTGCCATAATAACACAAGATGATGTTAAAACCTCTACCTCTGTCTATAAAACTTCACGTGGATCCAAAATGTAGCTGGAAAGCTGTACATCCGTTATGGAAACAAGAAAAATAACATTTCTGGATTATGAAGATAAAGTCATTTTTAAATTTATTGTTAATGCATTTTTATTAGCAGAGATAAATTAGACACAATAATGGTTTTCATTATGACATTATCATACATGTACATTATGTATTTGAATCATGCTCACATCTTCTCCCTTTCCCATCTTCCTTTTTATCCCTCTCTCATTCCTGATAATCTACTTTCTCTTCCTTATTCACTCCTCTTCTGATTTCATGTCCATGGATGTGTGTGAGTGTGCGTTTGCTTGTGTGCATGTGTGTACCAAGTATACTAACTAGTTTCATTAAGGTTGTTTACAGGATCATGGGGACCTTAGCAAGGGCCACATCACCACAGACAGTTTTCTCTCTCCTTCTCTCATCAACAATTAACTTCATATAAATCATCAGTTAGAGCTTTGGTTCTACAAGTTGAGTTCTTCCCTTAACCATGACAGGATCTTCATGTCTCTATTCTTGTACATGTGATCATAGCTACTGAGCATTTGAGAGTGCCAAAGCCATGTCCTGCTGGAAGACAGAAATCATGTATTTATATCTGATTTCACTGAGGGAAGGCTGTGTGCTTAAAACCACATATACACACCTCTCCTTTCTGATCTAGGTTATGCTAGCCTACCCAATGCTGGGAACCTTTGTGTCAAAATGAGACTCTCAAGAGCAATGCACTGGGAGTGGAGAGCTAAAAAGAAATTCAAAGGAACCTTCTTGCTGCCTGGCTAAATGGTAGAAGAAACTATATGTTGAGGAGAGAGGACCAAGAGAAAAGATATATTGTTAGTGGGTGCCTGAGAAGGTGATGTATTGAAGTCTAAGTACAGGATAGGAGAGAAGGTCAGACCTGGAGAGGAAGAGTTGCTATGTGGTCACTCTCAGGCAGAAGAAAGGAGCATTGGGATTTTTCAGCTACGTGTAATTACTACTGAATGCGGAAACTGATCCAGGACAGCTAGGGTATTGGCCAGTTCATTGTAAGGAAGAGACAGGAATCCAAATTACTCAATGGCTCCTTAATTACTTCCACAAGTGTTTATAGAGTGTCCCCTAAGGCCACAAACCATGCAAGGAACTGATATTAAAATGAAAAATGGGACAAGTCCCTGCCTTCAATCAACTTGACATTCAAGAAAGAGAGACCCTTCCTCATGGGTACTAAGAGGCTAATTCATCTGCATGAGTGAATGGTCTTTGTGTGCAGTGAGGTTCAAGTTCAGAGCCTTTTTGTCTGATGCAAGGCTGTCCCCAGGGAAAACTGAAAGACCACTAGTCCCCTTTCTCCAGCACTCTGCCCATACTTTGGGTGGTATACCTCAGGGGCATGCTTGGCAATCTCTTAGTTTCCCACCATCCAGTCTTCCGTCTCCTCAAAAAAATTTAAACTGCCTTCAGCGCTGTTCTTAAAATGTTTATCTTGGCTGGATGGTGGTGGCCCACGCCTTTAATTCTAGCACTCAGGAGGCAGAGGCAAGAGGATCTCTGAGTTGGGGGCCAGCCTAGTCTACAGAGGAAGTTCCAGGACAGGCTCCAAAGCTACAGAGAAACCCTGTCTTGAAAAACAAAACAAAACAAACGAAAAGTTTATCTTGGTTAGGAAACTGGTGTCAGTCTTATTAACCAAAAACGTTATCACCAAAGTCCTCCCTCCTATCATTTATTGTTAGGTACTTTTTATGTTTTGATCTTTTTAACATAATTCGGCCTTTTCTGGAGATAAGAGGAAAAGAGCAGCGCTGACCTTAGAAAAGCTACGGGCACTCAGACAAGTAATCAGCTAAACACACTGCATGCTGGTTTGGATTTGGGACACCCTGAAGCTCATCTTCTCACCCCTCGTATAAAAACATGTATAAAATAAGGAACTAACAAAATCGTGGGCAGAGCGGAGGAGGGGGGCTGAAGGCAGCTCGCTTTAGCAATGCCGGTTTAGACTGCCCTCTCTCTGCAGTTTCCGCTCTCTCCTGGACACACTGACTTTTGGCTTCCTTTCCTTGTTTTGGTTTTTCTGCTCTGCTCCCATATTTTGACATCTGTTTCCTTTGGTCATCCCTACTTTGCGCTTCATTTTCTGTCTTCTGAGATGGTCTCTGGCTCCTTCCGGTGATCTCATCGCTTTGTTTCTCCAAGCACATCTCTCAGGGGCCCCACCCCTCAGCTTGTGGGAGAGTTGAGGGCGTGGCACAGTTCTCCCGGATCCTAAGGCATAGCACAGAGGGCTCATTGCTTGCATGCCCCACGTGCACACCGCTAGTGTCACCCAGAGGTGCGGACACCTGCACCCAGTGGTGCCGCTCCTCCTCCAACTCTGTAAGCCTTCCCAGGGGCTTATTGCTCTCTCAGGGCTCTAGGGAATTCTTGTTTAAGAGATAATTGCTTCTTCCTAGACTTGCCTGGGAGAACAAAAGCTTGAGCCTATGCCCCAGACCTTTTAGAAGAGCAGTGAGGGACAATGAGCAGGGTTCCTCCTTAGCCTCCTTAGTTAGTCTGATTGAACACCCTGCTTATTCACACAGAGACCTGGGTAGTGTCAAGGTTACACAGCTGGTGAAAAAGAATGGGAGAGCTAGCAGGATCAAGTGGAAGCCTGTCTCTCCATTTTTTCCCCTGCCTTGGATGCTGCAAAGGGTACATTAGCATCTCAGGCTATGTTCACCTTTTCCCTCAGAGGGTCAAGGGATGGATGGTTTCTTTACATCAGCAGTCCCAGACCTTTGCAAACTAAGTAGAAATCCCTTGTCATAGATGATGTCACAGGAAAGAAAGCCAGCCAAAGCAAAACCAAAGATTCCATTTGAAAACAATGGTTCTTCATAATCATAGTTTTCTCTTCAGTTTTTTTAAGTTCCTTGAACAACAGCACACAAGTCTTCCTTCCTTCCTTCCTTCCTTCCTCCCCTCCCCTCCCTCCCTCCCTCCCTCCCTCCTTCCTTCCTTTCTTCCTTCCTTCCTAATTTTTAAACTTGGGAGGACAGTAAATGAAGCGGGTGGAAGGAAGTAAAATTACTGTAGATGTTGCCAAATTTAGACGTTGTGAGATTTCCTCTTACCCTGGAAACTCCTGGCACCAGCGTTGTTCATTCATTCAGCAACATGAATGAATTTCAGACACTGGCAATGATACTGGTTGTGTATGACTCCCAAATGGAGAAAGAGCGAAAAGTCCGGCAGCTAGCTTCCATGGGTCTCCACATAAGAGGTGGTGGCTGTGAGAGGACTTAGAGCATTCAAAGGCTGCTGCGCAGAAAGGTGGCACTGCACTAGCCAGCAGGATGCTGATCGCAGCTAGATTTTTCTTTCCCTGCTTTCTGACCTCCTTTTCTTGCGTAAATGGGTTGAAATCAATGGTGGCAGAGAAAAATAGTGGTTTGCACATTTTTTTTATTTTAGCAATCTGCATCTCTTTCTCCAACTGGCATGCACTCATTCTTCATACACACTCTCTGTGGCTTTTTGAATGATAGCTAAGGCATTCCTTTATAATCTTTGCCTCCTGTATCATAGAGGCTTTGCAGAAGTTATAGCTTTCTGCTGACTAATTAATGATGTAGTTTGAAGAGAGCAGATTTCAATGTGTTATCAGCTGGTATTTACAGGATCATAGGTATCCATTTTGCAAAAAAGATGATTCATTTACTACCTCATAGGTACTATAGTAAAGGAACCCTGCACTGCAGAGGGTCAAACATTGGACCACAACTGCCACAGAAAACTGTTCCCTTTTAGCTTGTGATCTGTTGGAAATGGCTTATCTTCTGTTTACATATCTATGTAAAAATAACATCCAGATGTGTAATCATACATATGAATATCTATGTATAAAATAATGATGTGGTAAAGTCAGTGACTGCAGAGGACAGAGTCCAGGGAGGAAACCCAGTCCATACTACATTCTAGGATTAAATCACCAAACTTCTCAGATGCTTCATTTCTTGGGAAAATAGAAAATCAGAAAAAATATATATGAGCATTTGCTGATAGAGTTTTGATGCATGAAATGTTTGACTCTTCAGATAAACTAAAGTATAGAGACTTTCACAAGTCTCAGCTTGGGAGGGTCAAGTAGAAAGCTCTAGACTCCTGTATAATGAATCTGGTCTTTTATAACCCTCCTTCCTTCTTCCCTTTCTTCCTCCTCATTTCTCTAAATCCAATAAATAGACAACCTCTAAAAACATTTTTCCATTCAGAGTGCTCTTCAGAAGGAACTGTGAATTTTTCAGAATAGGTATGTTGAGAGTGGGTGATGTGGCCAGTATTGTTAGCATTAATGTGCCAAGTTCAATATTCCCTGGGTTAAGTTAGAGTCTGAACTAAGAGTGGCCAGCTCCAACTGGTACAGATGCTTCTGGTTCTTGTGGTCAAGAACACCTTGCCATAGCCCGCCTTTCTTCTTTGCTTTTCCTTCACACAGATGAAGCAGCCCTGGGGATTTAAGGAGTCTTTTATGTTCCTGTTGCCAGGTCACTGCCTGCTTCGCTAATGTGGAAGCTTTCACCGCCTGTCCTCAGCCAGGCTGAAGACTGTTAGAAATCATCTCCAGAGGCAGGTGTCTTAAGCTAAAGGGTGTGATCTTTTGTCTAGTGACTTAGCACCATTTAACTTGGTTCCACAAACCTTTCACACATAAGCAATTTGCTCAACTCTGGTGGCAAAAGGAATGCCTTGTTCTGCAGCACAAGTGACCTCTGGCTGTCACTCATCTCTTTTCTTCTGGGAGAGCAGCTGGTATGCTGTTAGCTCACAGGTCTGGCCCTTCCACTGGGTCCCAGAATGTGTTCTGTGCATTTCCCCACCATTCATTCCTTTCTGTACTTCCTCGTGTTACATTCTTTAGTTACTACACGTTTGGGTGTGGTTGTGTATGATGTAAGAAATCACTGGGCAAAGGCTCTCCTAAGGCAGGCAGACTTCAGTGTTGCCCATTGCTCAATTCTCTGAAGCTTGCTTACCTCCAAAGTGCCTTTGCCATAGCCCTGTAGATTGTCCTGTAGGTCCATTTTCAGTCTTTTTTATTATAATGTACTCTAAGGATAGAAATTAAAAGATACATATCACTATGTGTATTTCTGAGGCATTATTGAGACTTTAGTATGTGAAACGGTGAGAGATGCTGAACTCCAGTCAGGCAGCTAAGGCAGCCAAATCCAATCTCCTCTATTCATTAAATATAGACTATTCCTAAACATTAATTTTCTGATAAAAATAATATTACTTAACTCATATATTATAATTATAATAATGCCTACTTCATACATATAAGAATTTCCATGCAAAGTCTTAGCTCAGTGTCTGACAAGGTGATCAATGTAGTGGAAGCAGCGGGCTGAGTTCCCGCCCGGATCCTGCATGGCTAGTTTAGCCCCAGAACAGTGGAGTTGCATCCCACCACCGGCTAGCTTTACACAAGAAATAATTACACGGAAACTGTATTCTTTTAAACACTGCCTGGCCCATTAGTTCTAGCTTCTTATTGGCTAATTCTCTCACCTTGATTAACCCATTTCTAATAATCTGTGTACCACCATAAAGTGGTGGCTTACCAGGGAGATTCTAGCCTGTGTCTGTCTTGGAGAGGAGAGTCATGGCGACTGCCTCATTGCCTTCTTCCCAGCATTCTGTTCTGTTTACTCCGCCTACCTAATTTTCTGTCATATCAAAGGGCCAAGGCAGTTTCTTTATTAACCAGTGAAAGTAACACATAGACAGATGACCCTCCTACATCAGATCAATGATTGCTAACCCCTATTATCAACATTATTATTATGACAGTTTTCCTTCCCTCCAATAATTTAATGAGTAGTAAAGTATTGGGGAAGAAAGTAAATGTGTAACTTTAACTTTAAACCAAAACAAACACAGCTGGAGATGCAATGGGGATTTAACATAAAGTTAATAGCCTATCCCAGAAGCTGGCAAGCTGGTGAGCAAAACGAGAATAGCTTTTACATTTTTAAGTGGTTGAAAGAAACCCAAATCAATAAAAATATCTTGTGTCTCCTTGATATTAGCTAGAATGCAATCATTTTCCAATTCATAAATAATTATATTAGAATACAGTCATGCTCATTTATTAGGCATTACCCATGGGCCATTTCACACTATTGTGACAGAACTGAGTAGCAGAGAAAAAGACCATATCACTCAGAAATCTGTTTTAATTTAATGTGTAATTTGACCCATTGCAGAATAAAGATGCTTGATCCCACAACTGAGGCAAAGGCAGAAAGTTCTCCAGCCAAGGAGCTAGGGTTAGGGATGAGTCATGAGGAGGGATGTGAAGATCTTCAGCAGACTTACTGTAGTGTGAAGCGGCGGGGCTGCGTCCCGCCACCCGCCGCTGGCTAGCTTTACACCCGAAATAATTACACGGAAACTGTATTCTTTTAAAACACTGCCTGGCCCATTATCTGTAGCCTCTTATAGGCTAATTCTCACATCTTCCTTTAACCCATATTTAGTAATCTGGGTAGCACCACGAGGTGTGCCTTACCAGGAGAGATCTTAACCTGCGTCCATCTCGGAGAGGAGCAGCATGGAGACTCCTATGGCGAATGCCTGAAGCGTCTCTCTCACTCTACTTCCTTGTTCCCACAATTCTGTTCTGTCTACTCCACCTACCTAATTTTCTGTTCTCTTAAAGGGCCAAGGCAGTTTTCTTTATTAATAATGAAAGTAACACATAGATACTCCTCCATCACTTCCCCTTTTTCTGTTTTAACAAAAAAGAAAGGCTTCAACTTTAACATAGCAAAATTACATATAACAGTTATCAAGCAAGTATTACAGTTACAATATTTAAATCTATTTTATCTTTTATCATAACTAAGGAAATCTATAACTATCTATTTATTCTTCAACTCCATCAAAGACTCCAGAAGGATATATTACCTAAGTAAACAAGAAATAAGTAACTTATAAAACTCTAGAAATGACAGAGACAACTCGCTGCCTGGACAGTCACCCAAAGTTCCTCTGTACCGTTAGGGCATCCATCTTCGGGCTTCAGGCCCACAGTATCCAGCAGACATTTCCATGAAGCAGAAAAATTCCAAAGACAGTTCAGTCACTTTCTGCTGTGTCCTGCAGAACGTCTCGCAGACTCTTTCATGAATCAGGAATCCTGAAAGACCATCTCACCTTTAGGCAAGTTCAGCAGTCCTCTCTCTGCGGGTTCTTTGTGTCCAGTTTATGGAACAGTCCAGCCAAGAGCAGTTTCTTGCCCAAATTGCTAACAAACTCCATAAGTAGCCTCTTCGATGCCCATCTTCCTCTTGAAGTAGATTGGTGCTGCCAGGAGCAGACGTGTCTCATTGTCATGAAAAACCCTAAGTTATTAAAACATTAAATGCCATATTCTGCAGTCTTTGAAAGATATGAAGAATGTCTATCTAACTGAAATATGTCTCTACATATCTAGAAAATCTAATAACATGACTATAAGCTTAACTATTATCAATGATTATCCATTAACAACCTATATTTCCTAATTATACATTACAGTTTTTAAAATGAACTACAATCACAATAGCTTAATCAAGATCAGAAATACATATACATATAACAAAATTGACCTTAAAATCTATACCAAAGCAAATTCATATCTGTATCACTCCCCCTTTAAATGTAAAAGAACATTTATAAGCAATATTTGGGAAAATGGGCGCAGTTTTTTCTCTCCAAACTGCTTCCTGCTGAATGGGGGCGTTGTTATTTAGGTCTTTCATGGTATAACCTGTCTGCTAGGTTCATCTCAGTCGGCAGTTGAGCGAAGTAATTTTTTGAAGATGTTCACAGCAACCTTTCAGGAGGGCGTGGTCTATCATACCATATTGGGATAGAAGCAATCCACAGAGTCTCGTCCTCTGTGAAAACAAAAGAAGAAACTCTTTTCCAAAGCATCATGTTCTTAGATCCAAATCCTGAAGTCATACCGTTAAGATGTCCATTCTGGTCTAGCCTGGCAGCCCATATAATGAAATGTCTCTCTGTACTTAGCTCCTTTACAGTCAAAAAAAATCAAAGAAAACACAACAAAATACATAATCTAGACTCTCTGTGAATTTTCCATTTTTATGTGGCTTATTTTCACTCTATCACTTTACTTCATTCTGTCTCTTTAAAGACTTTACCCCTTTTTTCAAGCATTAACTTTATTTTTTATATTTTCTTCTCTCTCTCTCAAGCCTACATACATTCATCCAACACTGTGACTCATTTAAAAGTCTTTTATGTCTGAATCTGTCCTGTTGTGAATCTGTAATTTTTTAATATCCAGGAGCACTTCTTAAAAGGTTAACCACTTCTTAAAAACTTAAGTTGCGCCAGGTAGGGGTAATACGGTACCGCCTGTTTACAGCCAAGTCCAAACCTTAACTGCGCTGTTATTGTGGTAATTACGATAGATCCTGTCTGAGATCAGTACAGTTCAGCATGGCGGAGCAGAGCCAAAGCCGCTCCTGCCTCAGTCATTTGGTGCCCCTGAGCCGCACACAGTTCCAGGAACACAGCAGTCGACATTGGAGCCGCACTCAGCAGTTTAATTCTGAGACTGAGCGTGCAGCACAGAAACTCTTTTCATCCAAGTTACAGCCAAATCTGACACGCAGAGCACCACGCAGTCTGAAAACATCTCTATGGCGGCAGGAATCCGCCATGCTCTCCCGCTCGCCTAAGCCTGATTCCGCCATCTGCCCAGGTGCAGGAAGGGAGCAGTGAGCCATTGGCATGGTCTCAGAGTACTTTCTTTCCAATACCAAGCGGGCAAGGTTTTTAAGTGGATTTAGTGACCACGTTGGAGCGCCAATCTGTAGTGTGAAGCGGCGGGGCTGCGTCCCGCCACCCGCCGCTGGCTAGCTTTACACCCGAAAAATTACACGGAAACTGTATTCTTTTAAAACACTGCCTGGCCCATTATCTGTAGCCTCTTATAGGCTAATTCTCACATCTTCCTTTAACCCATATTTAGTAATCTGGGTAACACCACGAGGTGTGCCTTACCAGGAGAGATCTTAACCTGCGTCCATCTCGGAGAGGAGCAGCATGGAGACTCCTATGGCGAATGCCTGAAGCGTCTCTCTCACTCTACTTCCTTGTTCCCACAATTCTGTTCTGTCTACTCCACCTACCTACTTTTCTGTTCTCTTAAAGGGCCAAGGCAGTTTTCTTTATTAATAATGAAAGTAACACATAGATACTCCTCCATCAACTTACAAGACAGAGACCCCCAGGAGAGCCACATTGTCAGTGAGCACATAGACCTTGGCGAGTGATGGACTTATGAGGAGTGTGAAGATTTCTTTGGATGAAGTTAGAAGACTGGGCTGACTCCAAATTTCAAAGCAATGCATATCTTCTTAGCTTGATAAACAATACGCATGCTAATTTTTTGAGGTTAGGAGGAGAAACGTACTATGATAAAGACATCATTCTATTTTTACATAATATGTTGTGTGAAACACAGACTTTGTAGAAGAGATTCTTGGACTGAGTATTATAGTGGCAACACCTCATGCCAGTTTTAAAGTTTAAAATACAGAAATAATGTGCTCAGGCATATTTTGCTAATGGAAAAGAAATCTTCATCCAGATTTCCCTTGCCCTTTCGCCTCCAGCTTACCCCATTAGTTTCCTGATTCAACACCATGCTTCAAAACATGTGCTCCATGTTTCTGGGTTGTTCCTGTGTCAGATCACTGTAACTCTGTTGACACTATTTATCACAGGCTTCAGAGCTATCAGCTGGCTTTGGTCCACTCAGTTCTGTGTCTGTGGGTTTGCTTTGGGGACAATGTAAGGAATTACTTCAGCTAGGAGCCATCATATTGCCCCAGTCTCAGGGTGAGTTACTGGAAGAACCCTGGGAGTCTCTTCTCTGTCTCTTAATCTGAGACTCACAAACATGAGGAATAATGAGTTCATAATGAATAATCAGAATTTGGGGAAGAGTAGCCGGATCCTATCTCCTTAACTAAGATGCTGGGAACGCCTCCAGACTTTCCATGGACATCAGACTGTATAGGTCCTCCCTCATTTCCCCCATTTCACATGGTGATACACCAGACTGAAAGAACAGTAGCTTTTGTTAGTGTAAGTATGCCAGACTCAGACAAGACCCTCCCGTTTCACCTGCTCTAGGTGAACTGTTTTGCTCACAAAATGAGTTACCATCAAAACCCTTGGGAAAGCCACAAGAACTCACCCAGATGTTGGAATTTTTTTTTTAAGAGTTTCAAAACAGAGGGAAGCACGTTGCCTCTTCATAGGTAGATGGCTTTGAAACATGCAGGGTTTTCTTGGAAGACCACAGAGTGGGAGGGGTTATAATGGCTTCCACCACAATAGCAGCCATTAACGCAGGCAAAGCATTCCTCTGAGGAGCTAGAGGACATAGTATGGTCAGAGCTGGTCCCATAGATATCCCCTACCTGCCTCAATGCAGTTGGGAGAAAAGAGAAATAGGTGGTGCCAGGACAAGGCAATATTTAAACCGAAGCTTGGACTGGAATTAAATCCTCAGACTGAGGAAGAAGTCTCAGAGCCTTCCTTTTATACTTTCCTTTCTGTAAGAATTCACAAGGGCAACGCTGGTTCATCCTCTTATTTTTCACATTTAATTAAACAGCTGTAATTCCTAATCTGAGCCCCCACCCTCTTCTCCCCTTTTCTTTCAGAATTGCTTCCTCTGCTCTCTAATCACTTCTCTCTCCTGCTTACAAAATTAATAGGAAAGCTGGCCTCAGAGCTGTTCTCAGCATTTCAAGTGTGAATCTTTCCCATCAAACTCCTCACAAGGAAAACCAGCCACATCACCACTGGGGTGACAAGGTCATGGTGCCGCAGCTCCTGCTATGAAAATGCGTTTCTATTTTCTTTCTATGAAAGGGGGAGATGAAACTGGGGTGACAGCGTTGATAATTCTCTTAGAAACTGACCAGCGCTGCCAGACACTGGCTGTAACAACACCCTATTCCAAACTGTACTACCCAGACTCTCTTCCTCACTTTGTCTGGGAAGTTTGAGGGGAAAATCTGCAAAAATGAGAGATGGTCGGTTCTCACTTTGGCTTCTCAACTTCTTGCCTTTCTGGAAGTATTCCACCTCCAGGTATATCATTCAAGTATTTCATTTCAAATCCTAGCTCTGCTGTTTGCCAGTGTGTGATTCTGAAAATGTTAGTTAGTGCCCTGGTACTTTAATCCCTTCTGACATAAAACAATATTGTCTATTATAGCACTGGTGCTAGAGTTACACTAACTATTATATAAAATGCTTAAGATATTAACCATGTATTTTTTTTATTTGTTGTTAGCATTACACATAGAATCATTACCCTCAGTATTAGTTTTTGATAGGGGTATATATTATTTTTCAGAGTGCATAGACTTGAGAGTTCTTATTCATTGAACTGTGAAGGAATGAAAAGCATAAAATATTTTGGTGTGGAAGGTCCTTCTGTCTATGTGTTGCTTTTATTGGTTAATGAATAAAGAAACTGCCTCGGCTTGTCGATAGGGCAGAGCTTAGGTAGGCGGGGAAAACTGGACTGAATGCTGGGAGAAGGAAGGTGGAGAGAGAGAAGTCATGGAACTGCCGGGGACAGATGTTGGAAATTTTACCCGGTAAGCCACAGCTACGTGGCGATACACAGATTAATTGAAATGGGTTAAACTAAGATGTAAGAGTTAGCCAATAAGAAGTTAGAATTAATGGGCCAAGCAGTGTTTTAATTAATACAGTTTCTGTGTGGTTATTTCGGTTCTGGGAAAGCGGGACAAACAAGCAGTTCCCTGCAACAAAATTTATCAGAGAACTCATCTCTTTTCTGGTGTTTGTGAAATAACGAATTTCACTTTATTTGCATTGTCCTGCCCCGTGTCTTTTATAGGTACTATATATTGGAACTGATATGAGGATTGTTACATATTCAACGACACTTTCTAACTGTCTATCATTAAATAACTGTCATGACTCTGATAGGTGTGAACATTAGGTGAGATTATAAGTGTATATATAAGATCCATCCTACTAGCTGTGGAGCTATTTACATATTTCACCTATTAATTTCCTTATTTTTGAAAGGTGATAGCGGAGTAGCTCATTATGTCATTGGAATTCTTTGAGAAACAAAGTTATTATGTTTAAAATACTCCACAGTGAATCATACAATTCAAAGCACTCCTCCCCCAAAAATTTGTATTTCAAATTTCTTTTTCATCACCTACCAAATAGATCTCATAATAACACGCACTCTGGTGGTAGATAACATGTACCCTTTCTAGATTAGGTACATGACATTTGGGTATTTTAATTTGCCCATGGGGGTGTGTTGGATGAAGCTGAACAATCTGAAATTAAAATGCTTCTTTGTCATAGGAACCAATATTCACAAACTAATCCCCCACACAATGTGCGACATTCACATTTGTAACTTTTAATCAGCCACGGTTATTACCAGTCATAAATGCACAGTTTCTCTCAGAACCAGCTCAGGCAGCTTCACAGATGCGCAAGTGATGTAAGTGGATCAGTGGAAAGCACTAAAAAAAAAATAGTAGCAAAACGGGAAATGTTTTGTGAGGTGTCAGGTGAAGGTCATTTATCTTGAAAATGGTTAGATTTCGTCATTTCCTCTGGACATATGAAGATGGAGGACAGGCAAAATTAGAGAGGGAGAAGAAGGAAGCAATTAGTGTGTCAGGTGGGGCATGAGTGAGACTCTGATGTAACTTTGACAGTGTAAACACATCTCTCTCTTCCCAGGGATAGGAAAAAAACAAACTTGATATTGCCACATTTTTAGATAGCTTACTGCTTATACCTTTGAAGATAGATAGCTCAGCAGTACAGGGGAGCTAAGGAATGTCCCCACACCACCCCATCTCTGGATGGGTATGCCAACAAACCAGGTGATAGATAAAGTCTAATGGCTAAACCATCTTTTTTTTTTGTTTTTTTTTTTTTTTTGTTTTGTTTTTTTTTTTTTTTGGTTTTTCGAGACGGGGTTTCCCTGTAGTTTCTAGAGCCTGTCCTGGAACTAGCTCTTGTAGACCAGGCTGGCCTCGAACTCAGAGATCCGCCTGCCTCTGCCTCCCGAGTGCTGGGATTAAAGGCGTGCGCCACCACTGCCCGGCTGGCTAAACCATCTTTAGATATATATTTATTGACGGGTATTAGCTCAGTCTCTTGATGAAGTAAACATTACTCTGAGGGTGATAATGATAATGTTAGTGAATTTTTTTATTTGTTTGTGGGTTTTTTTTGAGGTTATAATGTCATGTAATGACCTTCAACTCAATGTAAGGCTGAGACTGGTCTAGAAGTCCTGATTTTCCTGCCTTTGAAGTGCTGAGATTACAGGCCTATGCTACCATGCCTGGTATATGAGTGTGATTATGAGAAAAATTTCACATTTACCCATCTGGAGCACATGCAGTGTGTCAGGGACTGTGTTAAATGGTTTCCGTACATGAACTCATTCAGCTATAACAACACAATGGGATAGTTCTATTGCTCTTCTGCCTCACAGGTTAGGAACCTGAGACTGACCCGCCCAAGGTGGTAAGCTAAGCCTGCGGTAGGACAGGATTTCAGACCTCCATAGCCAATTCTTTAAATAATCAAGAAATATTGACTTTCTGCATTTTATTTTAAAAAGCACTGAACAAATGAGACCAAGAAAGGGCTGTATCATTGAGCACCTGGGCCACACAGCTTCCTTTTGTTTTCTAAATGTCTGGGTTCTGAATCAGGCAGCATGATGTGCCCCTCGCCCGGTCATGACGAAGACTGAACTGAAACAGTGAATGTATACACTGTCCTCTCTTTCCACATGAAAGGGGTTGAAGGCAAAGGGCTGCTGGAGAGTGACTTGAGCATCTTCAGGATAGTTGGGCAGCTGGCCGAGTGTTCCTCCCGTCTGGGTTCAGAAACACAAAGTGGCATGTGTCACTTAAAAACCATGGATGACTAATTTCTACACATCGGTGATGGGCTGACATGATTTTAACTGCTGCGGTATAGAGAGTGTGCAAAACTGAGAAAGTTCTGTTCTCAGAGGGCTTCTGGTTCATAGAGTTTAGTTAATAGTGGAATGAAGGTACGTGCCAGTTGAGAAGGGAAGGAAGTAGAAATCGGTTAGTAGCACTATTTTGTATAGTAGAAAAAATAGCAATCTAAATAAATGTGTATTTCTTTGTAGTTTGTGTTCTTGAGTGTCCAATTAAAGGGATACTTGCAGTGCCTGTCAGGGAAGAAGTTTGCTTGATCTTGAGTTCTACAAGCCAGGGGCTTCCTTTCTGCTGGGCATATCTGACCATCTTCTCCAGGAGACTGGGATGTCGTTCATTCTCAGGCCTTTTCCCTGAGAAGGATTCACCCCTGGTGGTAGTTTGGTGTGGTATGTGGGCTACTCACCCATCTCTTCCTATATGTATTGGCCGACTGCTCTTTTTCCTTACACCCCAGTGGTCTCCAGATATGTTAGTTACTTTTCTGTTAGTGAGATAAAAATACCACAGAAAAAGTGACCTACAGAAGAAGGGTTTACTTTAACTGATGGCTCCAGAGAGAGGAGAATCTATCTTGGTGGAGAGGAATGACGTCAAGAGCAGACATGGCAGCAGGAACTAGAAGCTGAGAGACCACACCTTCACCAGGAAGCATAAAACAAAGAGCAAAAAAAAAAAAAAAAGCAGTGTGATGCTAGAACCTTTCAGTGGTGTGCTTCCTGCAACAGGGCTCCATGCCTAGCCCTCCCCACATAGTGCCACCAACGAGGGGCCAAGTAGAAGCCTCATAGGCTCTCTATAGTTGGTCTGTCAGTCTTTTGGGTGGCCTGATAGGGAGTTCCACTCTCTTCCATCTTACTTCTAAAGGAATAGTGACCTCTTGAGAGAGTAGAATCTACATGTACCTGTTGGTGGCTTTGAGCCTTGATTCAGTTAGACAACCTATCCCATGTCTGCCACATCCAAATGTTTTCTATAAGAGTTTAGTGAATTTCTGTCTAGCATGTGCTCTGTGAAATGGCTAGCATAAATGTATGCCTTTTTATAAGTCTATATTTTTCCCAACTCCAGATTAAAGAGGGGATTATGACTTAACTTCAGGGCTTAAGCAATACAGGGAATAGGTATCAATAGAGTAAGAGAGATTCTGTTATAATCTTCTTTAAATATCTTCAGAAATTTCACAGATATAGAAGAGGTAGGTATTGGAAACATTTTATTGCTAAGACTTGCTAACCATGGATGATATGATTATGTCTTCTGTCTAGACACAGTTGCCCATGGCTTGGCTAATTCTACGTGCTGACTTCTTGAGTTATCATCAGTAGTGACACGCCTGTGGTCTTGTAACTTCTTCTTGTTAAATTCCTCTTTCATCTCTATGCTGAGAGATACTCTTTAACTTCATTACTGGGAATAGGAGGTTTTTCACACAGTTGGCAAAAATAAACCCTGACGTCTTTGCCTGTCTTCTTTCTGAAATGACATTACTTGGAATGTTAAATGTTTGTTTAATTTTTTAAATTATACTGTATTTTTAGTATGTGTGCACAGGTGCACATGTGGGGGGTCAGAGGACAACTTTTGGGAGTCACTTCTCATTTTCTACCATGTGGGTTCCTGGGAATCAAGCTCAAGACATTAGTTTCTGTATCAAGTGCCTTTACTCGCTGAGGCTGAGCCACCTCCCTAGTACAAGATGCTGGAAATTTTAGTTCATCCAACAAATACTAGTTCAATATCTGTCATGTACTGATTTCTGCTTCAGTCTGAAAACTTGGAATTCTGCAGCACATATAGTCAAGTTCTCTCTCAGCTTCTCTGTTAGAAAACTGAACTATGTACGCAATGGTTTAAACCATTTAAAGCACACTACTTAATATTGTAGAGGAAGTAGGTGAAATGTACATGCTAAATCATATATACTATAGACTTATTTTTTATCACTAGCTATTGTTTGAGAATTTAATAGTAGTATTAGATAGAATCTCCCATATTTGGTTTCTATTCTGAGAACTGAAGATTTTTTTGTTGTTGTTCTCTTATTGATTCTGTAAGTGGCAGAAATATACTGCACATTTATCTAAGGGAAAATAGGATCTCCTTCACCAGTACTCCACCAAGATTTCCAGAATCCTTCTTTGTTCACACGCTCTTTCAGGGAATTACTCGGTCATGAAAGTATCTCACTTGGCCCATATCTAAGAAAGGATTTTTACTAGACCCCGAGTCAGAGTGGAATCAAGTTTTGACAGTTGTTGGAAAAGGCTTAAGAATTTCATTGCTTCTACCCACATTCTCTTTTATTTTACCTTAGAGGAACCTTCAAACCAAGTAAGTACAGTGTAGAAGAAAACTTGTGCACCCAGCTGTGACCAATCGCTACATCTACCCAGAAAAATGCTAAGACATTTTATCTAAGGAACTAGAGGCGGCTCCCCCATCCCTCTTTCTCATTTAGAAGGGGGCATTCCAATATATTTCTGGACCCTTAACTACATTTAAAGAAAGTATGGAGCCACTAGTGTAATCTGGTTTGATATTTGCTTAAGTTTTCTAAAGTATGTTGATAAAGTATCAATTATGATTGCAAGTGGAATACACTAAAATAGATTATTAATAAGAATAGAATGGATCATAGCTAGGTATTTGCTAAATTTTATATTTGAATATTAGTATTTTACTCTGGTTATTATATAGGTCACATCAGATTTTTTCATATGTATGAAAACTCTGCTGTGTTAGAGGAAACATTGCTTAGCACATCTCTTGCCTTTTGGTTATGTTTATTAAAAATAACTTTTGCTCAATCAAATTGCTCATATTTTAGTTTACCAAAGATATTCTCAGCTTCTGGATTCTTTCCTTTTGCTGCGATTACAAACACCCTCACAAAAGCAACTTCAGTTAAAAGGAGTTATTTCCATTGATAGTGCAAACATGCAGTCTATCGTGGTAGGGAAGTTAAGCTATAGGAGCTTGAAGCACCTGGTTGCATCACCCCCAAAATAGGAGGAAGAGAGACAAAGGCATTTGTTCAGCTCATTTTATCCTTTAGATCCAGTCAGGCAAGGACCTGAACCAAAGGAATGGCCACCCACTTGTAGGCTAGATTTCCTACCTTGTTATCTTCATAAACATAATCCCTCACAGGCATGCTCAATGGCTAAATTAATCACACAGGGGTGTTCTTGGAGGCTGTCAAGTTGGCAGTTAACACTAACCCATCACAACTCCATCCCTTGTCAATTTGATTCCCAAACACATCACCTTTAAGCCATCATCTTCCATTCTTGTTCCCTAGGTGAGTAGTCATCTTATAGTGCAAAAATACACTATAACATATATATGTATGTATGTATACACACACACACACACACACACACACACACACACACACACACATCAGTTGAACTTTAAAATCTCTATAGTCTTTAACAATTCCAATACCCTTTAAAAGTCTAAGGTCTCATCTGAGACCTAATACAATTTCTTACCTGGGAGTGCCTATTAACAACAACAAGAAAACAAACAAAAACAAAACAATAACATACTTTCATCCTTCTAACATATGATGTCTAATAGCATGGAGTAAGCTGACGTTATTCCAGGATGAAAATATCATAGAAAGAATTACCACACGATGATGGTTTTTAAAGTATTCAAAATTGGTCATATCTCAGAGAAAAAAAAGAAAAATTGAAATGATATTTGTAGCTGACAGAAATAAGTAGTATACCAAAGCTTTGCTTTGTTTGGAGGGTTGACTGTTCTCACAACAATTGTAAAATCTTAACTGCACTGAGGAATCCCAGAAAAATGCATGTTAATTTTAGGGATGAACCTTAGTCACTCATGAAACATAGCATCCATCTCCTTGCTAGTGTGTGTGTGCTTAGCATAGACACTCTGTACACAGTGACTGTGTTAATATGATGCTTCATGGAGTGTTGGCTACAAGAAACTCCAAGCAATACTTGGTTTGTAATGTAATAAACTTGGACTTGGAGGATGGGTGTACTTAGTGAAACGAACTTAGTCCAAACCTATACTGGACTACTGACTCAATCATGCTGTGGACGGGGCAAGTTGATTTTTCTGAGTAGTTGTTTTCCGGGTTGATATCTGGTCCCTCAGGAGTCAAGTGTCCTCAGCTTTGGTGAGAAACTAAAAGCAAGGGAACTCGCTGATTATTTTGGGGAGTTTAAGTATGGGTGGGGGTGGGGTTCTCTGGGGCCTCACTGATTAATAACTCATAGTGAGGGATCTCATTCCTGGCACTGAGACTTTCATTTAATAATTTGTGTCTTATGGGGGAAACATTGTCCACCCATGTAGGAGTTCAAATATTATTTTTATAAATTGTATATTTTTGATTAGGCTACAAAGCAGGTTTCCATGATGGCTTTTCATGCATCCTTAGGTTTGATTTACTCACCTCTTTCTGTTTTCTATTTTTTAAATATTGGTGTTATTCGTGGGACACGATAGCTTTCTTGAGACCCCAGAGGGCCTCTTCTGCATGTTGGTATAACATAAAATAACTGGTTTGTTTTTGCACAGAAGGAGTAGTATTTATATTGAAGAAGCACTTGGCATCAGTGCTCACATGCAGATGTCCTATCTTATAAGATAGTGCCTCATTGAGAAAATCCACAGTGGAGTACAATAAATAACATCTTGGCTTTACTCTGTGCTCCATTCACAACTGTTCATTTTACAGGGTTATGATTTCATCTCTGAGCAGAGGGCTCCTGGCAGGGACAGATGCTCTGCTGCCCCAGATTGTGCTGCGTGTGTCCCAGTAGGAGCCATCAAGAGCAGCAGGATGGCAGGAAGGAGGTGGTGCATCCAATAGCAAAGCATTTGCAGCTTGACTCTGGGAGGAGGAAGGAGGGAGGAGGATGGGCCTCATGAAACTGCTGTCATTCATCTTTCCTTCAGTGCAGAATCATATGCATGATGAACTGAAGGAAAAGAAAAGATTGCCTTGAATTTTATGGAAAAATACTGTCGATCTTGATTTTAGACTCATATGTGTCTTATTTTCAAAGACACCTTTGTGTATCCACTAAGATTGATGACGGACCTAAGCCATGACAGGTCTGTATATTTGTCCAAAGAATGTCAAACAGGACCACATCATGATTAGCTGGATCTGGGTCACTGGGGTTGGGCTGGTACGACAGGTGGAAAAGCATACTGTGTGTCGACCGCTGTGGCTTTCTTCCTAAACTAAAACAAAGGGCAAACTCAAAGCCAAGGGCAGATTAGCACCAAGCATAGGACATAGTACACAATAACCACTTTTATTAATTTTTTGAGAACAAGTAGCTATACTGCTTACTGCCATAACTCACAGTACCTGGAAGAGCGCTCACAAATGTGAACAAAAGCTAGATGCTCAAAACTTAGCCATTGTCTTCATGAACTCGCTGTGACACAGTCTGCACGTGATTGGGCCCCTCAACATTTCATCTTCAATGAGGAGGGCCTGTGAAACTCTGCTCCTTCCTGTGGGTCTGTGGGCTGTTAACAGTTGCTGGGAGAAGGTGTGGGTGTCATTTTCTTCAGGGGTACATTTTCTCATAGGTTGCCTGTGCTCCGGCAAATAATTTCCCACCCATGTTCATGCAAGCAACTCTAAACTCAGTGGGCCACACTTAAAAGGGAGGATGTGAAACCAGGAGTGTGACTTCTGGGAAAGAAGTGTTTGACAGTGAAGGAGGGGAGCAATGAGGGAGAGCAGGAGAGGGTGTGCAAAAACAAGTAAAATTCATTATATAAGTGAATGAAACTCTCAGAAATAAAATGCATATATGTGTGTGTGTGTATGTATGTGTATACAAACAGAGTACCATGGTTAACTTCAATATGATGCAGAATTTTGTGTGCTGACCTATTCATTTTTTTCCATGTCTATACCTTTTGTTCCTACCTTTTGATTGAATTTCCAAATAGAAAAAGGTTATTTGTAGCACATGTAAGACCGTAAATGTTATTGGCAAAAGATAAGATAGTTTATATTCTAATTTCATGCCTGCACTATTAGGATGCTTTATTTATAATAATAAAAACTGATTGTGGCCATCTTTGATTTGGGCTAATTTTTTTTAAACAATCAAAACAAATTTTCTCACCTTTTAAAACTCAACGATAATGACTATTTTCTACATTCCGATTTTGAAGGCCTACTATGTTCGTTGTCACTGTTGGGCCACACATTGAGATAGTTAAGCAGCTGGTCACCAGCATCATGAATCATCACATTCTGAATTCCTCAAAGCCCTGGAATTCATTTATATTTTGTACAAAACCCTGATGGGATTTACTATTGAAATAGTTAGCATGCTTCTTTCCTTGAGTATATTAATTTTCTGATTATGCTTGGAAGCTTAGGGGAGGTAGATGAATGGGTTATTGAATAATATTTCTTAAGTTGTTAAGTTTTAGAGTCTTCAGTAATCCTGGGAACCCAATATCTTTGAGGTTCCTTTTATGGAAATCTAGGTCAAATGTGATTTGAGTAACCAAGTTACATCAAAAACTGGGTTTGCACTAATTGCTTTATAGAATAACATTGACTTGAGAAAGGAAATACATACAAGTGAACATCAGTGATTTTGTTTATTTGCTTACTTTTTGTTTAAAGTAGAGATGTGTGTCTCACATTGTAGCCTAGGCTAGCCCTGAACTCACTATGTAGTCCAGGTTGCCTTTGAATTTGCCACAATCTTCTTACTTCAGCTTCTTGAGTTCTGGAATTGTAGGGCTGCTCTAGCACATCCTTCTAATGCCTATGATTCTTGGAGGTCAGAAGGATGGTAATATTTGGTCCGTAATTCAAGTCTGTAATTTCTGAACAGGGATGCTGAGAAGGAAGAAGTTCATGCTCCAGGCCAGGCAGGGTTATACAGCAAAACCATCTCTCCAAGAGCAGAGGAGTGGCTAGAGAAATGTCTCTGATTTTTAATTTTTCTTAACTGCCCAGTAAAGTGTTTAGCCCTGAGTGAATCACTCAAGAGCTATCTAATGACGCAATTTGAAGGAAAAGAACACCCTCTGAGATTTCCTTTTTGTCCCTCTTTTGTCCACAAAGGTTGAAAAGAATGATGAGGACCAAAAGATTGAGCAAGATGGTGTCAAACCGGAAGATAAGGCTCATAAGGCTGCGACCAAAATTCAGGCTAGCTTCCGTGGACACATAACAAGGAAAAAGCTCAAAGGCGAGAAGAAGGGCGATGCACCAGCTGCCGAGGCCGAGGCAAACGAGAAGAAAGATGATGCCCCCGTTGCTGATGGTGTGGAGAAGAAGGAGGGAGACGGCCCTGCTGCTACCGATGCAGCCCCAGCCACCAGCCCCAAGGCTGACGAGCCCAGCAAGGCAGGAGATGCGCCTTCTGAGGAGAAGAAAGGTGAGGGGGATGTGGCTCCCACAGAGGAGAAGGCCGATTCAGCTGAGACAGAAAGTGCCGCTAAAGCTACCACTGATAACTCGCCCTCCTCCAAGGCCGAAGATGGCCCTGCCAAGGAGGAGCCTAAACAAGCCGACGTGCCTGCTGCTGTCACTGATGCTGCTGCCACCACTCCTGCTGCAGAGGATGCTGCCACCAAGGCGGCCCAGCCTCCAACGGAGACTGCAGAAAGCAGCCAAGCCGAGGAAGAGAAAGGTGAGTACTGCCACAAGGGTGGGGCCATGGGCGTGGTGCACCAGGGACATTAAGTTCGGAGCCAGACCACTCCCACCGTCCAGGAGAAACTGTCTAGACAACTGTCTGGATATCGCGAAAGTTATGCTGAATTCCCCCAAATCTACAGCTGAGAAAGAATTACATGGCAGCCAGTACTGGAGAGTCAGACAATTATCTTAATTGGATTGATATAAACAGTCAAGCTTGATAATCCCAGTTAAAAGAAAATGTGCTGTATGCTGATAGACTTAGTTTAATAAGTAATTACTGAGACTACATTTATTTCATGGGTGGGAATTAGCTAATGTGATTATTTGGCTCTAGGAAGAGCCTCCTATAAATACAGCCAACTCTTTATTGATTATCTAGTGTGTGAACTGCCAGCAACAAAAATGTAATCTCAGCTCTCCTTTCCTTATCCCACAAAATGTTTCTGGGCATTCCACCCATCACCAATTGGTGAATGGTATGTGTTCATATGTGTATGCACCGGAGAATGTTAGCTATGACACTAATTAGGGTCAGACACAATTAGGAAAATAAGTCGGTTGGTTTTGCCAAAAACAAAGGAAAAAAAAACCCAAACACATAAATTATCATTTTATTATCAAATACACAACTCTCCTATGCATAACTAATTGAGATTTGGCTGTGAATATGAAAAGGTACTGGATTCTCTTCAGTTTGGAGCTTGGAAGTTGGAATGTTTTTAGTATGATGGCCCAAAGAGCCTGCACAGAACTGGAAAGGAACATCCTAAGAGTAAGACAAATCTAATACACTTTCCTACCTGGAAGTTGGTTCTGTCCCTCAATCCAGCATACCCACAATGTGATGTCTCCAATGTCTTTCACTAGTTTTGGCATAACCAAGAATACCTTTTATGTTGCCTTCATCTCTGTGATTATTATACAAGAAAAACAACTTAAGGAAAAGAAGATTTTGTCACATAGCTTCAGGTGTTTGGGTCCATGATGGGGTTGCTCTGTTGTCACAGGCCTATAATAAAACAGAATATTATGGCACCAAGAGTGTATGGCAGAGCAGAATTTTGTAGCTTGTGGTAGCTATGACGAGAGAGATAGGGGATAGAGATAGATGGATGGATGGGTGGATCGATTGTTAGATCAATAGATAAGTGATAGATAGATGTTAGATGGATGATAGATAAATGATGGATGGATACATAATGGATAGACTGACGGATGGACAGACAGACAGACAGATAGATTGATAGATGAGGTGTCCTCTTCAAAGGCATACACATATTGTCTTCAACTAGACCTCCTTAACCTCACTAGCAGTTCAAGTCTGAGTCCATCAGTGGAAGAAACTATTGATTAGACAAAGCCTTCTGAATCTGATCCTCCCTGGGATTCCTCTCATGGACACGCATACACTCTGAGGTGTGCTTTACTGATCTCTTAGATGACTCTCATCAAACTGACAATCAAGATTAACCATTGTACCTCTCAATTCCAAAGGTTTTTAGAGATAAAGTTACTTTTGGACCAGTTTAACTGGGTTGCCTTGCCCCTTTATAACTTTATAGATTTATCCCACATACTAAGGGTCTACATTTAGGCCAGACCACTGTTTGGGGGAAGTTTATGAGACAAGATTATGAGACTAACCTAGGAATGATACAACTTTTGATCTTCAGATTGAGAAGGCAATCACTGACTATTTGCCTAGATATTAAAACATGGCAGATGATTATTCTGTAGTTTCTTAGGAATATTTTTTCATATTAGCCCCCATAGTCCATAAACCTCTAGAGTGCAATAATTACCATAGTTATCAGCATACTCTCGCATGATTCTTTTTACCAGTGACTTATTTTCCCAGGAGCAGCAAGGTACGGTACTAGGACCTTGGTTTCAGTTCATCCAATAAAAGTGTCTTGATTTTTTTTTTTCTTTCGGCTTAGAGTTTAAGCCTAAGATAAGATGTCTGGGAATCACTTAGCAGATAACTAGAGTGTCATTCTGTAACTCTTCGAAGCCAATCATGCTTTCAAGTTCATGACATGTTTGATAGTCCTAGATCATAAACTCAGATTTTTAAAGTTTGGGGGGATAGACATAAAGACGCAACAGTAATTATACACAAACACACATACACACACACACACACACACACACATATATATTCTTTGGTTTTATAGAAAGAAATTGGTGAACCAATGAAAAATCAAATACATATTTTTAAGGATAGGCATGGAACTTCATTTTCTTATTTAAGCTTTGATTATTTGAAATGACTGATTATAATGTTTTAGTATTCAATAAATGTCAAGTATTAGAAGACTAAAAATTGACCAGACTTAATTTATAGGTAGTATGTTTTTAACCTATGTTATAAGGTTCCTCTTATAATTTTGCAAATTCTAATTATTTAATTCAAAATGTGTCTAGTCACTGGATGTCGGTAGAGATCATACTCTGTCTTAAGCTTTTCAAATTCCAGATGAAAAGATGTCTGAACTAAAGAGGCTGTATAATGTGCATTGAAAAGTTATTGAGAGTGGAAATGAAGTTCAGCATGAAGGTGATTCAGGAGACAGCAGATGATGTATTTGGATTCCTCCATAGGGTTATAGTTTAAATGGAGATTTCTGAAGTTTGGAGAATAGACACAAAGACATGGGATAACTTTAGGTCTACTGCATCTTAGCTTTAAATTGAGACTTTTATCTCAGGTAGAATCTGAAATGTTGCTTGTGGCTTTTTAAGACTGAATTCTATCAACTTGGCTTGCTGAATGTGACAAGCACAAATTATTCAGTCATGGTGAATCTCATGGAATCTCAGAAACTAAAGGTGACAAGGAGATCTATCATATGCTATCAGTCCCAAGAGGCCCTTCCTCATATTTCCTCCCCCTCACTGAGTTTCATTCTAACCCTGGTTAAAAAAGCAGAGTATTTTCAATCTGACTGTACTATTTGGAAATGGATAGCTACCAGGGGTGGTTAAAGTTTTCATGGCTACCTAAAGAGGAATGACGAGATAAGCTAGTTATGTATAGTAGAGGCAGGGGTCAAACTAATCCTAGGAGATAATCTTAGAAAATAATATAAAATTTTCAAATCAACTTTGATCATGGCTTTATACACATGGAAAGTACTTGTAAACTTTGAATATATTACTTACCTATGCCTTCTGCTGTTCATGGCTTTGTTATTAATGGGCAACACTTGCAATGATATTAATTTCTTTCATTGTTTTTCTTAGTTTCCTAACTATATATCTCTCCTTCTGTTTGCACATGCTTAACACTCAGTATGCTTAGGACCACTTTGTAGAAAGATGATTCCTTTATTGGAAATAGGATGTTGGAATACCTGTAGGAATACCTTCCTTCATTGACGAGGGGAGAACCTTCAAATATTCTTTAATTAGATTGTCCTTGGAGTTTTGTGCTAAGTAGGCAGCATGCAAATTGACTTTCAATGATGGAGATCTCTCTGTCCCTTATCTTCAGTGCTGCCAATGAATTTTCCTCAAAGAGGACTCCAAAATTTGTGCTGATATAGTATTAGCAATGTTACTGATGTAGGAGGCTATCAACCAATGATATTGTCTGGGTTGTTGACAGAGAGCATGTAACAGATGAAATAGGAAATATAATTTTGAGTCACCTAAGTATTCTGGGTGTTGATTAGGTTAAATTACATTTATTTATTTTAATTTAAAAATTATGTTCTCTTGTTTAGTGCTGGGCATTGCCACATGGCGGTCAAAAGATGACTTGCAGGAGCCGGTTCTCTCCTTCCACCATGAGGGTCCTGGGAATCACATTCAAGTCAGCAGGCTTGGTGGCAGGCGACTCTACCCACTGAGCCACCTTGCCAGTCCTACACTTTATTCTAGTCTCATTACACCTTTCAAAGTGGTGAGATTATGAACACTGATTAGGAACACAGAAAAGTTTAACCCATGCTATTAAAAAGTGTTGTAACATACATATACCAGTAGCTAAATTATGAGCAAACAAAACAGATGAAAATAGATACTTTCTAATGTATAAGAAAATGAAACACCAAGCCTACATTTACAGATTTAGAGAAATTTCTTCTTTTTTTTTTGAAGCCCTATTCATTTTTAGCTCCATCCCACTCTTTAGCTGTCTAAGGGACAAGCTAGTTTCACCAGGCTGTGTGTTAGGAGTGGGATTTCCCCTGGGTATCCATGCATGTTTGGCAGGGTGCCTCAGAAGAGGTTTAGCTTTAAAATGTGGCTTCAGTCACTTCCCAGATTTATATACAACTCATAAAGACTGAAATTTTGAATTGTGAAAGTCCATAAATGTTGTTTATAAAACATGAGCACCCTGTCAGCGTACTCAGTGGTACGCTGCTTAAATACAGTTGATTATTAAGCTTTTATGGAACACTTTTATATTGCTAATCATTTTTATTGACTTTACTTGACAACAATCCACTCGCATTTGTTAATATTTTCCTTTCTATTTTATAGTCTGAAGGCAAAGGTATTCTGCCCACAGACAGAGTCACTAACAAAGGAGGGTCAAACTGATACATCTCTCAATCTATCTTTGCATAGCTAAGCAGTTTTCAAAGCTAAAATGTTCAATCTCATCTCTCTCTTTTTTTCAATTTTAGTAGTTGGGCAATCTCGGATTGTTCCTTTGAAGTCCTAACCAGGAAATTTCTGGGGCATGTTCTGTTCCACAAACCTCTAAGGTAGGCAGGGGAAAGTCTGCTGAAATGAAGCGATGGGAGGTCTGGTCTCAACAGTACACAACCTTCAGTAAACAATTGTTTAAGAGCCAGGCCCTATGATAAATGCTGCATGGTAAGTATCCCATTGAGCCACTGTAACCACTCTGTGGTATACGTTAACATTATTTCTGTTCCTCCTTTACATGAGAGAAATGTGAGGTTAAGAGATTAAGGGAGCTACTGAAATATTTTCTTATTAAATATGTTCTTCTTTAGTGCGATGCATCCCTAATGCAACTTCCTTTCCTCCACTCTTCGCTGGATCCTCCACCTCCCCTCTCCTCGAGATCCACTGCTCTTCTGTTTATCTTCAGAAAAGAGTACATGTCTAGCAAGCATCAAACCAGAAAGCCTGGCCCTTACACGCTGAACCCTTATATACGCACAGGCAGATGCTATTCTGGAAGGAAAAGAGAAAAAAGGTGTCTAAGGACCCAAATAACTGGTCTAACCTAAGAATGTCATGCTTCTTTGTATAGTTGGGTGCTACATGGTGTTGGTGTGGAATTATTAGTGACCACACTTACAGGGAGGCATCCAGTAGCCCTCATAATCCTGATCAATTTTCTCTCAACTCCATCACCCCAGAATTATGAGAAATAGTAAACTAATCTTGATCCTAAAGTTTGTACCTAACAGAACTACCCCTTTGTTAGAGCCAGGTGGGTTACAAAGATCAGCTGAAGTGGTTCAGAATAGTATTGCTGGTATCATCAGATATGCTTGGAAAAAGTGAGAATTAGAAATTGAAAATTTTAGCTATTTGTTGGCTGCTTGTTACTTTCTTTACAATTGAGATGTGCCCAAACTAAATTTGGCTTCTCTGAATCAGATCCTTTTTAGATACCCATTTAGACTACACTGCTTTTCCCAGTATGTATGTTTGTAAATAATCCACTGCCTTTATACTATCTAGGACCAGACTGCTAACAAACTTTTTAGAAAACACAAATTGGAGTGCAAGGTCTATTTTCATAGTTTACAAAGAAAGTAGCCAAATAAGAAGACTAAGAAACAAATTTCAGAATCATGGAACATATTGTTGAGGCCTTTATGCCTTCTTCCATTGCTCTTGTAAAATTATTGTTATCATTTAATAAAAGAAGCTAGCCAGAAAGGCATGCATATCAGTGCTTTAATTTTAAAATTTTCATATAACATTTGGCACTGAAAAGAGAATATATAATAAAATAAGTAACAATATTTTCAGGTATAAGTAGGCATTAATAAAATACTTTGTTTTTTATTCTGCAAACATGTGTGTGCACATATATGCACACCATCTCAGGAGTATTACGAAAAGAACACGAGCAGCAAGAGTTACCCTGAGATCTCATTTAGCTAACCGTGGAGATGAAACAGAATGTTCAGTCTGACGTAGTAGAAAGCACTGATTGCTCACCACTCACTCTCTTCCCACAGTCATGGCTCCATTACACGCTGAGCGCTTCCTAAAGCCAAACGTGAATGGAGGAAAGAAGGAAACAGTGGAGCTGCTTCAGGCTCTAAAAACAGTGGCCTTAAAGATGTCTCAAGATGAGATGGCTTACAGCATAAATATAGATGTAGAAAAGGCATGAGTTAAAAAAAAAAAAAACAAACAAAGCCGGGCGGCGGTGGTGCACACCTTTAATCCCAGCACTCGGGAGGCAGATCTCTGTGAGTTCAAGACCAGCCTGGTCTACAAGAGCTAGTTCCAGGACAGGCTCCAAAGCTACAGAGAAACCCTGTCTCGAAAAACCAAAAAAAAAAAAAAAAAAAAAAAAAAAAGAAAAGGCATGAGTTTTATATGTTGAGAAATTAGAAAATCATTCTAATTCATTTTTCTATAATTTTCTATAATAGAAAAGCTTTTCACTTTAGTCTTCTTCAAAATACCAGATGTTGATTTCACAGGAGCAAATCTTAGCTTTTTAAGCAAATATTTATTTGGGGATTGCTTAAAAGAACATTTACAAATTGTCTTCTTATGGGTGATGGATAGCATGTGTCCTAAAAAGAGCCACCTTAAAGGTTATACTTGGTACGATCTCTCTATGGTTTTAGTGCAATAGATGGCATACAGCATCAAATTATGAGATGAGCTCATAATCAGGTTTCACTGATCTTTCAGGCTCACTGCTCTGTACTTTAAACTTAGTTTTGGTATCCTGTAAAGTGTGTTTGATTAGGTTTTCTCTGCCTTCTAGAAAAGGCAAAAACTATACCAAAGAGATACATTTAAAATGTGGGCAAATGGCTTCTTTCCCAAGCCTGGCCACTTTTCTATTGTCCTTCCTTATCTATTCTAGACTGTAGATTTGGGGCAAGGAGTAGAGAAGAGAAAAGTTTAGATAGAGGGAAAGAATCTAGGAAGTCAATTCTAGGAAACTTTGTAGTCATATTTGAATTTCAACAAACAGCCAAAAATGGAAGGTACTTTTAACTCTTTATTATACTTGAAATTCGAAATAAAGACTTTGAAATGATGATTCCCAATAAGCTCCTATCTTATACCCAGACTCTATGATAGAAAACTAGAGCTATGTTGACTATATTTTCTTGTCAATAGTTTCCTCCCTTTCTTCCCAGACTTAATTCATTATTTATGCAATATTATATCCACTTCATTTCATTAAGTAATTATAATGGTTTTATTGTCAGCTTGATTGGATTTATAATCACTAGGAGATTGGCAAGGTACACATTTGGGTGTATCTCTTAGGGTGACTCCAAAATGAATCAACTGCTGGGAGGAAGAAACCATTCTGATAGTGGGGAATGGAAGGAATGGAAGGAAGGGGCTGGAAAAGCCATCCGAGTGCTGGCATCCCCTTCTTTCTGCTTCCTGTCTACTATGAAGCAATTACCCTGCTGCACACTTCTACTGTCATGACACGTAACCAAGTGTGTGGCTCCCAATGACCATGAAATGGGCCATCAGAAACTATGAACCGGAAAACCTCCCTCCTATCCCAAAGGTGTTGCTGTAGGGTGTTGGTCACAGTGAACACAGTCAGTGAAATGTTAAGCAATTGCAGTAACTTGGAGCATTGGAACCTGTCTTGCTCAGAAAAAGAACACATGCGACTGATGTCTAATGAGCTTTGGAAAGTTTTGCAAGCAGATAAGACACATAATATAGAAAGACATAATTTTCTTCTAATTCCTTAAAAAATATATTCTCTGTATTAGGTCATTTAATTAAGCATTGATAAAATTGGCTAGCAGTCTTCAGCATTTGCAATTAGGCAGTATTAAACATCTATGTAAAAGATAACACAGGTAAAACATAATATATTTGATTGCTCAACAGTTCTCCAACCTGTTTTCAGTTTTCAAGCCACAAATTAAGAAACTGTGAAAGAGAAAATACTTTGATTTTCTTCTCATCCCATCCTGTTTGGGGGGAAATCTCAAGTCTTTACTATATATTCAGATACAAAACATACACAATAAAGGATATTTGCCTTTCTTAAGAACTGTGCTCAGTATAAGGGCTCCTCATAGGTGGCACATGAAGAGTGAAATCATTTCTGAAGGCTAGTCTTTTCTACCCCAATACAAGTTTTTAAATCAGGAAGAGAAGCCAAAAAGCATTATCCCCCCTCAAGTCACCCCATATTGATGCATGATGCAAGTGTATTACAGAAAACCTTAGATGAACATTTTTATAGTCAGTATAGTCTTTTTTATGTGGGGTAGGAGCAAATGAAGAACAAACTTAAATATTCTGAAGTTCTGTATCCATGCCTGTGATATACCCTTCTGTCAACACAACACACACACACACACACACACAGACACACACACCTCCAATCTCTCTCTCTCTCTCTCTCTCTCTCTCTCTCTCTCTCTCTCTCTCTCTCTCTCTCTCTCTCAAAATGTCCGGAAAGATCTGCCCAAGAATTTAGGCTATCAGCATATCTGGAAGAACAATAAATAAATTGCACATTTTCTTTGTTCTCTGGCCAGGAGTGGCGACAGTTCCAGGACCAGCTTTCTGTTTCTTTGAGAGCAATGAAATTTTTTTCTTCTTTCTTCCCCCCGAATCTACAATGGACATACAAACCATAACTAAGACTATTTATACAATCTATGAATTAAAAATATTCTTTTAGTTACATGTCTTTGCGACATGTATATTTATGCGAGTGCTGGTACCTTTAGAAGTTCAAGGGTCTCCTAGGACTTGAGTTAGTGGTGGTTTAGTTGACCAATGTGTGTGCTGGGAACTGAACTTGGGTTCTCTGCAAGAGCAATATGCGCTTTCAACCACAAAGACATACCTGCAGCTCTATTTGCATAATACATAGAATCTAAAAATGAAAATTTTGACTTAGGCTAATTAGAGGAAACTTCCTAGGAGGTCTTGGTACATAAGTTGCCTCACCTGTCTCAAAGAGCAATGGGTATCTAATAAAAAAGATAGTGCTTATTTTTTTTAAAAAAATCACACTCTACTTTTCATTCAAATTATTTAAAAAATGCAAATATTTAAATTCAAGCCTTAATTCGGCAGCAGGTAGTTAAAATTTTCCCTCAGTGGGAAAACTGATTTTTGACTCTGAATATTTCCTAGTGGTTTGGCTGGAGCAGGCAGACAATACAGATTTGGTGAATAAGTTAGAATGAATGAATAATATGATTTCTTGTGGAAGCCCTTACCTGCCCCAGGGTGCTGGTTTATAACTCCCAAACTTGGCACAGGCCATTCTTAGGTTCTCTCATGTGAATTATCTTTTCATAAAGCACAAATGTTGGGCAGAGAGTCGCAAAATCACTAGTGAAAGATATTGGAGATGGCCATGTTATGATATGTTCCTGTTTTATATGCACACTCTAAATAACAAAGGGTTATTGTCTCTCATTTATACACAATATCTGCAGTGCCGTGGATCCTCTCCACTAAATTGGAATCAGAATACAGAAGCTCCCTGGACAGTATTACTGTTATCTGGGACCATACGTCCTCTCTGTGGTGGCCAAAATTGAAACCATTTAGGACTTCCTAGACCAAGGGAGGCATTTTGCATTATGCTTAGAAACATATTGAGAACGGGAGGAAAAGCGGGGATGCTCCGTTTTGAAGCAGGTGATTAATTTCTTGCCAGCCCCATGAGTGACCTGTGGGTGACTCTTGCCAGTGTGTGACAAGCACACCCAGAGAAGGAATAACCTGCCAGGTTTCTTGGCTCAGTTCCTTCTTCTGACATGTCTCAGTAATCTTTGAAAGGTGTGTAAGAGTCCACTGACCCTTTTGCTGCCCCACCATGGGATGAATGGCTTATGCCTTCCCGAACCAAGAGTGCTGGGACAGAGAGGAGAAAACGGGCTTTCCCACCGCTGCTGTCTGTTTTCTTTTCCCACAGTCCTACAGACAGAATCTGTGCGCAGCTGGTGAATCTTTCAGACAATGAAACAAGAGAGTAGGAGATCAAATAGGTTCCTCCATATCCATGAAGTGCAACTTGTCATTACTCTGATGTATTCAGCAAAACAGACAACAATCTCACTGCACAAAAGTCCATTCTAATTTAAAGGGCAGAGCATCCCAGAGTTTAAGCAGGTTAATTGCTTCATTCTCCTGTTGGTAAGGCCACAGCTAATATGAAAAAAAAAACAGCAATGAAAGTATTTCATTTCTCATCTTCTTGTCCATTTAATCCTGATATGGTTAATTATAGAAGCTTTAGGAAAGAACCCCAGAGCTCTGGACGGGCACATTCACCTCATGGGAAAGTGGTTGGAGATTCCCTGCTGCACTTCTTTCTATGGTATATTGATGGTGGTCTGGATATAAGGTCAGTGCAATTGTTCACTTAGAGATCACCTAAAAACCTAGGGAGAGACCTACATTTTCTTAAAACCAAGTTAAATCAGGCTTTATGTGTTGTGTCAGAATAACATTTAGTAAAGGGAAAAGAATGTTTATTATGGCCAAGATTAAGCTGGAACTTGGGTTATGTGCCTCTCTCCACGAGAGTCTTTTCCACAGAATTCACTTCAAATATGAGTTGGAATGAACAATTATGAAATTCTGAGGTAAACAAGGATAATATTTTTCTGTGTTCTCTATCTATTTTCATTTTAGACATGCTAAGTCATTTGCTCATGGATGTATTATGACCACACATAAGTATATACTATACCTTCTGGGTATATACTACAATACTTACACTATGTATACTCTATATACACTATATATTTAAAAGTGTGCACCACCACTGCCTAGGCAGAATATTGTAATTTTAACCAGTAGTAACTAACAATTGCTATTCTGAACTTAAGGCTATTTTCCAAAGACCCTGGAATTTTGGTATGACTAAGTTCAACCAAAAATTCAGAACCCATTCTTTTCATGTAGCCACGCACTCTGTACTTGGCTTGAAGTGTGTATTTTCTAAACAGATATTCTTGCTACACACACTATAGAAATTGTATATATTTCAAGAATTTTCTTATTCTGTAAATCATAAGCCATTAAATGTTAGGTGACTCACCTAACATTAATAGCCAACGCTCTATAAAGCAACAATATCTATGGCTTCTGAGCTTTCAGGAAAGGCAAACTGATGATGCAATAGTGTATTCTCTCCTCCAGCTTGCCATAGAATCATATAAACAAAAAATTCTTTCAGATGTTATCCTAAGACATCTCTAAAGTTTATCTACATAACTGAAACATCCACAAAAATTGGATTTACAGAAATTGAAAAGTGTGAACAGGTTTTAATATTTAAAAAATCCCTAACCTTTTTTCTACTGTTCAGCCCCAACAATTGATAGCTTGTTTGCATGTCTGCCTAAAAAGATGCCCCAAAGGGAAACATTTGTGGACTATGGCGCCAAGTCCTATTTAACTCCAGGGACTGACATCCTAAATATCATATTAGTGAGCCACATCACACACAGCATGACAAACCCCAGTAGGGTAAAGGAGTAGCTTCAATAATTACAGGCTTCAGATCTGAGGTGCTTCTGATAATTGCTTTCTTCACTTTCATTTTTCTTACATTTATTTATTTTGGGGTATATGTGTGTGTGTGTGTGTGTGTGTGTTGCACGGGATGGAGAGGTACACTCATGGAGATCAAAAGAACTCCTTCCACCATTTGGGTCTCCGGGATCGAACTTAGGTCCTCAGACTTGGTGGCAAGTGCCTTTAACGCACTGAGCCACCTTGCTGGCCCAAGAATTTTTCTTAATTTCCAGTAGATGGCTCTAAAGATCACTCATCCAAAGCTCCATTTTTATACTTGTCCAAATCCGTATCCTTCAGAAACTCTTCCAATGCTTATCTTGGCAGCTGGAATGAATTTGAAATTATTACTTTTGCCTACAGGACCTCCTTCGGGCTGACTTCTGTTTGTCTCTCTGATGGTGTGTTCTTTGACACCGCCCCTTTCTTACCTTTCTCTAGCCACACTCTCTTTCCTAATATCTCTAACAGTTTTGTTTATTTTCATTGGAGACCTTTGTACTTGCTTTCTCTTGGCTGGGTGGGCTCTTACTATTTAAGTCTTGGATTGAATGTCATTTGCCAAGAGAACCTCCCCAGGTTTTGGTCTGAGTAGGAGCACAGCTGCCAGCCTCATAATTCTACCACATCAACCTGTTTAGTTTGTCTAGAGCATCCTTGTTTAGAGCATCCTTGTCTAGAGCATCCTTGGGCATAACATGATGATATCTCTCTTTGATATCTGAGTTTTCTTTCTCTATCACTAGACTTTCCATTCCTTAAATGCAGTGACAATATCCTTTCCCACAATTCTCAGTATGAGAGCTCAACACATAGAAGGCTCTCAATAGACATCTACTGATAGATTAATATCCTACATTGAGAGATTTCTTTTCATAAATAGCTTGCAAAGGAAAGGATATTTTCAGTTTTCAAATTTGAAGTCCTCACCACGTTTAAAAAAAGACTGTATTTTTTCCAGTATCTATATTGCTTGCAACCCACTTCTTTAAGTGCTTCAAATAATCTATTTCCTTCACATGACCTATTTCTGAATACCATCCCCCCAACACACACACACACACTATTGCCTGAATTCTTTAGCATCTGATTCCAGTCAACTCCACCTCACCCAACCAAAAGTCGCCACCTATTTGCTTCCAGGTAAGAAGAGAAGAGGTTGGTGAGGTGAGCTTCAGTACCCCCAAGTTTAAATATTAGCTGCTTTCACACTTAATATATTGCAGATTTCAAGTCAAGTTCTAGAAACAAGTTTTACCTGGACACCTCACAAAGGAATAGTCTTTGAACTTTACAGGTAGGCTTGGGTTCTATTCCAGGCATCAATCCTCATGATTTAATGATTTGTCCAACCCCTAGACTCTTTATCTATAGAATAAAAATATGAACACTACCCCTATACAGTTATTGTATTTAATAAGGTACCACAGGTAAAGAACTGCTTGTCAAGTGGACCCTAATTCAGCCCTTTCTTCTGATAATATATGAAATAATTATTTCTCATCATATTCTTCCTTTGCCATATGGAGAAGGTCCTCTGAGCAGATCTTTTAGAGAAAGTAAAGACAACGATTGCCATCTTTTCATGGAGAAAACAAGAAAAGACTTGCTTGTCTGGGGGATGAGCATGACTTGCTCACACTAAATACATGGATTAAATTGTTTTTAAATTTGTTTTAAAACAATGTTTAATTTCAAGGAAAGGTTAGTAGAAGATGTTATTTTATCCAGTAAATAGTAGATGACATTTACAAAGGGATGTATTTGAATGATGTAAAGGATTCATTTTAAAAAGGAAAAATACATTATGCAACAGTTGTTGCATCAGTAGACAGAGCATTGCAACAGCTGCGGGGTTAGGTAAATCTCTTCTTTGGCTGTGACAAAGGAGGAAGATCATGAGTCTTGGAATTGAACCTGAAGCATAGACATGGTCCCCAAGGAGCTCCGTCAATTGTGCAGTATAGGTTTTATCATTGTGAAATGGTCTCATTGATTAACCCAATCGGCATTAAATGTAAAATATCTACAATGTGTTTTATTGTTTATACACATAGCAAGAGTTTAATAGGAACTGACTTCTTTTTGTTCTGTTTTTTTTATTTGAAGTTATTGGAAAATTTGCTTTTTCTTTCTTCACTCCAACGCCCTGACTTTATAAAGGAAATTAATGTACGACTATGACTTAATTTACTATGGTCAGCTACAAAGACAATGATCTGCCATGTCTTCTGGGACTCAGGGGCTATTCTATTTGGCCTACTTTGTAGCTCAGCAACATCACCAAGTACTTACATTATCAGTAATGATTGAGCCTGGAAGTTAGCCAAGGCCACCAGGTAGTGATGGTAGGATTAATTTAGGCTTCTTGTAATTGGTCCCTCAGAAACTGCAATCTAGGGATTTGATAGAAAGAGTCAGAAAATCTGGAGAGCATGACTTATCCTCTTTCTAGGTAGATAGCAGTCTAATAGTTTCATCTTGGATTTTAATCTTATAGGCTTACACATAGAGGAAAAGTTAGACATCACCTTGACCTAGGAGTGAAGGGTTTCAGGGGAGCCCTTTTATCTCCTGAAATTGTTTGCAACATGTTTTACTGTGTGTGCATATGGATGATATTCTAGTCTTTCATCGGTTACTCAGCTGGGAACAGTCTTCAAAATTGTTCAACCCACTGCACTTGAACAGGATAGGTTGTGCACATGTCCATTGTAAAGAAGATGATGTGCCATGTAAGCTGCACCTTGAACAGTCACATAATGAGAGTTAGGAATGGAGTAGAGGAGACAAGCTATCCAAGGAGCACTTCTCAATGTCATTCAGATCACTTGCTAGTGGGTTTAATTTACACAGAGCTCTAGCAAGACGAAGGATACAGGTGTATAGAAGTGGAAAATAAAACGCTGTCATTCAAGGTACCTTCTGGTTGGGAGCAAAGTAAGGCCTTTAAAAGAAGCATGAAAGCAAACAGCAACAAATGACACGAATTCACAGCTGGTCAAGAACAATGTAAAAAAGTGTGTGCTTGGCCGAAAGCTGCAGTCTAACTGCAGAGGGGGAGTTCAGATGCCCTGGTGTGTAGTGAGAGTTCGTTTGTATTTTAATAAACAAAGCTTGCCTGAAGGTCAGAAAAGCAAAGCAGACAGCCACTGACTCTTACCTCTACCTCAGACTGAAAATGGCTATCCTGCCTCCACGAATCCTCAGAATGAGACTGAACTGAGACCTGTCTAATGCTGGGATTAAAGGCGTGAACCACCGCCTCCTAGCCTGTGTGGCTAACTAGTGTGGCTGGTAGGATGAAAGGTATGTGCCACCACTGCCTGGTCTGTTTGGCTAACTAGTCTGGCGGTTTTACACTGATCTTCAGGACAGCTTTGTTTATTAAAACACAAATAATTTACCACTACAGTGGTGGTGGGTGGGAGCTGAGTGAAAGAAATGAACATAGTTAGTGAACACTGGTGTAGTGTCGGGGAGGGGGAGGTGAGCATGTTGAACCCTAAAATGCTCAGACTTGAAGTGATTCGGGGGGGTTAAAATTAAGGATGGTAAATGTTTTTACTGTGCTAAAGCAGCATGACTGACCTACTCTATCATAGAGTTAAAGGTCTTAGATATAAGGTAAGACCTAATCCTATAGAGAAGGTTGATGCAAGGCATAACCCACTTTTGCAATGCATTCCACAATTTAATAATCATTTTAGTTCATCCACTCACATGACCTCAGTAAACACTATTTCTAAACTCGGTTTTTGACAACCTTACAAAGGGCTGGAAAAATAAAATTAACTTTAGAGACACTTCAAATGGGGACCTTGTCACAGTAAATCCTTCCTGTCCCATCTCAGGGCTGTAGGCTTTGCTTCGAGTCCCTGCTGGTTTGCCCGCCTCACGGCTGGGAACAGCATTACGCTGTTGCCCTCTGCTGGGTTGATGTGGGAAGTTCACCAGGAAAACAATGGTGCCCGGTCTGGTCTTTCAATTCAGGGACTTTCGGTGATGCAGGGCCACAGCAGCCTCCAGGCGGGATTCATTTAGGGCTATTTACAGGCCTCCCAGTCAGGTACGCTTGGGCATCGTGCCTGTATTCATTAACTAAGAGGAGTAATTGGATTTTTACTGCAAGTATGTTGTCAGCTAATTTTAAAAGTAGATCAGAAATTGGCCCCGCTTTATCTTTAGCTGAGCGCTAGGCGCTCCTTTCGCAGAGCACTGTACCTGATTCATCGTGGGTGGCGACCATCTTGCCACCAAAATAAACTAGGGCGGGGTTCCAAAGTCGTTTTTAATTTCTGTTCGATTATTATATTTTTAATGGTGAGGAAAGCACATTGATATTCGTGACTGATTTCCTTGTCTCAAATAATCGAAATAATGCCTTGTTGTTAAATTAGATTCAGAGTGTCCTCTTTGGTGTTCCTTTAGTTCCCTGTTCAGCTGAGTTTTTTTTTTCTATAGAGGTGAAAAATCATTCGTTGTAATTAAGAAAGGGGTGGGGTGAATGCTGGGAAAGAAAGAGAGAGAGGGGAGCTGAGAATTGTCATGTGTGCAAATTGGTGACAAACTTCTAAAAGAAAACCATGGGAACTGAGGGAGATAATAGAGAGGACGAACTGGAACGATGCATTCTAATGCTCCATTTTTATTTTTATTTTAAAAGATCAATAATATGTACATGACGGGCTGTCTCCGGTTTCCATAACAACCTGTCTCATTGAAAGACCGCAGGCTCCGCAAATCTCCAATTATCAGCCTTCCAGGGCTTATTAATGGAGCCGAGGATCCCAGTGAGGCAGGCAGCTCATTGTTGGCACGTGCCTGGTGGGCTGGCAAGAGGGTGGGAGCGCAGTGAAGTGGAGCTGCGGTGTGGCGAGACAGCAGCCATTTGTCCCTTGTCGCTTCTGGGGGGTGCAGCCACTCAGAAGGTTTGAGCTCATCTTCTGAAGCCCGAGGGGTTTACTGATGTTGCAGGCAGCTCAGAAATGGAGGGCAGAGATTGCCTTTTCTGCTCCACACCGACAGCCATCTTCCTGTAGTAGTAACGCTACATGAACATAGTACACACTCCATATGTCTATTGAACTCCTGTAATTAATATAGGATTCCTCACAAAAAAAAGTGATTCTGTTTCCAATACTACCCCCAGCCTTAATTAAAATGTGAAACCAATCTAAAGCATATCTGACAGCTCCGAGCTTCCAAATCTTTGGTCTGGCATTTACTTATTAGGTCCTCACATAAGGTCATTGACAGAGCAAATATAAGCTGGGCTTCGTGGTGAGTATCTTTAATCCCAGCACTGGGGGGCCGAGGCAGGTGGATCTCTGAGTTGGAGACAAGCCTGGTCTATAGAGTGAGCTTCAGGACAGCCATGGCTGCACAGAGAAAAAAACAAAACAAATCAGAAAAGCAGGGGGGAAATGAGGGAGCAAATATAACACTAATGAAAAATAGAAATTATATATAGATTTGTTCTACCCTTAACTGCTAAATTATGATATACAGTATCTTGTTGAGCAACTCTGTGATGAGGGCTAGTGTTGTTGCCTTTCTTAGACATAAAAGTGAGCAACAGAAAGCTTCATAGGTTGTGAGTCTGACTGCATCAGGGTCTTGGTCTGTTCCCTCTACATAATCCTTATGTTAATACTTTATTTTCCTTTATTTTAACTCAGATTAAAATGAAAAGGACCAACACAATTGTGTAATCCAATGTGATTAAGGAAATGGTTATTCTAATGTTTGATTAATAATTGCTATCTATATCATTATTGGATTTCCAATTGGGAAAGGTTTTGATATAATAAAACATATACAGCATTAGAAATTGAGTAATCACAGTCATAAAATGCTTCAGGAACATTATACAAACGTCAATTTTTATGGGACGTCTGCAGTGTTAGTTGATAAAGACTTCTGTTTGACAGAATGCCAGACGAACTGACTTTGGAACATGGAAATGTCTGCCTTAACATTTTGAATAGTTCTTCACAAACCGCCATTAAATTCAACATAATTAGGAAAGAAATCTTTTGGGGTCTTTCAAAAATAAAGAAATTTGAGAAAAAAAAAAACCTTCAAACTCAAACTATTCAGAATTGCTAGACTGCCTTTTAAAAACCTGAAAATTACATTAAACGGAAGAGTGGACTATGGCACCCTCTTGCTGCGACTCAATTGTTAGATGTCATAAAGCACTATGATAGAATAGACCAGCCTTGGCAGTATTGTCGCCAACGTTGCTAAATAATGTTTATGGTTTTGGACTCTAGGGCTTAGAATAGAACTTGAGTCATCTTTTCGAGGATGAAGGGACAGTCTCATTTACTCTTTAACCATGTCTGTGTCTCACACACCACAACAACCCTCTGCAGAAGGGTTTATAGCAGAAGAAGTGTAGGTGTGGACAGGTCGGTCACATGAGATGCTTAAGGCCACACATTTAGGAAGTGGCAGGTTCCAGATGCACACATACAGTCTGGCTCCTGAGTCTTATGTTCCCACAAGAGGGTTGTTTATTCTCAGACTCTAGGTTACTTTGTTTTATTCTTCTCTTGATTCCTAATGACCACACCTATCTTTTCAACTTCCACTAGAAGCACCTTGTCCCAAATCACAAATGTCTGCCATAGTGGGAAACCCAATAGTTAATTCGAAATTCTTACCTTCTTGACCCAGCATTTAGTAGTTAGCTGGTCACTTCCTACACTGTGAAATAGTTTTATATGTTCTCTTCCATTATAGTTTAGTTTCCTATCTGTTATGGTAATAAAACTGACCAAAAGCCACTTGGGGAAGGAGAAGATTTAGTTCACCTTACAAATTACAGTCCTTCATTGAGGGGTGACAATGGGTCATCCCATTGTCAAGCAAGGACCTGGATGCAGGAGGTAAATGTGAGACCACAGAGAAGCATTGCTTACTGGGTTTCTCCAAGCTCATCCAGGAACCTTCCTTATACCTTATGCCCGCTCAAGGGTGGCACTAGCTATGCTAGGTCCTCCACCATCCATCAGCACTCAAGAAAATGCTACACAGATTTGCCTATAGGTCAGTCTGGACAGATATTTCCTCAATTGAGTTTCTTTCCTCCTAGATGTCGATATCTCTGGTTTGTGTCAAAGTTAATAAAAATCCAGCCAGCACACAGTACTTTTACCTATTCTTTCCCTACTCATTTTTCTTCTGTCTGACTTCTCAATCTTGGGACACCTCAGAACTTTGTTCTCTGATCTCTAATTTTCTCTTTAATGTATGCCTTTGATGAGCATCTGTGTTAGTTACTCTTATATAGCTGTAACCAGAACACCTAATAAAACATCTCTAGAGAGAATAGACCATGGTTTCATCTACAGTTCTCTGGCCCATAGACCTAAGCAAACCATGATAGTGCTGGTAGCATGTGATGGGGGCAGTCTTCATGGTATACAGAAATCAGAGAGCCCTAAGAAGAGGTGGTTTTGATCACTCAAAGGAAAACAAAATAGCCAGACCAGTTCTGAAAGATAGCACATAGGTAGCAAAGAAAACATATTCAGTTTTATTACCTTATTACCACTTCTCTTTACCTGGACAGATTCTCCCCCATCTGCCTTTGCTACTGTAGGCTCTTTGATAATTAATATCATTCATTTATAACATCCTCCCAATGACTAACAGCCCTCAGCAGGATAGGGCACCAAGGCACTTGAGCCTTTGACCTTGTTTCAAAGTCTCTCTCTGTGTGGGAGACCAGCCATGGGTGAGGCACATTGTCTTATTCTTCTAAGGCAAACAATATATAAAGGGCAGAGAACAATTTTAACCAATGTTTTGGTATAAATGTAAAATGTCCCTGACAGCTCATGCATTTGAACAATTGGTTTGAAGCTGCTGGAATCTTTAGGAAGTGGAGCTTTTCTAGAAGTGGGCCACAGGGATGGGTATTAAGATTTTATAACCCACCACCATTTGCTCTTCACTCTCTGCTTCCTGATTATGGACACAAGAACCAGAGCCCCTCACACTCCTGCTACCATTCCTTCTTCACTGTGGTGGACTGTATGATTTCAAACTGTAAGCCAGAACAAATTCTTTCTTCCCTGTGTTGCTTCTTGTCAGGGTATGTAGTCACAACAAGAAAATGAAATAATACATGGGTATGATTTTATCCCAACCACTGGAATTTCTACCCTGACTTAAAATAGACAGTAAAACTCATGTTTGCATAGGAATGAACTGTCTCTCTCGTTGAATAAGCAAATCAAAGTCATGGAAGTTTCAAAGTAGTTTCAGTGGATTAAAATTTTCGGTCATAAATTATTATTAGCTCAACATTTATCCAACGGTAGTGATGTTTTAGTATGCTGGATCTTCTTACATGCTGATTATAGCTCAATATGACTTAAATATTTCTTTAATGGGGCCACTGTATGAAAATCTATGGAATACACACACACACACACACACACACACACACACACACGGGGTGGGTGTGTGTACTTGAATTAAAGCAGCATGCAATTATACATATAGCAACTTATAAGCATGCACACACACATGCACACACGCAACATATGTATTCAGGTCACTCTTAGTTTTGAGTGACGTTGAGTTCACAATTCAGACAGTTTCAGTCCATAATGGCACAGAAAGTATGCAGAGCAGCCCCATTCATAGCAACAAGAACAGATGGTCAAGGCTATTCATATCATGTGGGCCAGTAAACAGAGAGAGTGGAACAGGTACTAGAGGCCAGCCCTGCTCTGACAGTCAAAACAGGCCCCACCTCCGGAAGATTCTGTAGCCTCCTGAAATAGTATTACCATCTGGGAAAACAGCTATTCAAGACGTGAACCTATAAGGGATGTTTCAGATTCAAAGCATAAGAACTGATCGTAATCTAAGGTTTAAGTTCATGTCCATTTGAAAAACAGTTGTGACCTAAAAAGATGCCAGTAAACTCAGTGGCTCTTCTGCCAAGAGCAACAATAAACCTAGTGTGTATGACTGCTGGTGAACTGTGATGAGAAAGGACTTTGGAAAGCATTTATGCGTGGTTGCGTTTAGAAAGTGAAGTGGAGGGAAGTCACTAGGGAGTAAATTGGGAACAGAGTGGGTGATGGGGGAGCTAAAGGGTGCGAGTGTCAGTGCAACCTGAATTTCCAATCCAAAAGAAAGTTGTAGTCAGGAAGGACCAGGATTCTAGGAACTGACCATAAGGCAGAATTGGTGGACTGAGAATTCCAAGGACGGGAGACTATATGTGAATAAGAGAACCGAATACAGTTGTGTGCTTAATGATTTTGACCTAAGCTGATAAAATAGCATTCCTTACTCAATTCTCAGTGTAGCCACCATCACCCTGTTTTATGGAAATTACTGACCAACTTTTACATATAAAATGGGAAGTGAGAAGAGCACAAAGCAGGGAAAGAGATGAGAGAATAGTAATTAACATTTACTGGCGGTTACTTGGAAATGTGGTGGCCGTTCTTGGGGTTTTCCTCCTCTCAAGGCTTGGGTTGGCAATTTTCCGTTGAGTCTGTGTACTGAGCGAAGCACTGGCTCACCGAAGAAGTGCTTTGGCACTGGCAGGAGGTTGATGGGAATATAATCATTCTGGCTCAGCTATTCATCTCTAGCAACCTGTGTCCTAACACCTGCTGGGTACAGTACATTTATAGCTTGTCACTGTGAGTGAGGTGTTGGAGAGCAACTGTAACAGGGTTAATGCTACCCTTTCACAGAACACTTTTGTTTTGCCTTATTGAGCCCCATGTTATTCTAACACCTTCTGTGCCATCCATCCCAACCTTCCTCTGTCTTCCCCCACACCAAGCTCCCACTAGATCTCCAGAGAATCATTGCTACTCAGCCCATCAGCCAAAGTTAGTGGGTTCCCATGGCAACCAGGCAGCTGGTGTCTAGACACTAAGAGAGAAGCTTTGCAATTGAACTGCAAATCTAGATTCTAATACACCCCCTCCTCTCTTCCCTCCTCCTCTTTCCTCCCATTTCCCTTTTATTTACAACAGGCATTAGTGCCAACATTGGATGAAGTTTCCTTTTGACAGACCATTAAGGGAAGGAGGGGGGGAAGAGAGAGCGTGTGAGAAACCCAAATGTACTGTCTTGTCATATCAGTTCAGGAAGAGGACAACTGAGTTGACAGACTCTGATCGCGCCTGCTCTTTTTTTCCTCACGAAGGATTTTATTTAATTAAAATATTTTAAATTAGAAAACAGTGCCACTAGTCCACCAGGAGTCATAAGCATCTTTAAAAGCCAATAAAAGCATTTTCAGGGTAAGTCTTCAGCTAATACACTGGGGTAAAGCAGAATTTTTTTACTGGTACCAGGTGATCAATATAATTTCTCTTTCTATGTGGCTCAGGGGAATTTCATGTCTTTGGTATTATAGGAAAATACAAGAAAGGGCTTTAAGTGACACCTCATATCTATAAAAGTCAAGTTGAAACCTTCCTTATTTCTCTTGAGGAAGACAAAAGCTGTCCGTAACAACCAGGGTCTAGTCTGGTTCTTATAGGTAATTTTAAGCATTCTCCTGTGTATATAAACATTTTACAGAGCACAAAAATTAGGCAAAGGCACTTTATATAAGACGGCTAAGATATCTGAACATAGTCTAAGATTAAACATTGTCCAAACTACAAAATGGCCAGTTATATCCTTAGTCTGACTATATAAACAATTAAGTTTTTCTAGATGATATTTGTTGAGGTGCCCAGTCATAAAATTACCTATCCATGACATTATCCCAATGTAGAACAGTGTTCTGTTTCCCAATTCATCACTAGCTTACCGAACACCAACTCAAATAAATCATTTCTGATTCTTCTGAGATGTCTCATGGTTCCCTGTGGTGCATTTTTTCATGGTTACAACCTGTCGATAAACTCAGCTACATTTAGCTACATATACGCTCCTGGCAGTCGTTGGACAGACAGTGTTGATGCTCCATAGAATTTCTTTGTTCCCTTAATTAAAAAGTGTTTTTCTCAAACATTTGATTTTTTTCATGTGATATGTAATTTTTATTTTACTTTATTTATTTGTTTATTTATTTATTTTTACTATACCTCACTGAATTCAGAGATTATCTTCGAAAATCTTATCAAAACCTAATGGAGAAAACAGAATTAGGGCTGGGAAAATGACTCTGTGGGTAAAGAAAAGTTAGAGACCTGAGGTCAGATTCCAGAATCAAGCTAGTCATAGAAGTGTGTGTCTTGTCATAGTTGAGCTCCTATGGTAGATGGGATGCAGAATCAACAGACTCCAGCAATTTGCAGTCTGGTGTATGCAGTGGTGACAAATAATGAGACACCCAGGCTCAAACCAATGCGAAAACTGACAGCTGAGGCTGTCCTGTGACTTCATATCCACACAGTGAAACATGAACCTCCTTTTTCTCTCTCTCAGTCTCTCTCTCTCTCTCTCTCTCTCTCTCTCTCTCTCTCTCTCTCTCTCTCTCTCTCTCTCTCTCCTCCCCCCACTTCCTCTCTCTTTCACACACACATACACACAAAGATTCAGAGGAAACAAATTAATTTTTTCCTTTATAAGTTTTCCACTTCTATCTCAAACAAATCACAATCCACTCAGGACAGTGTGAGTTTGACAGCCTCTCCCCGTACTCCTTAGGTGGGAGTTGGCAGTGATACTTAGGCGTGTGGATCAGACAGACAGCTGAATCTAACCCTGTTACAGCAAAATTATCATTTTCAAATTCAGCACATTTCATTTAGCTCTGAAGGCTGATTATATCCCAGGTTTCAGATTCTAAAGTTTCAAAGAATTAGTTTAGTTGGTGTATTGGTCATCTCTTTCCTCTGTTACATTATCATCCATCAGTTTTGAGTGTTTTTAGCTCCTTGAGAACAAAGGCTGATTATGATGTAATTACATTAGTTCAGATGTTAATGTCTTCTCTGCCACTCTCTGCAGTGACAGCTGGACGTACTGTCTGGTAGCTATGTAAGTCTCTCCAATGAATTTACCATATGTGTTTCAGCCGAGTTCTGTCCTTGGTTTTGGAATGTTCTTACTCCTAGGTTAAGGGAGCTGAAAGAGCCCTTCTCACAATTATCTCAACATTGAATCAATTGGTGCCAACCGATAGTTTGGAAACTATGCTACTATCCAGACTTTTGGCTAGTTTGCAATACTTCAGGCCCTTTATCTCTTACCTCCTTTAAAATTCCAGCTGATTTGAGACTCAAATTTGAGTCTTATTTGATTTGAGACTTATTGTCATCCACACTCACAGAGCCAGAAATACTATTCTTCAACACATGATTCGAGAGAGGCTCTGTGCTTACTGATCAATTTCCATAATTTAGCTCTGATCTCTCTGAACTGGCCTCCTCCTAATTCCTGTGTTCCAGCAATCTCTACTGTTTATTTACTGACTGCTGGACTATTCCTATGACCACGGACTTCAGATATATTGTTTCCCCTCTTCCACCCATTACCTGGGTCTGTGCCCAAACAGTAGTTGTGTGGTCGATCTCTACTTCATTTGAACATTAACATCATCAGTACTCTATTGGTACTTTTTAATTTCATGTTTATGGCCTCAGTTATGGAGGTGCGCCAGGGAAAGAAGAATGAAGAGACGTAGGTATGTATAGTGAAAGAAAATTTTAACGTAAATTACCGAGAAATTGATAAGCCCAGCCTGGTTGTATTTATAGAGAAAATGGCCAGGTGATGTTTAGTGTAGTTTTTAAATACGGAACTGAAATTATCAGGAGAGTTAAGTATATAGAAACATATTTGGCAACAGAATCTGGAATTTGGCAAGTGTGATACAAAGGTAAAATTTTGTCATAAAGAAAGCAATACGCTTACAAGATTGTTTAAAGAGTAAGAATATGATGTTTGGGCTGAGGAGATGGCCTAGCAGCAGGCACTTGTCACTAAACCTGATGACCTGAATTAGGTCCTCAGAACTCACATAGGGGAGATAAAGAGCAGAATCATTTAATTAGTCCTCCCATGTCTACCTACATACTTTGGCATGTGAGCATGTATGTTTGGATTCCACAGTAAATAAATCAATAAATATAATTAAAAGTATTGTTAAGGTGATAGCATGCTTTTAATGGTTCACATTAAGCTCATTAGAGAAATGAGTCTTTGAAACAGTCTGCAAAGATGATGTGAAGATGAGTCATGGGTAATGGTCACATTAGGGGACAAGAAAAGGAAGTCTGGCTCTACAGGACCCAAAATAAACCCATAACCTATTCTTAATTAAAGATGTGAAAGAAAAACTAGTGTAAGAAGTCAAATCCAAAATGTGCCAATAAACTGAGATGGTTTTCAGTAACTTATAGCAAATAAGTTGCAATACTTGCAATTCCACTGCCATCTTCACAGTATCTTGGTTTGCTCTAAAAGGGCTATAGATAGGTAGGAACAGACTGGTCATTGGTGAGGTGATTCACATTTGGGGTTGCTTTCGAATAGAGGAATTTCATTCGTTTGAGGAGGATTTGTTTTCCATGTGTCTAGTTCATTTCAAAGGAACAAACAGTTCTAGTCTCAGCTAAACATTTTATAGACAGAGCTGATTTACAGCTTCCATGTCTGGCCCGGTCTTGTCAGGAGTTTAGGCATGGGGGGAAAGGTCAATGTTTGACATTGTTACTGGTAAACAAGAGTGACATCCTGGAGTCTTATGAGAGCCCTGATTGTAAGAACAGCAAATCACATGAAGAGGTTCTTTGTGGTAAGCCGTTTCCTGGAGTACGAAAGGATACGGGGGTGCTCAGGAAGCCAAATAATGGGTGAGTTTCTTAACTATCACTGTTTTCTTCATCATAGATCTCAGATAAAAGTTAACATTCAAAAGAAGGAACAAGAAGTCAAAGAAAGGTCTGAAACAATGGTAGCGTGATAATAAGGGTAGCTGAGGTTTATGGTTTTTAGTGTAATTGTTCTGTTTTGTTTTGGTGAATTCAAGGAGGGCACAGACAGAAAACTAAGGAAGGAGAGGAAGAGAAGATATACAGTTGATAGTGTTTCCTTATGTGAAGGTCATTGCTTGGAACAAAAGGAATAAATAGGTTAGTGCACATCACCAAGACAGGTTACTTAGACTTTATGAAAGGCCCTGGGTAAAAGACAGATGGCTAATTCTTTTGTTCTGTTATTCCGGCAATCAGGCTGCATAAAGCATACAGTGGTAGATTTCTATGGAATATCAGGATAACTTACAATCGAAGTTCTCAAAGTAGAGACTGTCCATTACTGGAGGTGTCACTGTGGATACCTGCAACAGATTGGGGTTATGGGAAGGTCTCTAAGGCCCCTTTTAACACTAAGGTGTTGTTGGTACATATCTTGGTCAATTTCAAATAATTTTGAAAGAAGAACTTGGAAAAAGGTAGATATAGGAGGTAGTTTCTATAAACAATATGTCTTAGAGAATGATTTTAACGGAGAGTAAACACTGGGTAGAGAAACTGGTGGGGAGCCGAGGGGCATGACTTTCTTCAGTTTTGATTTCTTTTTCTTTCTTTGTTTGACAGAGTTGCGCTCTGTAGCCCAGACTGGTCTCCAGCTCATGATAGCCCTACCTCATTAGCTTCTCTAGTTCTGGGATTACAATCATGAGCCACTGTGCCCAGCTTGAAAAATTTCAAATTGCACTTTATTATTTTTTAAATTAGAACAACATTTATTGAGTACATATTTCATGTATGGAACAATATGGAAACTTGGAATGCAACAGTAAATGACACAGACTTGGTTGTTTCCCCTTGTGCAAGGCCTACAAAACTGCTAAAAAAAAAAAAAACCCATAAAGAACTATTCATTGTAATTGGAGGCACAGAAGAAATGAACAAATGGCTGAATTTCAGGGTCAGCGGATGATGCAGGGTATATTCTGAATTTGGTGGTCAGAGAAAGGCTTTTCAATTGAGAAACATAAGTGAAAAGGCAAATCATCCATCAATAGAGAGATGCCCCACACAAAGGTTCCAGAAGAGTCAAAAGCTTGAGTTTGAAGGAGCCATAAAAAAATAATTCTCTATAAGGGAGTACATGAAATGTAATGAGGATGGAAAAGTAGACAGTGTTCACACTATTGGATGAACAAGGAAGTTTAGATTTAGATTCCAGGCCTAACTTAGTGTTCTAAGCAGGACAGAACTTCTCAGTTACATTCGAGGGTCATGATAGGTAGGGATATAGGGATGTAACTAGGGTTGTGAGAACTCTACAGTTGATTTCCACTGAGTTGCACCGAGCCTGCTGTTTCTACACACTATGGTCACTAATAACAGGTAAGCAGATTCCCTATCTTTCTGATGGGGAAGTTAGGAAGGCAGTGGGTGATATTTAGACTGTTCTTCCTTTCATAAGAAGCTATTGGGTTAGGCCATGAGCACTCAGGGGGCACTGCCTTCAAATTGCACTTTAAATAATGGATCTATGGTTTTATCCTGAATAAGATTCAGACCGTAGGAATCGTTATTCTTTTTCTGATTGTTCTCCCAATGTTCCCAAATAGCCAAAGTCATAACATTCTGTCACTACATATAAGAGAAAATCTTGGAGATTGTGACCAAAAAAAGAAAAAAAAAATCGGTACTAACACTAATATTGCTTTTCCAATAGTTCCAAGTGAATGCCATTGATTCCTAAAGCAATTCTTTTACTCAAAGGCAGCACCATAATTTGACAAGCCCCAGGAAACCAAAGCATACAATAAGTACAAAATGAATTGTCCCAGTAAGAGATGGGATTGCATCTATTTACCCACGTGTAAGCTTATAATATAAACGCCTTTTATGGGGTTTGCTTGTTACAATAATGTTTTTTAAATTATCTTCAAAATTGGGTTAAACCTTCACAGTTGGTTTCTTAACGTTCTGCGACCACTGGAATCTGGAGGGGGTGGTTGATAAAGGTATTCACTTTTATTTCCTCCTTTGCAGGACATAAAAATGATCTCTTATGGATTTGTTGATATGACAGCATCTGTAATAATTTTGGCCACGTCTGATCTCTGACTATCCAGTAACTCATTATTTAATTTACAAAATGTGCCATAATCAGTCATTACTCTTCAGCCTAATGAATGCATTCAGAGGTCCATATTTTTTGCCCTTTCTCTGTAGGATTTCTACTTCATCTCTTACAACCTGAATGCAACATGGAAACTTTATAAAGCAGTAATTCTCAGCTCTGGTTCTGTGAGCCTCCAGAGAGTCCAAGATTACTTTTGATAGCTCTTACTAAATTATACTGAATTGCCTTGTGTGTCGCAAAGGAAAATAGGAATGGAGGAAGAGAAAGATGGCGGGAAGAGAGAGATACAGTACATTTAGGACTGCAGGGAAAAGGCATAAAACAAAACCACTATTAGAATCCACGCAGCCCTGAAGGTGGCGAAAAGCACTATGGTCTCTTGGAAGGATTCCTGAATTCTGATTTATCCTGTGACTTTAGCCAAAGCACAGAACCTCTGTCTTCTGTTATTCTCCTAGGGAAGAAGGGAGTGAAATGAGATCATCTAAAGGGCTCCCCCAGCTTTCCCTAATTACATGAACAATTTACTGTAATTTTATGAATCATCACAAGCCAAGTCTGTGATAATATATACAGACTTCGGATTTTTTGTCCTGAATTATGTAGTTCAGCCATTTGCATTGATAAAATTAGCAAGACAACTGCCAAGTTTCTAGTTTGCTTTGTGCTGTGTAGACACAGCCATAAGGGAAAATTACACAACAAGGATAAATAATTGTCTGCCTACTCTCAAGTTCTACCCAAACACATCACAGCAAGTCATGGCAAGAAACTCGCTGAGTGTGATCCATGGGTGCAGTGCTCAGCTATTATATAGGTTTACGTCTCACCTAGACAATGGGTGTTCACAAGCGGGAGAGCAGCTGTAGCACGACTGGTGTCTCTCTCTTAGAACTGGAGTCATGCCCAGTTTTAATTTCTAAATGTCAGCCCCGGAATCAGATAACCAGATCTTATAATCTGATATCAAATTGTAGGATTTCAAAAACGCTGAAGTGGTTTTTTGCTTTTGAAGATGAATGTTTGAACTATTAGCTTTGCAGTGAGCCATGTTAACTCAATATATCTGAAAACATTATTGTGGATCAATGTAGGCTCTTTTAAATAAAAATCATTACAACCTGAAGAGAGCTCATTAATTTTCTCTAAGTCATACTCAAGAAACAAATCACAGGAGGAGGCCTTCAGGTCAGCTCAAGGGCCTCTGGGTCCTCCTTTGAGTGCTTGGTGTCTTCAGTAATAGGGACTAATCTTCCACCTCTGGGAGTCAACCAAGGCCAATAGTCTGTAATGTTTTGGGAATCTCTTGGGTAACCATTCAAAAGGGGTTTCCCATATCTGGTATTGGGGTCTATTTAGAATAGACGATCTTTGATTCTTGGAGGGGGCATTGTCAGCCCAGATGGGAAAATTTCATTTAAATTATTTATGTGTATTTATACACAGACTTACTTATCTTATATTTTTGGTAGGTAGTTAATAGTATGATTCCTTGTAACTTTTCAGATATTCTTACTATCTTAAAAAATAAAGGAAACAAACAAACAAAGATACAAATCATTAGCTAAGGTCTTGGGGTGACTCTTTGAAATTCCATACAAAGCTTACATATAATTCAATAAAAGAAAACTTCTGATAAAGGAAAACCAAGAAAGTATATTGATAAAAATGGCCAATAAGCTTGATCATCCTGTTAAATGCAGTAATGAGAAAAGCAAAAAGAGAACTCATTTATTCGGCATCCATGTGAGCCAGGAAGTGTCAGCATGTTGGTTTCCTTGTCTTCATTTAATGTTCAGTTTTCTTCATTTCTGAGAATTTATCATTCCTGATTTATGAAAATATGAAAAAGCATGCAATGTGCATGAGTTATTTTGTGTCCAGTTCCTAAATATAATAGTTGGCCTATAGCAAAAACTGAAAAATGTTCTCTTTCAGAGAATGCACATGACTTAAACATGCAGTGCATTGTGAAGGACCTTAAATCAACATATTTAGTTCTTATAACAGCCCCACGAGAGAGGTGCCAACATTACTGCCAATTATAGATAAGGAAAATGAAGCTACAAGAGGTTAACTAAGTCACCCAAAGCTATAGTGAAATGTCATGGGGGAATTAATGTTCAAGGATTATCCCATAACCACTGCTCTAGGCCATTTATGAATAGTCATGCTTAAATGTCTATCTTTTAAAACCTTTCTTGCATATTTAATAACTTAGTGAAATTGATAATTATAAAAATTAGGCTTACCAAGGAGATAGAGGATGTCTTCCATAGCTACTAACTCCGGTTTATTGGGATTCATTTTGTAACCCCAATTTTGAAAGTTGGAGTTACTTTATATGTAGGTGGAGGCTGCTTGTTTGCTTCTGGGCCACCCACACCCAAATACTAACACAGAAACTATTCTAATTGCAACACTGTTTGGTCTATTAGCTTGGGCTTCTTATTAGCTAACTCTTACATCGTAAATCAACCCATTCTTATTATTTTGTATTTTACCGCAAGGCTTGTGGCTAAGGTTCCAGGATGGGCATCTTTCTCCTTTGGCAGCTACATGGTGTCTCTTTGATTCCACCTTCTTTTCTCCTCAGTCTCTACTTGGAATTTCTGCCTTGCTCTATTCTGCACTGCCATAGGTCCAGATTCTTTATTAACCAATGGTATTAAAACATGTTCACAGCATACAGAGCGTAATCCAATATTAATTATAGGTACACATTTTTCCTGCCTGAGGTTATTAAAGTTTTATTTATGTTTAAAAAACATTCATGAATGTTCTTCTATTTTTATCGTTTGCAGTTTTTTGTGAGCATAGATATTAAGCATGATGCTAGAACTTGGAGACAATACAGATACATGTTAATCTTAAGGCATGTTTTAAATATTGAGATTCATCAGCTAATCAAATAAAAAAAAATCTTATTTTCTGGAATATAAATTTGTGTAAATATATCCCAGGAAAAAAGACATTAGTCTATAATCAAATGAAGACTAAAAAGGACACCACAAATCAGAATATCATGCAAGAAATTTCAACATGAAAAGAATTTTCAACATGAAAGAAAGAGTGATTAATTTTCCCTAGAGTAGTTTAGAAGAGGGAAACATAGTTGAGCTAGGTCATGAGAATTGATGAGCATAAATTCAAATGACTCAACTTTGAGTATTTTCTATATACATCAAATAAAGTACCGGCTATTCCATCTTCCAATCACACCCACTCTTGGTGAAAAGGGTATCTTTGGACTAGAGCCTGAGAACAGAATTCTTGTGTAACTAAAGTATTAGTGGCACACGTGAAGTACGGAAATAGGACATAAGGAAATGAAAGTAGGGCAGAAGATAGGCAAAGATGAGATTTGAGAAGTGTGGTCTTGTCTCATCCCTCAAAAGAACTCCAAAGCAGAGACTGCACCACAGCACAAAAGTAGGGTTTGCAGAAAGATATGACCCCTTTGGTACCTGAGATAGAGGTGGCCCCAGTTTGCATCTATAGGCCAAGAAGGCAGATATGGGTCATTACCAGCCAAACCTGCAGCAACTGAAAGATGGGAGTCCTGGTAAGGTAAGATTTGCACAGGTCACAAATAGCATCCATTACAATGCACAGAAGCCCTGGACAGGCACAGGTAAGGATGCAGAGATGTAGAGTACATCTGAATTGCAAATGAGGGATAAAGTAACATTGAGAAGGCTTTTCTCTCTCTCTCTCTCTTTTTTTTTTTTTTTGCTATAGTAAGCTATTTACAAAATCAAAACCAGGTATGTGTTTTATTCATTCTCAAAAGAATATTAAAATGTTGTATGTAAGTGAGTGTGTATGTATGCATGTGTTATTCTCCCGTTATTTTATTTTTAAAAAAGAAATTTTAAGGTTGTAAGGCAAACTGGGCCACTATTACAATGATCACTTGCAGTCTATTTACAGCAAACTGAATAGGATCCGCAATGCTGAGAGAACAGACACGGAACTTACTTAGGCTTTTAGAAGGGTCTGAGGAAGCTTGGACATGCCCACGTGTCTTGTCAGATGAGAGTTTTAATCTTCAGAAATACAGTAAAGTCTACAGGGGAAAAAAAGGAATCAAACCAAAGTCCAGAGACTGAAATGTATACTTGCCACTGGGTGACACTCAATATCAAAGTTACCTTTCTATCCCTGATGTCACATTTCACAGAATTTCTGTGCTACTGAAGCCATGAATGCTTATCTGTCTGCTGACCCCACATTCTTCCTGTCCTCTCACATGCTGACAGAAGTGATGCCTTAGAACTAGAGTCAACCGCCAGGCCACTCTGGCATATTAAAGAGCTAACACCTCCGTAGAACTATATATGACTGCCAGTTCAGTATGTAAGTGATCTGGGAGGACAGATGCAGGAATAAGTGAGCCTTATGGTTACGCTGCTGGGAAAATGCTATCAAGTGTGGCGTTTCCGTTTCTACTCTTTGAAGTTGACTTTTTCATTTTAATCACAGTAAGAAATGAAGTAACCAGACTAGGAATGTGGCTAAGCTTTAAAGAGCTTGCCTGGTCCTCGGTTTCAATTCCCAGCACCACACACATACACACACACACACACACGCGCGCGCACACACACACACACACACACACACACAATTCAATTAAAATCATTTAATTTTATATATTTATTGCATCGTGTGCCAGAAAATACTGACAGCTACTAGACTAGTCGTGTAAGTTTTAAGTGTTGCTCTTTCTGCTTGTCAGTAATGGGAGGAGATGGGCTATTAATTTTTGCTGATTGTGTAGACTAACTGTATAGATAAAATTTAAGAAGTTTGTAAAGCAAGTTGACCTATCCTTCTTTGACTTTTGTCTTTAATCTTTGGGTCTACTTTCCTTTCAAATAAAAATACCAACTTTTCTTTTGTGGACTAGACTGTATTCCCTACCAGCTCCTACAGCATTGACTTCTCTTGGTAATCTTCCTTGTATAAGTGTCTGCTTTTTTGTGTATAGCTCTTCATAACACACATATTCTTTTTAGCCAGAGATATAGAAGTGTTGTGAGGGGTATCATCATATCTAGAAAAGTAAAGAGAAAAAATGTTATTTTTTCTTTCTTTGGGATATTATTTTCCTGTCTTAGAATGAGAATTACAAAATCCATAAGTTAAGGAATCTTAAATCCCTAGTTGATTAAATATTCAACAGACAATATGTGGAACCCTTTATGTTTTGTGAAGTATTCTAAAATATCTTTTGACAACTTCTATGTAATTTTCAGTGAGATGGGCAGGTACAATTATCCATATTATTATTTCTAGGTTAGGAAACTAAAACAAAGAAAAAAATTTAATTTGTTTGAGCTCATATGACTAGTTGGTAGAAGAGCCAGGGTGAATGATAGAGTTGCTTAGTCCCACAACTTGTTGGGTAGTAGAGAGAACGTGTAGATGGTATGTTTGGGTATTGCTAAAACCCCATTGCAGCTGGTTTTGACATTTCTTCTTAATTAAATTCTTATTTGTTACTCTTTAAAAACATAAGTGCTTAATAGATTATTTTCTCTTTCAAAGACTCAGAAAGCAAGCGACAAGGGTAAAGGTATAATTTAAAACATTATCCTGATATCAAAATATATGTGTACAGGCTTGGCATTTTAATATAATTTAAAATATGAAACAATAACGACAAAGGAAAATATGGGTCTCCATGTGAACTAAAAGCCAGTCGAGGCTCCAGATTGACATTTGGTGTCCAGCTCCAGAGAATGGCCATGTGAGTCAAAAAGGGCCATATGTGAGTAAGCTGCTAAGTACTGCTTATTGCTTTCCTTAGAGCTTTGGAGGTAACGATGGTGCTTAGTATTAAAGAAAGATGAAAATAAAAGGGGAGAGGGAAGTGCACCCCAGCCCAGTGGTGATTGGTAGAGTAATTGTGGGCATGGCCCCAGGATGATAGCAGATTCTGTTTAATCAATGTTGACAAGGCTGGGGAGATCTGGGCAGGTCCCAAGAGGTAATGTTTTACTCGGAAATCCACTCAACCTAATTTCAGTAATGTAGGGCTGTGGAGGGACCTGGAGGAGAGCCAAGGAACAGGGCCATTAGAACTCCATGTGGGCGACGGCAGCTGGGAACACCGCCATCCCTCCAGCAACTCTGCCACCAGACTGCCTGGATGGGCAGGCAAGCAGCCGCCACTGCATATGCTCCTGGTGTTTGCTCATCAACAAAAGGAAGGCACATACATTACTATTCTCACCCTTTCGAGGAAATGAATGAAACCCATCAAAGGCAAGAACTGCTCCCAGAATCTTTTTCAGCAAGGACGGGAAAGTCAGGTTGATGTAGAACTTGAATGACCACGGTGAACTTGGCCACTCAAATGTCTTTTGTAGCTTTGTATTTATGACTACTATTATACTGTGCAAATGCATACAGAGCTATTTTACATATTACTGATCTTTTAATGTGACTTTGATCCTTTTACTTTTTAAGAATGGTAGCCATGGAGTTAAGGGTACAGCTCACTGACAGAGCACGTGCCTAGCATGTACAAGAGAAATGATGGAGAACTCTACCAAGTATTTCTTTCCTTTACCACTCTTCTCCAATGAGCAACACCTCATTCTGGAAACTACTATACAATCCCAAAAGACAACATTTTTTGATTCATGCTTCATTATATTCGCTGTCTAACCCTAATTCACAGAGCAGCAGATAGCTCAGCTCCTTTCATCAGGCATATTAATGAATGGAGGAGCACACTTCCCTTCATTTTGAAATGTCTTTCAACTTTGATGCATGAATAATATATGACTTTATTGTCTATGATATTGACTTTCTCTTTTTAACTTAACATGTAAAAATGGTAAAATTAAAAGAGGCTTCCGAGAGATCATTGGGATTAGAAAAGCAAGTTTTTGCAAAGGCTAAGACGCTGCTAAGACAAGTTAAACTATTCGTTAAATATTAAAATCATCTCTCTAAATTGTCTCAATATTCTTTTTATAACTAGGTAGCATTCTTGTGATTTAGATTATGCATATAGAAAGTAGATTAGACATTTTTAAGTTCCCACCTTAAGCTCCTCCTGTGGATACAATTGTTTACTCTTGAACATATGACTATATTTTATTTGAATGTTCTCACAATCTCATACCTTATAGCACATAAATACTTTTTTTTCTTTTTAATGAAAGCCACTAAAACACATCTTCAGTCCTCATAAGGGGATCATATTTTGGTGCGATGAAGACCAACATGGGAACACATCATACATATATATTAAAATAGTTTGATTTTATACACACACACACACACACACATACACACACTGCCTGCTTAAAAAAATACTGAAACTGAATGTCTTTTAAGAAACAGAAGTCTACTTCTGACTGTTTTGGCAGCCGGACGCTTACAACTAATCCGCTTTGTCATTGAGATCCTGATGTCTTAAAGATCTAACATCCTCATGGTGTCTTTCCTCATGAGGCGTCAGGAACTAGTGAGTGCTCAATGGCCCATCTTTTAAGAACCTTTTGCCAAATCCCATGTGCTCCATCTTAATCACCTAATCGTTGGCTAAGAACGCCACCTCTTATTATTAACACCAGAGATCAAAAGATTTCCACATACCAATTTGAAGGAATAAACGTTTAGACCATAGTGCCATGTTTCTTTTTCCTCTAATATCTTAATCAAATAGCACTGTTAATTTTATGTGCCTACTATGCTTAAAAGTAGCACCCAGAGCTACATGACTGGAGATGTGACTTCCTTTAGCTTCTTCAGCCTGTTAAGGAACGACTGTCACAGAGGGAGAGGGAGAGGGCTGCTCTGCTGCGTGAGGAATGTAGTTATCTATGCTAATTGGGCTGTGGTAATTGGAGTGACCAGCTGGCCCCAGCCATTCATGTCTTTCACACTCTCCACCATGATCAAAGTTTTTTTTTTTTTTGCTCAAAATACGGAAGATTACATATTAACTCATCTCTAGAATTTACAAATTACATAATTAGCACCAGAATGTGCCAAGGCCAGCTTTCAGATTACCAAACACTAATGAGGGCTCTTCCCACCATTTTGAGCCATTTTTAGCAAGTCCAACTTCTAGATTGTACTGATACTGAGACTGTGCAGCTATGGACTTGTGTTACAGTTCCCACTGAGTCCATCCATCCTGATTGGGCTAAGGAGAGAGCAGAGGATATGATATCAAGCAGGAAGCTTAAACAGGCTCTGTGACAGGCTGAAGCAAGCTGCCGCTTACCACCCATGAATACAACTTTATATACATTATTTAATCTCTTGCCTCAGATTTGCCAGATGTAACCTAAGTTGGCTATAATAGCAGCCTGGATGGAAATGAAACAATACAAATCTACTTACAACTGTTCTGAGCATTGACAACAGCTTAGGAGTATTAGTTTAAGCAAAATACCTTACACAAAGTGTCAGGACTCTATAATTTGCATCTACATCCAGGCATTGAGGCCGAAGAAACACAAAACTGTAGCTCTACAGCTGTATGGCCAGCGTCATGTATCATCTGTAAGACTTGTTTATGGCTGGCATCAGTGTGGATGAAACCCGTTCATTACACAGAGACATTCTTTTCTGCATGCAGGTTCAAATGGACCTACTCTAAATCACAGATGTCCTAACAAGTTTCCTTCCCTTTGATCTTAAAATCCTTCACAGGATGCATTTAATGCCTATAAAAGTGGATGCTTTTAGAGCAGCCATAGCCCCACATCTGACTATGGTTTCTTTAATTTGTAGGTAGGGTTTTCTTTGCATGTGTTTTGGGTTCTTCATCCTAGCTGGCTTCACTTTGTAATAGTTAGACATAGGGAAACTGGCACTTTCCAGGGGTTTTTCCATCCAAGCTTCTTGCTTTTCTTCCTTCCTTCCCTTCCTTCCTTCCCGCTCCCCCCTCTCTTTTCCTTCCTTCTTTCCTTCCTTCCTTTCTTTTGTGTATTTTCTTGGGGGATTATCAAAACTTCACTGAACGCCCTGAATTGGTACATACTACTTTCATGAAGCAGCCAGCTCATCATCTCAAACAAAAATGACCTTTCTGCTCAGTGTTCAGTCAGAAAAGTCACACATGTTTCAAGCAAAATAAGATATACATAGAATTAATTTTATGTATTCCTCTGAATTAAGCTTCAGCTAAATGACTGACATTTCAGTTGAATCTCATCAATTGTCTGTTTCTGGTGTTTATGTTGAGGAGCCTTAAAAAATCTTTTTTAAAAGTTTTATAGGGAACAAAACACTTCTTTTCTGTAACCACTGGTCTTCTAGTGCTCAGTTGGTAAAACAATTCTCCTGACTTCTGCTGCTCAAGCTTGTTCCCCTGATATTAAACAGGTAGACGAACCAAGCTCTAGCTCTGACTTGACTCTCATGAGTTAGGGAACATCTATCTCTTTCTGGACTTCAATTTCCTCATTTATGAAATGAAGATACTTAGGTATGTTTCACTCAAAACTTATTCAGGACTTTCCTTGTATTAGCTCTGTGCTGAACACTAGGGATTCAAATGGAAGAAAAGTTGATATTTTGCCCCAAAGGAGTTTATATCGAAGTTGTTATGTTGAAGGTCCCCTTCATTGATCATGCTTTGTAGCTACAAATATGTCTTTGTGTTAAATCAATGTGATGACAGATTTCAACTTGGATCAGATATTTATTGCTGTTTTCACAGTCTCCCCAACTCAGAATATTTACCACACTGCAGATGTGTATCACATCAGTTAAGAAAATAACATATATATATGTACACACACACACACACACACACACACACACACACACACACATATATATATAATTTGAAGCATCAATGGAAAATTTGTAGGCCTCAAAGCAGCCTTGACAAAGCACTATCAAAAGGACTTTGTGTCATAATAAGCAGCTTTTTACAAGTTGTCATCTTGGTGTCCAGGCAAAGAACACCATGAGGAAGTGTTAGAATTGAAGGGCTAACCTGTTTCCACCCAACACAGAACAGAAGCACACTGCATTCAAAAGATTCAAAAGCAATGGGAGTCTCTGATTTCTGTTTATTCTCTTAGAAGTTCCTTCCTTTATATTCCATAAGCTCAAAATCCTTCTCATTTCACCCACCACACAACCTCTTTTCTCTTGAGTTTCCTAATTTCCCTCAAATCATATATATCATAGTTCTCAAAGCTTTATTTCAGTAGGAGAGATCCGAAGTGTTCTCCTGCTTCATCAACTGACCCTTCCGTATGTTGCTGGGCTATTTGAATCTTGATTCTGTAGTTTTAGAAGAGCTCTAAAATTGCTTTGTGGAACCAATAAAGATATTAAACCACTTTTGGCAAACTCTTAATATCCAAAGGTTTGAACGGGGCCAGGCTCTACATGAAACCTCTACAAGAGTTCTAGATTGCCACACAAGGACTTCCATGACCTAAGTCATTGTAATCTTTTCTTCTGGATTATACCAAAAGCTCACAATTCTTGAGGAATGCTGGTACATACAATATTATTTGACAAGACTGAGTTCACTTTTTTTCCAATAGCTTGGATTGAGACAATGTTTTTCAAAAGTTAATAGTTGTCTCTTGGAAAGCAGTCAGTCTGGTTGAAGGTTCTCTCTGAGTAACCACTGTGTTGCAGACGTATCTTGCACCAAATGGTGAGTCCTACCGAACCAGGGGGACTTAAAAGTTTCAAGTATAATGAGCCATTATAAGGTGATATTATTCTATAGCTGCTTACATTAACTACCAGATAGCAATGGCTCAATTATAGAAACCATGAACATTTTCAAGGACTTTTTTAGATATTTTTACAAAGGTATGTTGATAGTGGTGGCCTTATTTAAATGTAAATATTCAGCTTTGAGAGAATGCCAGTCTATGTGTGAGTGACTTGAAAGACACATACATTTTTATAATTCTTCTAATGGCCTCCTAAGTGGGATCCATTTCTCTAACCTCAGCATCTCCTTTCAACAGTAATCCACTTTATTTAACACTGCTTGTTCAGTCTCCTTTAAATATATCTGTTATACATTGCCTTCTAATTAAATAAAAATCTGCCAGGCTAATAATATCCCACTGGCTCCAGTTTATCTGTCTAAGGAAAAGTGGCAGCGAGTAGGTATTAAGAGAGGAAAGCAACGATAAAAGCTGCAGTTTAAAGAGCATAGATATCTTTAACACCAGGGAGTGTGGAGAAAACAAATGCTAGCACATTAGGCTTGGGGCTTCTGTCCTTAGGTTGGCTTATAAAACTGACTCATGATTGGCACATGTGAACTGTGACTTTGAAGAGTTTTCACAGTCCCCTGTTTGATAAGAGTGATTTCCCGAGGCTAAAATCTGTGTAAGCCGGGTACTTTGTGTTGAACATCTGTTTTCATTCTGGGAGCCTGGCTTCAGTTCTTGCTAAGCAGTGGACACCTCCATGACCAACCCCTAGTGCATATCTGAACTTGTGGACTTCAGTGGGCGTCCCTAAGAGATGCTGTCTTACATGTGTTCTCTCAATTCGTGACTGGAAGGATTAAGCATATTTTAAAATTCCATGGGGAGAGGACAGAGCTCTTTATGTCTGCCCGTCTCCAGCTTATTTTGCTTGTTGTCTTCTGCTATCATCTATTATAGCCATAGATAAAGCTGTTTGCTGAGTTTATAAGGCCTCTCTGAAAAATTACTGGACTTAGGGGTGGTTGTAGGATGGGGCATAAGATATGTCCTTAGTTGGTACCATGGATTCTATTTAGGCAGACTGGCATATTAGTAAAATGTCTTTTAGTTTATAATCAGTTGACAATTATCAAGGTAAAGCTTTGGAGTTGGCAGGACTAACCTTCATAAAGACATAAATGTACCTTGTTAAGCAAAGCAATGCTCACTTCATGGGTCTGTGAATTCCCTGGGAATGTGTTCAGTTGTAAGAGACTGTAACCCATTACGGTGCTTTAACGTCGTTGGTTGTTTATCTCCCTCAATGAGAAGGATCATGGGTAGGTGTTCAAGTGTTGTGCACCCCATGTAATGATAAATTTTCTTTCTGTTCCACCATATTTAGTATAGATATTGTTTCTTTGTGATCATAAGATAGGTGTTACAGTGTCGGGTATTTTTTGGGTTCTTCCTGTATTGTGAAGAGGAGGCCACAAAGGAGAAAACCAACTCCATCCTCCCAAGGAAATTTCCTTCCTCCTAATCAAACTGCAGCTCTTAGTGGCCTCCCCTGGTTCCACCCCGGGTTTAAAATTTATGCATTGTACTTCCCAAACTTCACATTCCTAGAAATTAATGGTAAGATAAACTGGAACAGATAGTCAATGAGCCCTATGAATTACTTGCCACAATTATTCTGACACTAAACAACAGAAAAAGAGGTTATTGTGGGTGCCTCGATTGTGAGACTATAAGGTTAAAATCCACAGTGATGGGCTGGCGATATGGGTCAGTGGGTGAAGGTGCTCATCACCAAGTCGGACAACCTGAGTTCAACCCGAGGGACCTACACAGTGGGAGGAGAAAACTGACTCTTTCCTGCAAGTAATTTTCTGGCCTAAACCACACACACACACACACACACACACACACACACACACACCAAAAAAAAAAAAAAAAAAAAAAGCACGCACGCACGCACGCATGCGCACACATGAAAGCACTGTAGATTCTACCGAGTGACAACTTGTCCTTTACTTCCTTATGTATTCCTAAGCAGCCTCCTAGAATAAAAGCTTCTGGTCTGGGAAATAGGAGAATTACTGGGATATTAATCACTACATTATTGCAGTCTTTTATGTAATGACTTGAAAAGAATCATTGAGCGGATTCATGATACAAAATACTAACCTTCCTCTCTCTCCCCACATCTTGTTTTCTTTCTCAGAAGCTGTAGATGAAGCCAAACCTAAGGAAAGTGCCCGACAGGATGAGGGTAAAGAAGACCCCGAGGCTGACCAAGAACATGCCTGAACTTTAAGAAATGGCTTTCCATGTTGCCCCCACCTGAACCCTGTCTCTCCCACCCTTTCTCTGCTCCGCCCTGAAGTTTCCTCTCCTGTCCCGCTCACGAGTGTGAGCCTGTCCTCTCCTACCTACTAGCCCCCTCTCTCTGTGTGGCAAACATTTAAAAAAAGAAAAAAAGCAGGAAATATCCCAAGTCCAACAGTGTGGCTTAAACATTTCGTTTCTTGGTGTTGTTATGGCGAGGTTTTGGTAATGATGATGCAGTCGTCTTGGGAAATTCTTGCACTGTACCCCAGTTTTTTGATCTGGTGCGTGTGGCCCTGTGGGAGTCCACTTTCCTCTCTATTCTCTCTCTGTTCCAAGTGTGTGTGTGTGCAATGTTCCGTTCTGAGGAGTCCAAAATATTAAGTGAATTCAAAAACCACTTCTGTTTCCTCATTTTCGATGTGATGGAATGAACAAAAATGATTAAAAAATTCAAAAACCCGGTTTGTTTTAAAAAGTAAATAAAGCAAATGTGCCAATTAGCGTAACTTGAGGCTGTGAGGCTCCTTTTTCAATCTGAATATTAATAAATCATGAGAGTAATCAAGTTTGGTGTCTCTTGTGTTTTTTTTTTTTTTGCTTCAACATCCCTTTGGTTGCTTTGTTTCAACGTATTGGACTCTTACAGGTCATCTGTTCCCTGAGCTCCTACACCGCCACCCGTAGTCCTGATGAGGGAAGCTCCTAGCCAGGACCAATGACTGCCATCCTGCTGAGACAACTGGGTACCGCACAAGCTTGCTAGGGGTGCTGTGACAAAGAACCGGTCGGTGTCACTTAAGCTACAGACATTGATCGTCTCACAGTAGTGAAAACTAGACGTCTGAAATCAAGATGTTGGCAGTGTTGATTCTCTCCGGTGCCAGTTAAAGTAGTGGGTTGCAGGCTCCTCACCATGGCTTATTCTAGATAGCTATCCTTTCCCTGTGTCTCTTCACATCTTCCCTCCACGCAAGTCTCAGTATCCAAATTTTTCTCTTTAGGATCATATTGCATTGGTCCTACGCTAATGACCTCATTCTGACTAGATTGTGAAGACTCTATTATCAAATCACATCATTTTCTGAGGGAATAGAGGTTAGACTTTAACAAAGGAATTTGTGGGAGCATAAGGTTCAGTCCATATAAGAGCTAAGGTTTGCTCTTACTAAAATAACTTCAAGTATGTTCATGATTCGGAAGTTTGGTTTATTGGATGGAAAGTGCTTTAGGTTTCACTAAGTTCAATATAGAGATGCCCATATCTCTCCAAAACGCAACGGCTTTTGTTTAAATGATTTATTTTACGATAAATATTGAGACAGTCTGTTCTATCCCCCCTCCAGATTATAAATGTCTATCCTTACAAGGGCAGGTAAATAGTTAATAACCATTGCACCAGCTGATGCTGACATGAAAGGAAAGACATACCTTATAGGGAGGGGTTTGAGGCCCATAAAGTCCTTGCTACTAAGCATGAGGGCACAAGTTCGTTCCCCCACACTCATTTTAAAGAAACACAAGGAAGGAGGGGCTTGCTTGTTGTTTCAGTTCTGGGGAGGCAAAGAGAAGTGGATCTCTAGGAAAGAAGTAACGAAAGAGAGAGAGAGGGAGGGAGGGAGGGAAGGAGGGAGGGAGGAAGGGAAGGAGAGAATAAAGAAGACTGTGTAACCTTTATTAGTTTCATATTAGTCATTTTCAAATTTCTTTCTAGGTTTAATTGTTTACAATGCCTCTGTTACCTGATGCAAATTCCTGAGTGGTCATGTCTTACAATAGCCATAAGGTTCTTTCGAAGACAGACATGGCCAAAAAAAATTCCCTTCTGCTCCCTATGTTCATCTACATACAGAATTTCTAAGCTGGGGGAGAAAACTAAGATAAGATCTAAAAGTGGTAATGTGTGTGGGTTTAAATAAAATCATCTTAAGTGACACAACCCACACTTTGGCAACTCTGATCAGCTCCATACAGTGACTTAATGCTTCAGAGAAACCTAATGCCCCATGGAGCCTGAGTCCTATGTGAGCCAAAGGAGATCTTTACTTGGTTACTGACACTAAGAGAAATTTCCGTTGGGAGAAACTACTACAAAGGAAAAGACTATAAACCATCACACCACATATTAAGACAATTTGAATGTTTGACTTCACTGTGAATTGATGGTGCTTGTGCAAAAGACATTGAACCAAGTGCTTGGAGCACAGTCATAATAATTATCTCACTAGAGCATCAGCCATCATAAAATATTAGGAAAGGTCATTCTTAAATTGTATCCACCTCTAATAGAGTTACCAGGAAGCTACCTACTACTTCAGGAATTTTCTTTTACCTCACTTTTTTCCCCCAATAAGATCAATGCTTTCACCAGCCCGCTTCAAAGCTATACTTCAGATCAACATTGCTATGACTTTTGGCATAGAAATTCTTAATACATTCTGAATGTTTGCCTTCAAATCCACTGCAAGAAATCATGGGGGTTTTGGAAAAATCATGTTAATATACACTGTTTACTGGTTTTCACCATTTTGTGAGAATTGGAATATTCAACTTTCGAATGGTTATCTGTTTACATTTTTCCTCATAAAGTCCTGGCTTCTTAATAGAATTTTAAAAGTGAGGAAGACGCATTGGAGTCTGACAGCAATCTTGGAGACACATGAAGGAAACTTAGTCTGCACTTTGATATAAAATCATTCACTTAAGTTAACACATCACACATGAAGTCAGGGTGATGAAGTCATGGACCATTGAGCACACAGAAATATACACTCTGAATTATAGAGCAGCATACCTGTTTACACTATGATATCTACTTTACATTACTTTGAATATTTAAACTGGATTGAAGAAAAGTCCAAAAATCTTCAGCAAGGGCAGGTGATCCCATCTGAGGGTAAGACAATAAGGCACCAGACCCAGTGTCCCATTCATAGCACAACCTTGACCTTCTCTGCAGGAAATAAGTTCTTTGGACCAACCTGCATGATTTGGGTCTACAGTGTTCCCCAATGATGTACCTCTTTGATCATAAAGGACTGTGCTAACATAGAGCTTGTCAGCTCCGTAGCCATACTCCTAATTTGCTGACCCTCCAACATGCTCGACATTCTGTACCTGGTGGCTTGGCTCAGCAGTCCAGATCCTAATTTTTTAGGACACCAATTAATTCACATGGTGGAGGGCAGAGGAGGATGAGGGTACAGCTTGCATGTGCTGTCCTGACTAACCCTGTACTTTCCCTGGCCAGATGAACTTCTACAGTTATTCTCCCTCTGTTCAAGCCATCAAACAAAACAAGAACAGGATAACTAAACCTCTCTCTAAATATCCGACCTTATAGGCACTTGGAAATCTCAAAATAAATAAATAGATAGATAGATAGATAGATAGATAGATAGATAGATAAGCATTGTTCTCAACAATGGCCAGCCCTGTGAAAGCCCGTGCAATAATAATAATAATAATAATAAAAAAGCTGCATGAATGATTTCCACGCATCATTATTAAGTTCACCACAAGTTCCATTAACCTTTTCAAAAATCTTGTTATGTACCATCTGTTGTCATGGAAACATAGCTTCTATTCACCTGACTATAAAAACAACTTAATTGGTGACCTTTCTAGTGAAATGCCAGTTAATGAGGATAGTAATATAAATGTGGGCTTCTTTAATTTCAAATGGGACTCTCGCTTAACTTCATTCCCTACATTTTAAAAGCTGCTTACCACACCCCTGACTTCCATATATCCATCCCTACAGAACTGTAACTTTGTTTTGTCTAACAACAACAACAACAAAAAAAAAATCACAGTCACCAGGAATGTGGACAAGACTATAGCTATGAGAATAGTAAATATTAAGGCACCTAGGACATTTTCATTGTTTTCCAGCAGGTTGATAGCCTGATTTGTTTTCTTATAAGTGTGTGTGCGATGGTTGGTAATCACAGCAAGAATTTTATCCCAGATGGTACCATTCTACAAACATTTCAGGGAATTGCAATATCCTTAAATGGAAAGAAATGATGTTGGTGATTAATGGCAAAGTGCAGAAGACAAAGATGTGCAACCACATAGTAGTCTTCTAAGATATGTTTCTTTTTTGAGATATGGTCTCCTGTACGAGAGGCTGACCTTGAACTTGCTACTTATCCAAGGATGACCTTGAACTTTAGACGCTCTGGCCTCCACTTCCCAAATGCGCTTTGCATATCTCAGGGAAGCACCTGCTCAAAAGAGCTACATTCTAGATTTCTCCTCAGAATTTTAAAGCAGTTTTGTTGTTTAGTTACTCAAACAATTCTTTTTATTGTAAGAAGATTGAAAATAATTAACAAAACAAGGTATAAATTCACAGTTTACTATCCCAAATTGAGTGATGTTGACATTTATAAATCTAGCCTTAATAAAGTGGGTTTGCTTGACTGCCTTTGCCAGTCACCATGTGGTGTGTGTGTGTGTGTGTGTGTTAGGGGGTGTGTGTGTTTGTGTGTGTGTGTGTGTGTGTGTGTGTGTGTGTATCTGTATATGTGTGTATAGGTATGTGATATGTTCATGTTTGTGTGTATGTGTATATGTATGTGTATGTTTGTGTGTATGTATGTTTGTGTATGTATGTGTATATATGTATTTGTGTGTGTATGTGTGTGAATATACATGTTACTTTTTTTTGCTGTGATAGAATACCTGGAAGAAGCAAGTTAAGAGGGAAGGGGAGGTCATTTGGTTTTGGGGGGTTTTGTTGTATTTTGTTTTGGGTTTTTTTTTTTGCTCACAGTTCAGAGCAGTGGTTCTCAACCTTCTTAATGCTATGACCCTTTAATACAGCTCCTCATGTTGTGGTGACCCCAAGCCATAAAATTATTTTTGTTATTACTTCATAGCTGCAATTTGGCTACTTTTATGAATCACTGTGTGTAAATACCTATGCTTTATGTGGGTCTTAGGTGACCCCCATGAAATGATTGTTTGACCTCAAAATGGTTAAGACTCATAGGTTGAGAACCACTGGTGTATCTTACAGGGAAGGCATGGAGGCTGGAGTGGGTTCCTTCATGGAGACTGGAGTTTGCAGTGTAACCTACCTCCCCCAACACTGGCAGGTCAGGAACTGGAAAAACTAGTTCAGAAGCACAGCTAATCTATCATCCTCAAGGCCAATACCAGAGACCTATGCCAGTCCATTAGGTATCACGTCCCTAAAGTTCCAAATGCTCCCTAAACAGTGCCATTCACTGGGAACCAAATGTTCAAACTCACAACCCTGCAGAGACATTTCAAACTTCAGGCATAGTACCATATAACATCCATGTTTATTTATGGTGGATTATTTATTCCTCTGTATACAGAGACATCTGCTGATATACCTATAACAGCAATGAGCTCACAATGTATATTTATTTTGTAAGCTGATTTAGGTATTGCAGGGAATTGTAGGACTCTTTCATGTAGGAAAGTGCAAATTTACAACAATGTAATTTAGTTAATACACAGTGCTTTTTTATCATAGTTAATAAGAGCATTTGCTTGATATGATCCATAAAAACAAAAAATTGAGTCAGAGGACATGAATTCTTATGGGCTTCAGATATAGGCTGTCATATTAAAGATGGAGGACATTGAATTTGTGGGTACTATGGTGATTGCTTTGTGCCCGTGGAGCTCTGCTAAAGGCTGCACCAAGAGGACAAATGTCCAACCTAGCACACATTTTCCAGAGAACTGTCCATTATTTTTTACTGAGTGGGGAAGGTATAAAAACTCCACTATCGGACCCAAACTATCTATTACACCTTGTGTTTCCCAGTCTATTGCCCTGCTGTTGTCATCTCACAAATCTGCTTGCATGTGTACACATGAATGGATGACTTTGCCAGACTGAGAACGGGGACTAAATGGAGTGGTGGCCAACCCCTAGTACAATAACGCAGAATTATTAAAAAATAACAAACAGAACCCTATCTCTGCTTTTAAAAGTTCCTTTTTATTTTATTTTATATTTATTTATTTTGTTTTATAGACAGTTGTGTATTATTTTTATGAAAACATGACATTCAAATAACTTATGTTTACTAATTTTGAAGACAAAGCTATAAACATTGGGCATGAGGTAATAACCAACATGTTTCATCATTTTTAGTTTTATTTTTTAATTGTATGAGTATGCATGGGGGCGTGAATGTAAGTACAGGTGTCTATGGAGGTAAGGTGTATCAGATTTCCCCAAAGTTAGAGTTATAGGTGGTTGTGAGCTAGCTGTCATGGGTGCTGGGAACTGATCTCAGGTTCTCTGCCAGAGTAGTTGTGCTCTTAATCACTGAGCTGTGTCTTCAGTCCCTCCCCTTACAGCTTGTTTTATCTTAACCATAATCCTCTTTCCCCCCAAATGATAGAACTTACTGTTTCCTTATAATTTAGTTTGGAATGGTTTGTGTGCCTCCAGTGTAGGAGAGTATGAGTGTTACAGTTTCAGAGCTGCAAAGATATCCTGACTTATTGGGAAACCAGGCTATATTAGAGTAACAATAGGACAACTCCAGAGAGGTAGAGTCACAGTAGTACAGCTCTGGAGGCTGAAGCCATAAGAGGATAGCTCAGTCCTGGAGGAAAGGTGTTCTGAATTATCAGGAACCAGGGTATCTAATAGCCACATTTGAACAGCTCTGGAGACTAGAGCTACAATAGGATAGTTCAACCCTGGAGGAAAAGAATGCCCTGACTTGTTGGGAAGCCAGGCTACCTAAAGACACATTAGGACAGCTCTGGAGAGGTAGAACTACAATATGACAGCTCTGGAGGCTGGAGGCTGGAGCCACAATAGGACAGCTCAGTCCTGGAAGAAAGATGGAAGTCAGGCTATCTGAAGCTGGGGTGGGGTGGGAGATGGTCTTTCAGCAAGATATAGCTATCCTGCTCATCTCCTAGAGAGCCACTACAGCTGAGCTCTGCTCTGTTCTGTGAATGGAGACTGTGCTTTGTTTTCTAGTTGTCCAGATTTGAATAATCACACAAAACCAATATTAATTACAACATCATTTGGCCAATAGCTCAGGCATATCCCTAGTTAGCTCTTCCATCTTAAATTGACCCATTTCTCTTAATCTGTACCACCATGAAAAGATTCCAGCGTCCTTCTTCTTGGGCAGCTACATGGAGTTTCTTTGACTGCGCCTTCTTTCTCCCAGTATTCAGTTTAATTTTCCTGCCTAGCTCTATTCTTCCCTGTCATGGGCAGAGCAGCTTCTGTATTAACCAATGGTAATAAAACATATTCACAGTATACAGAGGGGAATTCCACATCATTGTACCCCTAAGGGAACATCATAGCAGAGCTATCAGCTTCTTCTTCTGCCCAAGATGTTACTTCTTTTGGTAAAACTGCCAAAGAGGAAGCCCCTGAAAAAATGTAGCAATTTCCCCATTCTCCCTGGAAAAAAATTGTTACTTTTTCTGTTCAGTATTGCTCAGTGTCCCCTAAAATTGAGCATTCCAGCAAGGTTCTTCTGTTCTGCTCAACTTTGCTCATCCCAGCTAAGGGAGCATCTTGGCAAGGTTTTTCAGCTCAGTTCCCTAAGGGACGTCACAACCAGGTTCTTCTATTCTGCACCAGAGAATGAAGATTGTCACCCAACTCTCTTTTGAGAAAGAGATTGATTTGTGAAGGAGGAGTCCATAAGACTGGCTGCCTGTGCCAGGGGTGGTGGTGTATATATGTGGAGAATGGGGCTTCTTAGGGGTGGAGTTTTCCCTGAATGAAGAGGGATTGGTTAGTTTAGTTGGCTCTGGTTTCATGGCCAAACTGTGTTTTGTTCTCTGGTCCTTTTTAACCGTTTGACTCTAATATTAGGACTAGGGCATATTTCTTTCAGTGGCTCTGATTCTAGGAACAAAGTGTGTTTCTTTGGAACTGGTTTCAGAGTCAGGGCATGTTTCTTTGATTCTGGGTTCAGGGACAAAAATGTTTCTTTCTCTGGCTCAGGTATCTCATCCAGGTTGTTTTTTCTTTCACTGACTCTGGGTTCAGAGTCAGGGTGCTCAGTGACTGGTTGGTTTCCTGCTCAGGAGTTGGTTGGTTCAGTTGGTCAGTTGGTTAGGGGCAGAAATGGCTCTGATCTCAGGGCCAAACTGTTTTTTTCACTGGTCCTTTTTTACTCTTTGACTCTAATCTTAGGACCAGGGGCATAAGTTCTTACAGTGGCTCTGATCCCAGGGACAAAGTGTCTTTCTCTGGCACTGGTTTCAAAGTCAGGGCATGTTTCTTTGGTTCTGGACTCAGAACAAATGGTGTTTCTTTCCCTGGCACAGGTCTCAGATCCTGGGTGTGTTTCTTTCACCTACTCTGGGGTCAGAGTCAGGGTGCTCAGGGATTGGTTGGTTTCCTCCTCCAATTGGCCCTTTTACCCTATACCTAAGGTATATTATATGTAACAGGGTATGGCTTCTGTATTGGTACTACTGGGAGGTTGTTGTTGGAGTTCCTTCTGTTTGTGTGCTGCTTTCATTGGTTAATGCATAAAGAATAAAGAAACTGCCTTGGCCTAGTTGATAGGGTAGAACTTAGGTAGGCGGGGTAAGACAGACTGAATGCTGGGAGGAAGAAAGGCAGTGAAAGAGAGGAATGCCATGGAGCCGCCAGAGACAGACATGCTGAATCTTTCCCAGTAAGTCACTGCCATGTGGAGATATACAGATTAATAGAAATGAGTTAAAGCAAGATGTGAGAGTTAGCCAATGAAAGGCTAGAGATAATGGGCCAAGCAGTGTTTTAATCAATACAGATTCTATGTGGTTATTTCGGGGCTAAGCTAGCTGGGCAGCTGCCCTCTCCTTGAAACAGGAGGTGATAGAGTCTCCAGAAGTTAGGGTCTAGTCAATGTCCACAAGTTCATTGTGGACCTGAGTTACTTCCTTTGGAATGACTGTTAACAGTTTTCATTTTGTCCTTTAACTTCTGGTCAGTGTGTTATGAAAAGAATAAGCCTGGTTCACCCAGCATAACCAAATGTAATCACTTGCTTGTTACTACACAGGTTCCTACTGCAGCTCTGTTGATCGTGATGTGATGTAGCCAAGGGAACCTCACTATGGAACCACTTAGGCTTTCTGCCTCCAAAGCTGTAAACTAAACAAATCTCCCTTTGCAGTAACTTGTCTTAGATATTTTGTGATAGGGATGAAAATATGACTAACATAAAAGACAATGTTTTCTTGCAGTTATGAGGCAACTGTTTTTATGTGAAGTCTTAATTAATTAGTGCCCAAGACTTGTAAGGCTTTAGAGTGGGTGAGGCTATCAGGATATTGGAATTAAAGGTTGAATTTTCTTAGAGATTTAATAGGATAAACTTTAAGAAATTTCCCAAGAAAGATATCACTATGGGATGGGGGTTTGCATGCCCTCAAAATTTCTATGATTAAATCTAATGATTGATGTCATAGTTTGGAGGAGGGGCTTTTAGGAGGTAAATAGGTAATGGGGATGGAACCTTTTTGGATAGAATTAGTACCATGGTTAAACGTTGTTAAAGAGTTAAAGAGAATCTATCTATCTATCATCTATCTATCTATCATCTATCTATCTATCTAATTTGCTTAAATTTGCTTGGATTGTATATCTGTCACACACTATTTAAAATATCTTTGTCTTCTTGTCTCTATATGTCTATTTTGGCTTGCCCCAACCCCAATAGCTAGGTGATTCTGCTTAACCGATTCAGGTCTTTTGGCCACTAGATATGTTCATTTTATGAAATAAACATGAATTATGATCTATTACATGTCTTCACCTCCCCCATACAGGTCAATAGTTATTTTAAATCTACAAACTGATAGTGGACACATGAGGAAGGATACTTGACAGTAACAGCTAAGGTTGCAGGTGAAGAGTTACCAGTAACCCGTTTTTCATCCCCAGAAATCTAATGAAAATCACAAAATACATTTTAAGCTTGGAGAAACAGAATAGTGAATGTGATCCTATATTTGAAATCATAGGTATCTCCTTCATAAATCTAACTTGAATTTACATCAGAACAGCATATGGTTTGAAAGTAATTATACATTTTAATGAACATGAATCCATTCCTATTAGCAAACTTATGTTAAACAAATATTTTTAAATGTTTGCTGTAGATATGTACTGTTATGATACAACAGAGTGGGTGTTTAACAAATTAAAATTAGTATAGTTTTATTGCCTACAGAATTATTTTATATATATACACATAGATATGTTGCTCATATACATAGTTGCACATATATAGTATATTTATGCATGCTATATATGTATATAAGAATTTCATATGATGAAATACAAGATAATTAAAATAAAACAAAAAAAACTAATTAAAAGATAACACTGATGCCTTACATTAACACCAGAAACAGAGTCAGTTGTCACTTGTATCCATTATATATATGAGTTATGGAGCCACAGTTCATAACTTTACCAGGATAGCTCTTAAAATGGACATCAATGGGCACCATCAAGATCTTCTCTGGAAAGTCTTTCATCATAAGAGTAAAAAAAACTTTGTAATTTTCTCTCTGCTCTGCTTGCATTTTTCCCAGTAGTCTTTGGAATCTCTACATTGGAATGCCATGCTGTATGCTATAAAACTCAAGTCCCTACTCCAAAACCATGATCAGGGCAACTCAGAAGGATTCCCCTCTTAGTTTGGAAGACATTACTATGGGATAGATGTTTGCAGCCCTTCATAATTCATATGCTGAAATCTATGCCCAACGTGATAGTTTTTGAACAAGGGGTAAATAATCTTGTTTGATTTGTTTTACCTTTGACTGTATCTGTGTATGGGTGTGTGGAGTTGAGTGCAAGTTTCCCCAGAAGCCAGAGGCATTGGATAGGCCTGGATTTGGAGCTCTAGGTGGTTGTGAGTCACCTGGGGTAGGTACTAGGATCCAAACTTGGGTCCTCTGGAAGAACAGTTTTTGCACCCTTAGCCAGTGAGCCATCTCTCTCTCTCTCTCTCCCCTGAATGGTCAATTTTTGTTTGATGATTACTCTGTGGGATACTAGAGGTTGTTACAGGTTCAATAAGAAATGATTTGATTGCACAAAAATGTGTTGAGCAGTCCTACAGTCCTAGACACAGGCGATAACAAGATAAATAAGGTGTGAAAAATGGACAGTGAGAAGTTCTGACGGCTCCTGCGGGAGAATAAAGAGAGTCGGGACAAGGGGCTGTGTAACAGGTAAGGACAGCCCCCTGGGGTAGGAAAGTCAGGAGAGCTAGCCAGATGAAAGAGGAACATGATGGTCCATCCCCCAGGGCCTGAAGATATAAAAGAGCCTGATTTGACAAAAATAAAATGGTAGGGGTGAGGCATAATGTCTAGAGACAAGCACTAAAAAATATATGGCTTTTTTTTTTTTAGAGGAGGCTAGAAAAAATGTTGGAGATATCTGTAAAACATTTAGAGGATTCAAAAGGACTTGGGAATAGTGCATAGCCAGTGATATTCAGGAAATCTTCTCTAAAGATGTATCTAGAAGATACATATTCTTTTGTACAGGTGATATGAAGGGGGTGATAGGGGAGGAAGGCTTTAATTAGGGAAATGAGGAAAAGGACAATATAGAAGGAGAGGAGGAATAAATAACACTAAGGATGTTACAAAAAGGTATAGGGAATCATTCTTTCATGTTTACCAAAATTCACATGTAACACATGTAAGTGCATGTATACACCTATATACATATTTAAATGAAGTTGAATGATGATACACCATCCAAAACCCGTAAACTATCTAACAAAATTCCCTGTGCCAGGCATGAGAAACCTCCTTTCAAGTTGTCTGGCCAGACAAATCAAAAGATTCCTGAAGCAAGATAGGTTATTGCTATTGCCCTTAGTTGGCTGCCAGAAGCTGAAGGTAAGTCCTTAGTGCTGAAGATATTACACATCTCGGAAGTAGGATACAAAGGGTTTGAGCTGGAAGTGACCCAAAAGCCTTCTCACCTAGGACTAGCTTCCACAGTCCCAGAAGGTGATTTGCAAGCATCTAAAGAGGAAAGCAATCAAGAGTGCCACTCACTTGAGACACAGACATCGTCACAGGTCTACTGTTTTGAAGACCAAGGCATGACCTTGGCAACTCTAACAAGAGAAAGCATCTAATTAGAGACTTGCTTAAAGTTTCAGAGGTTAGTCCATCATCATGGCAGAAAACATGACATGTCACGTCATGACATGACACAGCACTTAGGCAGATGTGATTCTGGAGAAATTGTAGAACAAATTCTCATTGGTCTTAATAATAAAAACCTGGAGTGAGATATCAGGGTTAAGGCTGAAAGGTAAGAGAATTAAAGGAGCAAGCCACTAGAGAGACTTCTTACCTCTACAAAATCCTCAGATTGAATGGGGTATCCTGTCTGTACAAGTCCTCAGACTGAATAACTTGAGCTCCTGTCTCCTCTTGCCTTATATTCCTCTTTCTACCCAGCCATAATCCTTCTTGTCTCCATCTCCCCAGTGCTGGAATTAAAGGTATGTGACTCCCAAGTACTGAGATTTAAGGTGTGAGGCACCACCACCTGGCTCTGTTTCTCTTGTATACTCCATCAATCTAGTATAATTTAGGGTGGCCTTGAGCTCACAGAGGTCTGTCTGCCTCTGCCTCCTGTAAATGGAGAATGTTCTTTCATTTTCCAACCACCCAAACCCGAATAATAACACAGAAACTATATTAATTACAATACTTTTTGGGCAATGGTTCAGGCAGTTTCCTAACTAGTTCTTATATCTTAAATTAGCCCAGTTCTATTAATCTGTGTATCACCATGAGGTTGTGGCTTACTGGTAAGGTTCCAGCATCTTTCTCCTTTGGCAGCTACATGGTGTCTCCCTGACTCTGTCTTCGTCCTCCTCGTATTCAGTTTAGCTTTCCTGCCTACTTACACTCTGCCCTGCCACAGGCCAAAGCATCTTCTTTACTACCAAAGATATTAAAACATTCACAGCATATAGAAAGGAATCAGGCTCCAAAATGCTGAGATTAAAGGTGTATGCCACCACTGCCTGATGGCTATGGTTCACTAGTGGCTCGCTCCATATTCTGATCCTCAGATAAGCTTTACTTTTTATAGCATAAACAAAATACCACCACAGAAAATTTTACATCTTGATCCATATGCAGAGAGAGGGAGAGAGAGAGAGAGAGAGAGAGAGAGAGAGAGAGAGAGAGAGAGAGAGAGAGAGAGAGAGAGAGAGAGCGAGACAGAGAGAGAGACAGAGAAACAGAGACAGACAGAGACAGAGACAGACAGACAGACAGACAGACAGACTCACTCTAGGCCTGGTATGGGCTTTTGAAACCTCAAAGCCCACCCCAATGAATATTTCCTCCAACAAGGTCACACCTCCTAATCATTGTAATCCTTTTAAATGTTTCTACTCCCTGGTTACTAAAGATTAAAATATAAGAGCCTATGGGGGCATTCTTACTTAAACCATCATAGATACCAACCACAACAATGGTCAGCATGGCAAGATGTCACTCAAAGTGTGATAGTGTTGGTTATATCTTGGAGGTAAGCTATAGCTATCTAATTGGAATCATGGCGTACCTAACAAGAGGAAATAATGTTTGGTACTGCAAATGTAGCCAACTACACTTGGCTAGAGAAATCATGAACCTTAGAATAGAACTTATTGCTACCACCTTGCTAAAACAATATTGTTCATAACTTATCCTACATCCACAGATAAAAGCCGCCCTCACCTCTGGTCAAAGAATATTCTTTCTGCAGCAGTAGAAGACCCTTGACGGGAAACACATCTTGTCAAAATGCGGAGAACAACTGACCATAGGCTGCCCAGACCATGTGAGCCATCTACTGCACAACTCATGCATGTAAGGCTCAGGGAACAGGGAATCAGAATATTGTTAAGAGCCAGAAGGCCAGCAAATCTGCTGTGACCTCATCCTTTCTACCTATGATTGAGGAGGAACATCCATGAAACCCAACATCATGTGCACTAACAAAGACCTCCAGAGTAATCCCATTACCAGCTGACATCTCAGCATATGTGAGGGAAATAGTATGGGGTCTCACTCCTAGATAAAGAACTATAAGCAATTAACAGCTACTAAAAGCAGGAAAGCTAATCTTCCCAGAGATGAAGTCATGATTGCTTTTGCCACAGCAATCTGTTGAGGCCTTTCAGTGGGACCCGCATGTTGTGTTTATAAGTTTATCTGTGTGCATGATATATATATATATGCATATTATTATATATAAATATTAATTTTACATATAAATAGTCAACAATGATGAAAGGAAAGGAAGCCATGAATTCAGAAAGGAGTGTTAGTGGAATGGGGTGTACATAGGAAGGGTAGGAGGAAGGTGATAGAGTGAGGAAATGATGTAATCATATTTTAATTAAATTTAAAATGTAAAAATAAATAAGATGAGAAGTTGAGGACACATGGGGAAGTGAGGAGGTGGATTGATCTAGGAGGAGTTAGGGGACATAAAGGGGATGAATATGACCAAAATATACTGTATAAAATTCACAAGGAATTAATAAAAACACTATATTAAAAAAGATTTATCTAGAATAGATTTCAAAGGGCTCATAAACTTGGATTCTTATGTGAAATTTATCATTTCCTTTTTAGGTATAACTAAAAATCATTGGTGCCAGCAATCTTGGTGACTGTCATCAAAAGTAATCAAGTATTGTCCTTTCATACTATGGTTGCAGATACCTTGACATGATACATAAGCCTTTTAAAATTGCAACGGTTACAAGACCTGTTGCTTTGTCTTGTTGTTTGATGGATTAAAAGAGAAGCACACTGATTTCATCACGGTAACTGTTTCACAAAAGCGTATTTGTGTTGTATCTGTGTGCAAGTCACCTTCTATTTTAAAATAACATTCTGAGAATACTGTATATGCTTTCTTAACTATAAACAAAAAAATCTACATTTTAAAAGATGGAGAGCCCCATGTTAGAGATATTTCAGAGATGCATTTGTGGTTTGGGAAGAACACTGGCACAATGCTGCGTGGAAAGAAGCTGGAACAATGGAAAATTTGCTTAGGAGGCTGAATGTATTTAGGTAAGGGGAAATACGCAGTGCACAGGAGCACTGAAAATAAGAAGTGAAAGGAAAGCTCTGCAGAGAAGTGGGGAAGAGGGGGAGAGAGTGTGGAAACCAGAAGACTGCAAATCCTAAAGGGGAAAAGAATAATTCAGAAAAAAAAAAAGCTGGTCTGTGGAACTGGGCACTGGTGAGTGAGTATAGGGTGGGGTGGGGCAGTCTGCAACTGAGAGGAAAGGAAGGACCAAGCCCCCTGGTTGATGAAGTCTTTATAAGGATACTGTCTTTCCCCAGAGAAGAGGACAGTTCAGAACTCCAAGCATGGAGACAGGATGCTTTTACTCATCTTGTATGAAAGGACTCAAGGCATAAAGAGATTAAAGAAGAATAGAGTGGAAGTCAGAAAGCAACAGCATGACAATGCCGGAGGCTCTCAAAGGAGGTGGTGGTGGGGAGGGAAGCAGGGAATTAAATAGACTGTGATGGCTGACTTTCCGTGCGGGGTACGGTGCACAGTAATTGCTCATTATTTTTCTGGGTGCTTCTATTGGAGTGCTTTAGATGAGATCAATATTTAAATCAGTGGATTTTAGTGAAGTAGACTGTTCCCTGCCATGGTCTTGATGGGTTTCGTTCCCCACTGTGTTGACAGGTTAGTCTTCAGTGTAGTCATTTGCAAGCACTGAGACCTTAAGCAATGGATCCGGGGTTGGGGAGATGGCTCAGTAGGTTAAGTGCTTGTCAAACTATCATGAGGACTTAAGTTCAGGGGGAAAAAAAGCCAAGCACCTCTAATTCCTGTACTGTGGAAAAACAAGATGAGCTGTTGTCTAAGGTTTCCTAGACAGCCAGTCTAGTTAGTAAGACCTAGGTTTAGAGAGATATTCTGTCTCAAAATACTAAGATGGAAAGTAACTGAAGAAGACACTCAGTATGAACCTGGCTTCCACACATGCATGCACTCACTCACACACACACACACACACACACACACTCACACACACTCACACACACACACACACACAACCATGTACATACACATACATTCACACAAACAAGTAGATCCTGGAGGATGCCATTGAGGCCCCTGGCCTATGAAAGGATTGCATACTCTGAAGTTCCCCAGTTAGTTCCTGAACGAGCTGATAAGACAAATGGGCCCCACTCTTTCCCCCCTGGCTTCCTGTCTGGTCCAGTGTAATCTCTCACCATGAGTGAATTCTCACTTGCTTTCTTACCATGTTAGCATTTCACCACGGTGTCTTCACAGAGGACTCCACTGTACCTGATATCTTGGTCCCACCATTGTTTTGTTTTTTATTTTCTCTGAACAGTTCTCTGTTGTGCCGGAGTTAATAGATGGTTGTGAACCTTCTTAGTGCTGGGAATCAAACCTGGGATGTCTATGAGAGCAGTACATGCTCTGAACTGCTGAATCACCTCTGCAGGCCCCAGACGGTTTTAGTCTATGCTCCTACCAATATTCTGATCATGACAGTTTAGGTCATCTTTAAGAAGACTGAGGCTTTCGTTCAGCTCTTTTCTTCTGAGTTCTTAACCAGAGCTTCCCCTTCTTCTCCATGCATTTGCTAGCATGTACTTTGCCGTTCTTCCAGAGTCTACCCACTCTGGAACACCAAATTTACTGCTACAGTTTCCATATCTTCTATAATAGCACCTGATTTTTGGTGCCAATTTCTGTTTTGTTCAGTTGAATTGCTGTAGCAAAATACTTTAGACTGGATAATTTGTAATCAGCATTAATTTTATTACAGTTCAGAGAGCAGGAAAATTCAGAAGTAGTAATCAGTAAAAAAGAAAACCCAAGAAAATGCGTTTTTATTTTATTTTATTTCCTTTTTGAAAAGAATATTTAACAGGGAAATAGTGATCATTTCACTAAAACTATAAGCTACTTTCTAGACATATAGTCTACATATAGTCAACTATACTGCACTGTTGGATAAGCTTTGCCAAATGCATTTACCTTCAAAACCATTACCACAATTATAATCTAGAACATTTCATTTTACTCCCAAAAGGTTCATTTAGGGTTTGGTTCCATTCTAACCTACCCCTATCTGATTCCCAGGCAAATAGGAAGACTCCATCGCTTTCTAAATATAAATTGTCTCTTACAGATTATTGTTTTTTGAATGCAGAAGTATAATATGTTTTCTTTTGATTTTGGCTTCTTTTAATCACTGTGGGTTTTTTTTGGGGGGGGGGGGGAGTTCGAGACAGAGTTTCTCTGTGGCTTTGGAGCCTGTCCTGGAACTAGCTCTTGTAGACCAGGCTGGCCTCGAACTCACAGAGATCCGTCTGCCTCTGCCTCCCGAGTGCTGGGATTAAAGGCGTGCACCACCACCGCCCGGCTATCACTGTGGTTTTGAAATTCATGTTGCTCAATATACTAGCTAGTTCTCATCTTTCCATTGTTGGTAGTATTCTGTTATCTTATCATATGGCAACTCACCAAAATATTTTCGTCCACTTACTTATGTTAAGATTTGGGATTATTTCCAGGCTTGAGAGGATTCTGAATTAAATTCTTACCAACAGTTGTGTGCAAATCTCCATGTTGGCACATGTTTCATGTTTTCATTTTCTGTGAGAAAACATAAAGTTCCTGGATCATAGAGTTAAGCAAATATTTAATATTAAAGGCAGTATCAAACTGTTTTCTAAAGAGAGTACTCTTTTTTATCAACAACAGAGAAGAATTTTGCTTGGTCCAAGCTCTCTTGCTTCAGCTTCTTGATGCATGTCTTCAAAACTTTAGATATTTTAGTGGATGTAGGGCAGTTTATTGATTTTATTCTAATCTTCTTGTCACTGGTGATTAATGAATTTAAAAAATCTACAGAAATATATTTCAAGAAAAACAGACCAGTTAATTTTAAAACTTCTTTGGGACACAAAAAAACTAAAACATACAAAATAGTTTGAGGGAAAGGGCATGTTTTTTCTTTCTCATTTTAGAATTTATTACAAGACTAGAGTAATTAAGACAGAGAGGTGTTGTGGTGTATTGATGAGCCAAAACAATGTTTTTAGAGGCAGACTTATATGCCCAATTGATTTTTGCTGAAGGGCTAAAATTAAGTCAATGAGAAAAGCATAATTGTTTCAGTAAATGTTATTAAGAAAAAAATAAACTTTAACATTGCATTATACTATATACAAAATTTAATTCCAATTGAATCATACTACATGAAAATAACCTTTAAAAGTTAGGGAAAATTTTTTTGCAAAACTTGGGAGAGACAAGGTTTCTTACACAGAACACAAAATCATGATTAATGGATCCAAGTTCAAGGGCATCTTCTATCAAACCAGATTTTAAACATCCTCAGTATAGTGCAGAGGTTTATTGTAACCACTCAATAGTATAATTGCAAGTATTATAAACTGTAGGTAATTATAACCCCATTTGTAAAATGATACTGTTGATCACTATGTCTTTGCTATCCTCTTAAGTTTTCCATAATATCACTGTAGATATTAACTCGGAAGACTCTCAAGTTGTGAAAAGTCAATAACAACTTGAACAATGTATCACTGACAAAACTTCCAGATATCTAATTGTAGGATCTTTAGTTTCTACTTTATCATAATTAAAAAATTGATTGATTTCCCATAGGCAGCTGAGGTTTCCAATGGTGCTCATTTTTAAAAATCTATTTTTAGAAATCAAGTTGACTCTTTTAGAAATTGAAATGGATTTTTTAAAAATAAACAAAAGTCTCTTATTGCATTTTTATAAGGAATGGAAGAGGGGAACATCCTATGGTAAAATAATTAGAAGCTGAGTTCCTTCCCCTTGCATCCTTACCTTCAGAAATAATCACATTGTCCCTTTGTGGTGATTTGAATAAGAAAGGTTCCCACAGACTCATGTGTTTGATGCGAGGTCCATAGGGCGTGATGCTGTTTGGAAGTGTGACCTTGCTGGAGGAGGTGTGGTGTTGTTGGAAGAAATATGTCACCATGGAGGCAGGCCTTGAAGTCTTATATGCTCAAACTACACCCAGTGTGAGACACAATCTTTTTCTGCTGTCTGAAGACCAAGATGTAAAACTCTCAGCTCGTTTCCCAAGAACCTTGTCTGCCTGCATGCTGCAATGTCCTGACATGATGATAATGGATTAAACCTCTGAAACTGTAAGTCAGCCCCAAGTAAATGTTTTCCTTTGTGAGTTGCTGTGGTACTATGGATTAATCTTTTTCTACACTATGAATATGTATTACTCTCATTGGTTAATAAAAAGATGACAAGCCAATAGCTGGGCAGGAAGTATAGGTGGGACAGTTAGACACAGAGGACTCAAGAAGAAGGACAGAGTCAGAGGAGAGTCCAGTCAGCCATTGAACAAGCAGGACATATAGAAAATGAGGTAATAAGCCATGAGACATGTAGCAAAGCATAAATAGAAATATGAGTCAATTTAAGTGTAAAAGCTAGTTAGCAATAAGCCTGAGCTATTGGTCTAGCATTTATAAGTAATATTAAGCCTCTGAGTAATTATTTGGGACTGGTTGGTTAGGACAGGAAACATCTGTTTACACCGTGGTGTTGTGAGTCTTTCTCTGTCTCCCCAGACAGCTCCCAAATCATGACACAGAGATTTATTATTAATTATGAAAGGTCATCCAATAGCTTAGGCTTGTTTTTAACTAGCTCTTATAACTTAAATTAACCTATTTATATTAATGTATGATCTGCCATGTGGCTCATGGCTTGTTACCTCATTTCCTACATATCATGCTACCTCTGTATCTATTAGTGACTCCACCCTTCTTCCCAGTATCTTCTTTGTCCAGAAAACCCTTCCTAACTATTGGCCATCCAGCTTCTTGTTAAACCAATTACAATGTCATATCTTTATACAGTATAATCAAATATCTTGCAACAAAATGGTCATGGTGTCACTTCACAGCAATAGAAGCCCTAACTAAGACACCCTTCTTTCTCACTTGCTGATATCAGGCAAAGAGAAAGCCTCTCGTTGAGAAATTGCATGAGAATAAGTGTTGCCTTACCCCTCAGTACTAACAGTGATGTCAGAGCTTGGAATGGGATCAGGTTACTTGAGGCTGGATCCATTGGCCAAAGAGAAAGGACAGAAGCAGCAAACTGCAGCGTGGAAATATTATCGTAGTATCAAGAACAGTGTATGCACTGCATACTTGTCAAGCCCAGGAAAGGCAACTCAATGCCTGGGGATTGTCTGTAAGGATTCTCCATGGAGGTGACATTTAGCTGGAGCCTTTGAAAGATGAGCCAATATTTGCCATGCAGAAATCAATTCAGTGTAAGTAGTAATAAATGGAGCTTAAAGAGGCAAACAGCCAAGCTGTTTATCTGTGTCATGTATCCCTGCAATCACACATTCCCATCCATCTTCCTTGCCACCGGCATCCTGTTTGTCTCAGACTCAACCCAGCAGCCATTTCCTCTTTCTCCCTCTACATCCCCTGCCAGTCTATCACCAAATTCTAATAGACTCTTCTGTGCATTCGTTTTCAGGAGTCCACCGCATTACCATAGCCTAAAAGAAATAAAGGAAGACAGAAAGGAGAATGGGGAGGGGAGGGCAAGGGTCTACTAAGGGTGTCCACTAAGATTCAGGGAACTCTGGACATATTAAGATCATATTAATACAACCTTAACTCTTGGGAAGTTTATGATTGGTTGGGGAGTGAAAAACTAGAAACTGTTATCAAACAGTGGTATGAGGTACTTTCAGGTTATAATTTGTAGATGTGAAATAATGAGCTATATGGGATCACAACTGGGTGAAATTGACTGTAATAGACTAGCTGACAAAAGTCTCCCTAAAAATGTGAGGGCTGAGAGTAAATAATTGCTCTGAAGAATTGCATTTGAAAATTTTTCACTGAGCTAGAAATTATGTATTATGCACGCCAACTAGTTATTTCTTACCCACATTTCCCAGGACTCAATTCTAAGGCCATGGCTTCTGCAGGGAATCTCACCCACCTCCTCCATCCATTTTCTCACTGCTCCTGTATGCACTTCCTCTGGCTTTCACTTTTGTGTTAGCACACCATGATATTATAAGCTAACATTTCATTTCCTGCCTTCTGTGCTATGAACCCAAACATAGAGGCAGTGAGGATATTTGTTTATTTGTTTGTTTGTTTTTACCCAGGCAGCATCTAGGGTTATGGTTTAAAATTAAGAAGGCATGCAAAAATATCTGTCAATAGAAATTTCTCACGACTTAAAAAAATCCTGCTGAGAATTCCGGAGAATACAGATAAACAGATTCCAAAATACCTTAGTCACGCCCCATGCTGTCGCTGCCTTTAAGGAGCGTATACAAGGATGAGATCATTAAGGGGAAAATAGTTCTCAAGTTTTCTACTCCACTCCTAACACAACCACAAAGAAATACTCAGCTGAATTGTAAATGAAAAACACAGATAGTCTAAAACTCAACCGGGATTTTTATATTTTGTAAAGGTGTCTTAACAAACAAAAGCAGAGAGGTGTTTCTCCTGGCCAAGTCAGAGAGCAGAAGGCACTGCTGGTTACACATCAGCTCTCCTAACTGGTCCTGACAGGTACACTCCCTTAATAAGGGTTTCTAACATAGCTGATGCATGTGCAGTTTTAAAAGCCCCAGGTCCCCAAGGACCATTAGGAGGAAAACTCACCCTCCACAAGATCTGTGTTTGCTGGATGGACTTACTGGCTGATTGACACTGGCAGTGCCAAGAGTGGCCACTGACCTGACTGTCGTGGCAGATGGAGTTGTGAGAAGAATCTTTCACTAAAGGCAGGAGAATGTGAAAGAGGAACACATGACAGTAGGCTATGTTTGATAAGGGACGGATTTGTGCTCTGAGAGGCGACTGTTTGTACCACATCTGCTGATTCAGGCAACCCACACAAAAGACCAGACTCCAGTCAGAATTCTTGGTCTAGACCTGTCCTGATTTCAGCTGCTATAGCCATTGACAGCCTTTGCCGTCCATGGTACAAGGAGGTTGGGGGCCTGAGAAGAACCAGCTGACAGAGATGGCTGGGGCGGGAGTTCGAGATATTTTTGTGGTAAGGAGCATTTATTTTGTGTGTGCTTGCTTTGCGCTGAAATCACCCTAGGTGCTCTGAGTATTTCATTATTCAGCCTCTATTTCCATTTACTGAAGAGTTGTTGAGGTTTAATGCAGTCCCTTGGCTTTTGGCTTTGAAATATTCATGGGCCTTTAGCAGTTTCTTTCATGCTCACCTTCTCCCCCATTAGGGAGGAAACCTTAGAGGAAACAGAGGCGAGGAGCCAGCCTAGCAGAGTGTTTATTTCTAGCGAACCTAATGCTCATCCCCCATGGAGCATGTCTACCTCCCTCAACCCGAACAAAGGAAAGGGAGAAGTCTGGGAAAGGGGATTTCACCATCTTTTCTCAGTTTTTATTCCCCTGTTCCCTTAGATGAAAGTCTAAAAGCTCAAAGGACAATGAGAGATTGTTCTGTGGAGGGACTAGGGGAAGGGCAGCTACTGAGATAGCATTAAACACCTTCACACTTTTCAAAACAGCACCTTCTTATTGCTACCTTTGGGGCCCAATTCCACCTACTGACTGCTCTCATGGTTTCTTGCTTTGTGTGATCCAACGCAACCTTCTCAACCATGTAGTAATAATAACCTCATAGGAACACATCAGACCCTGAGCAGATCTAAAAATAAGCTCATGGGTAATTTGGGTTCTAATTTACTAAAATAAAACTGTGTGTATACATATATAAACACATATATTATCTGAATATTATTTCTGCATATATCTATTGTTTACAAAGTCAAAAGCAATGTGGATTCTATGTAAGTATTTATATATCATGCTGTTTAGGAAATAACAAGAATTGAATGAATATCTATATTTGTTCAGAACAGATTTTCTTTTCCTTTTTATGATTTATTTTTTATTTTATTTTATGTGCATTGGTGCTTTGCCTGCACGTATGTCTGTGTGAAGGTATTGGATCCCCTGGAACTATATATATAGACTGTAATGATATACCAGCATGAGGTGGGACCACCAAATCCATGGCAGGAAACAAACATGCCATCAGGCAGAACTTGAATGTGAAGGAAGTTTATTGGGAAGAGAAGGGGGGACGAGAGAGAGACAGTGACCTGCTTCCTTAGAGAAAAGGTTGAAAGAAGAGAGATAGAGTAGAGGATCTTATCTCTTAAAGGGACCTTTGCACCTGCATAAAGTCAGGTACTATTTGCCATGAGCAGAGGGGTCACACACTGTGCCAGATTCCCAAAGGGCAGGGCCAACATGTGCCTGGATGCTAACACAGACAGTTGTCATGTGGGTGCTGGGTCCTCTGGAAGAGCAGCTTGTGCTCTTAACTGCTCAACTATCTCTCCAGACGTTAGGTTTTCTTTCATAAATTTTTCTTTGCTCGAGGTTATTTGAACTCAGAGATCTGAAACCCATGCATATGGAGGGCCAACTTCTACTTAGCAACTTTCATATTATGGTTTATTCACCATGCGTCTCTGTCTAGAGTACCCTGTTTCAGCCAATAGCTCCATTTTTCAGAGTACCTACTATGTGCTGGGCCCCAAAATACATTTCTGAAACTAACATAATCATCTCTTTAAAAAATAAAGAAAAGCTGAAAGAAATCAAATCAGTCTATTTGTTTATTTTTTATGAATACATGGATGTAGTTTCATTCAAAGCTGATGACTAACACTTTTTTTGTTTGGATAGAAAAAGCAGAATGTAGGAGAAGTACAATAAATGATTTAGCCGAAAGATAAAATATGGACTTCTACAAATTGTATGTCCTGGAGCACTCAAAGTCATGACTACTGAGAAATAAAGGAATAAGATAAATTCAATGCCTGCCGCTCATTGTGTCCCACATATTATTTCACCTAATCTCCTCAACAATCATTTTTTAAAGGGCACATCATTTTCAGATGGTGAAGCTAAGGATCCAAATGCCTTGAGAAATTATGTGAAGTCTTATAGCATGGCAGACAATTCTCATCTCCTTACCTAGGTCTTATTATTTCACGTGTGCGTCTTATGGAGAAGGTTGACTACTCTTCTGGGTAAGTATATCTCCAATAATAAAAATAAAGATGTCTGTATATTTTCTAAAGTAAACCATTTACTTTCTCTGAGTCTCATTTCTCCATCCACAAAAGGTAGATAATTCTAATATTCTACCTACAAAGTTAAATAATAAACATGAAAATGCTTTGTGAATTATAAGATATTATTTAAATGTAGGTGCAAAGTGAATTGGCTCCATGTTTTTACATTAGCATAAGTAAACATTTATAGTTTAAATGGAGTAGGTAAAAATTTATTTAGGCAAAACTCTCTCTGACTCTGAAACCCAAATTCTAGCCTTCTTTTGACTATCACGCTAGAGGAATTTTGAAAGTTCTCAACTTTGATATTGTTTTAAACAATCAATGAGCAAAACACTTGTTTTTATTTTTTTAAATTTTTGGTTAACCCAGATAGAAATAGGTTTCACTGTAATATTTCCACAATATACACTTTCGAAACATGTCTTTGAATAATTTTGATTAGATAAATGGACAGAATCGAAATATTTTTTGGATATCCTTGAATCATCTCAATTAGATAAATGAGTTACAAAACCAAATAAAATAGATAGAAATTGTTCCATGTCTACTGATGAATACTCTACTTTGCAATAGCACTAAATGGAAGGCTTAGTGCGGGGATCTATCAAGGTGTATGGTTATTGTCCTAGTTGTCCTTCTGCTGCTGTACTAAACACTATGAAGCAATCTTGGGGAAGAAAGGGTATGTCTCATCTTAGACTTTACAGTCCATTACTGAGGGGAAGCCATTCAGGAACTTAGGCAGAAAACTGAAGCAGAGAATATGGAGGAACACTGTCTACTCGCTTGCTTCCTCTGGCTAATGCTAGCCAGTATTCCTTTACAATCCAGGACCACCCACATTGGGCTGGGCCCTCCCACATCAATTAGCAACACCTAACCACATCTAGTTCAATCTGATGGAGGCAATTCCTCAACTGAGGTTCCCTCTTCCTAAGTCTGTCAAGTAGAAACAAAAATTGGCCATCATGGATATAAACAACAAAACCACTCCAAAAAGCTTAGACATACAATAAACAAGAAACATAAGAAATGAATATTTAAAGAAAATAGAATTAGGCACTAATTCTGATTTTTTTTTTCATAAAACTTGTCTTCTTTTTCCTGGGAATTTTACCATTTAATGCCCCTAAAAAAACCATAGTCCTAATGCTGGATGTTTGTATTAGGTATTCAATTGTCTCTGCAACAAAGCAACTGCCATTTGTATTTTACATTTGTCATATCTTCCTGTTCCACTCGCTGCCCTTGCTCACTGTAGACCTAGATAAGAGCAGTGAGCAGTAACCATGATAAAACCTGGATGCTATCCTGTCTGGAAATTTCTTCCACCAAAACAAATTAGTCATTACTTTAAAATCCAGCCAAGTTTTCAGGATGTGGGCAGAACACAGCCAGCTTATTGTCAGGAATGTAACACAGATGGCCTCTGGTAGAGTTCTTAATAATAATCTCTCTTCTCTCCTAAAACCTCACGAGGTAGGCTTGCACTGTCCACATTAATCTTGATTAATCCAAATTCCCCTAACTGTGACCCAATAAGTCCCTCTTATAGAATTCTCCAGTTTTATTTAGCTTGAAGTATTAATCCCACAGAATGAGGAGAAAGACCACTGTGCCAGATCATCATGGTCAAACTAATTAAGGCAAGCTTTTCATTCCTATACACAGGCTGACTCCCCCAAAAGCAGGGTTCAAGAGGTCAGTAATGGAGATGGGTGAGATAAGTGTTTTTATAAGTCAGGAATGAGGAGTTTCCAAATGTTTGGCAAATAGGTGGGCTTACAGAAGCAGAACATGAGCATATCAAGTTGGTCATAGCAGCCTCTTGTGCAACAAAGACTGATTGCAAGGTAGTCATAACAAGGTGACCGTAACAACAGGTAGTCATAACTTTTTTGAAATAAAAGCATGGTTTCCGTTTCCTGGAACAGGCAGAACAGAACCATTTGCCATTAAGGTTGCAAGCAGGGCATAGCCTGATCCTTGAGAAATAGATGTAATCATAAACAGGAATGAGCCTAGTTTGTCTTTACTATAAGATGGCTTTCAAACCTAACATAGAGGTGGGTTGGTTCAAACTTTTTCACGTATTCTGAAAAACCATTCAAAGTCCTGAGAACCACATGGGTGAGTCTTTCATAGTACGGCCCCACTCTCCATGCCAATGCTATTAGTTCTTGCCCATTGCTGCGAAGAAAACAAACAGACAAGAACAATTTAAGCAGTGGAGGATTTATTTTGGTTCACAGCTGTTGTCATGGTGGGAGAGGCACCCACTGCAGGGCTATAAGGAAGTTGCTCGTGTTTTATCCACAGTCAGGAAGCAAAGAATGCCTGTGCTCTGCTTTCAGTTTCCTGGACAGTGTTATGTTCAGTTTTGGACCCTAGCTCATAGGAGGGGGCTGCCCACATTTAGGGTGGGTTAAACCTCTTTGGAAATGTTCTTGTAGACATCCCCCAAAATGTATCTTTTGGGGGACTCCTAATGCTGTCAAACTGACAATAGAGCATAACCATCATAATAGTAAAATAATACATATTGCAATTAACTGATGAATATTTATTCATAATCACAGCTACCACTTTCTAAGTTCTTAACATGTTTCTGGCACTTATTTAGCTTGTTCATCTAACCCCGAGCAATAGACAGTAGCGGAGCATACAAAGGCTTGGAGGTATTCCGTACCTTGTTCAAGGTTACTTAGCTAAAGGCAGAAAAAGAGACCAGGGTATGCAGTTTCTCACAGTATGTTCTTGGCCACAGATGACAGATATTTATAGCACATTCTCCTAAGGATCTTAAGGTCTTCTGAGAAAATAGAGTGTCTCACTAGACTGCTCATCTATGATCCCTGACTCAAGTCCCCCAGATACCCAGGGCTATGGCGTGAACTCAATGAAGACAAGTAGAAAATCAGAAAAAGAAACTCACTCTCTGTAGGGGGTCAATGTCAAATTACTGCACAATTATTGGACAAAAGATGTCAACTAAATATGAAAGGTCATTTAAGGGTTTTTCACCATTCTCTATAGCATGGTTGCTAAGGTGGAAAAATGAAAATTAACATTAAGCTTAAAAATGAGCTCTGATTTCATCTGAAAATCCATTTGGCTCAGTTGCCCTGATATGCTGATATGTTCTTCCTGGCCACATAAAAATAGACCTTTCCTCCTCAGCTCTGTCAGGGGTGTGTGAGGCCCCGCTTCTACCACTGAGATCAGAGAAGCAAGCTGGACAATGGCTCAGCAAATTAAATGGGTCGACACAGGATCAGAACCACTCCCACCCTTCCCCCATTTCATCAAAGTTAACTTTCCTTGCAGAGACTTTTATACACAGCCCAGCTCTACAAAAGTCATCCTAGCATGTGTAGAGATGTAGTAATCTCCCTTTCAACTGCAATTAACTAGATCACCAGGCAATTTCTTGCCAAAGGTTAGATGAATATAATCCCCCGTTTTCTACCTCTAAAGTCTAGATGGGGCTGGAAGGAAGCTTTGAGCAAGACTGTGCATTCCCTGCTGTGTCAGAATCTGATAAAATAAATCAGGATTAGAGTCTAAAGACAGCTGCGAGATCTAAATGAAACCATTTCTCGAATGCTATCCTCTTTCATAAAACAGTTTCATCTCACATAATCAGCACATTTACACTGCTAATATACCCCCGCTGCCACCCTGTAATGACCTCATTGTCTGCTGCTCATTTAGGTGAAAACATTTATCTGCAAAGTATACCTGAACCCTGTTTGTATACATCATTAGCGACTATTTCACCATCCTCTAGGCTCCCTCCAGCCTTTTGCTTCCAGGAATATGTAGATAAGACTCCATTATATTATTGTGGAGATGACATGAGATAATATGTGTTAAAATGCTTTTTCTAATGTATGTCTCAATGTAGCAGGGTGCTTATTGCAAAAAAATAAAATAAAAAGATATAGCTGCCATTCTTGATTCCTCCTTACATGCAAATCTTTTCAGCCTCCTTCCCCCATTTATGGATTCAGTCTCTTTCCCAGTCTAAGAACCTGAATTGGTTCCTCTTCTGCCAAGCAAATGTGGCAGAAGAGATGGTCCACCTTACAGGGGTTTGCCATCTCTTTTGCTCTGCTGTCTTAACTATGAATCATCCTGTACTCATTTGTTTAAAGGAGAGCAGGAGAAACATGGAAGAGAATCAAGGTTGTTCTAAGCCATGAACTCAGCCAACTGTCAAAATGCGAGAGAATAGCGCCAGCTCCTTCATAGCCAGCATCTATGTGATCACACCTGGATGAGTAAAATCCTCTGAGGGCAGAAGGATTTTCCACAAATTCTTAGCTATAATAAATGGGTTTGTTTTAAAACAGTAAAAATTAAAGGCTGAGTCACTAATTGTGAACAAAGGATCATACAGGTGAAGACCACCAGGTAGAGCCTAAATGTCTGCAATGCCATAATATTTCATCCTACCTGCACTCTCTCCCTCTGCCCATCTCTCCTCCAGAACTGGGGGGGGGGCGCTATGTGTAAACCTAGTGCAGTAGAAACTTCCTGGAACCTATGAGAGTGAGCCTAATGAGAGCTCCTGGTCATGGAGGATATAGTGCCTGAACTCACCGTCTTCTGTAACCAGGCTAAAGGCTTCCAGTATTGGGACAGGGACAACAGCCCAGCCACAAAACCCTCAACCTACAATCTGTCATGCTTCAAGATGCACTGGGGCAAAGGCGGCTCAGAGATTACAGGAGTGTCCATCCGATGACTGACCTGACTGGAGGCAGCTTTGTGTTTCCACGCAGTACATGACCAAACCAACCAAAGAGCACCCATTCACTTCCTTACAATTGAGCTAAAACAAACCAAATGTAGTCAGAGTGTCCTGGGATATTTGTACTCTCAAGTCTTCCTAGCACATTCACAATAACCAGCGATTAAAAATTTCATAGACAATTAAGTTGATCTTTGAAATGTGGTCTATATACTGCTGTAAAATACTATACATGGCCTATGCAGCACGTTGACTACGCTAATCGTATGTGGTAAACTTGAAAATGGCTGAGGGATGAGTTGAGGTCACTCCCAAAAAAAATGGTGGTAAGGATATGAGGAAATATGAATGCTAATTAAGTCAATTTAGTCATAAGTGTATATATTTTAAAATGTTATGCTACATGCAATAAGCCTAGCATTTTTCAATTAAACAACAAACATTTTAAAAATAAAAACAGACTTCAAAAATTTCAAAGTTGGATTTAATGTTTTCATGTGTCAGTACACACACAAAAGGCTTTGCTCTGCACCAAGCGGTCCCTGAGATAGTATTGGCTATACTGGATTCTCCCTCGACATGTGGGCTGAATCTTCCTTCCTAACTATTCAGAATAATGAAAATACATTTGACTCTCCAGTACACCCTCTTGATTTCTTCTTTCTGGCTTCTCTTAATTTCTTTCCACTTCTGAAAAGACTATTTTCGATCCTTTTCTAGACTTTCCTTTTGCTTGTTCCTTATGGCTAATGTTTCTGGACAGTGGCCTCTCCCCATCCCTGTCTAACCAACCCACCCTCCTCAGTGCTCACATTTTACTGTTTCATCTACCTTCAGAGGACCAAACTCTATCCAAGGCTAGTTTCCTCTTAGCTAGAGTATCATGTAACCTGCCTACCATGTACCCGGATACTGGTCTTTACAGTTTGGGTACAACAGGACTCAAAAGAGAATTTGAGGGGGTAGAATTGTCAGGTGACTCATTTTGGACACAGACATTAATCTGAAAGGAGCCCCTTGTTTCTCCTATATTATATCTGAGCAGAGTACTTCTGGCCTACTGAGTGATATCCAGGTGGCTTAGCCTGTGCTGCTTGCTGGTGGAGTCCAGAACTCCTTGTGTCAAATATTTAAGCCCCTACTCTAGGATATTGTGTATTTCATTTGATCCTAGATACGACTATTCAGCTACACTTATGTAGAACTCTGAGTGTGGATTTACACTCAGTGTGGATTGGGAATCATCCACATTCACATGAACCATGAACTAACATGCAGCATGACTGGAAGGCAGTGAGGTAGAATGGAGGCAGGCACAGGATAGTCGCTAATATATTCATTGCATAAACACACCCATCGACCACCCACACCCTCTGGAAAAAAATGAGCATTATGTCAATGTCTTTCCAAACTATGCTCAATGCTGAGAGATCATCTGAATGTACAGAGAATCACCCAGCAACCAGGAGTCCTTCTGTCTCCCAGAGATCTTCCTACAGGATACACCAACTGAACCAGGACAAGTGTTCCCTCACCCTGGCTTCCAGAGACAACCAATCATGCTGAGGGTGAATCACTGAGGCCATTCACCACACAGCATGTGCACACTAAGTGGGAATCCCTGAGCTGAAGACTCCCTTGGCCTGGTCTGCTGAGGGGCACCACACAGAGATGGATCTGATCCTGAGTGGCAAATATGTTTTCTCCATGTTTCAGGTTGGCGTCATTTCTAAGTCACATATTCATTTTCAATATATGGATGGACATATCCTTTGATTAGTACCAAATGTTGAATCATTGTTTTTCCTCATTCTCTCTCTCTAATTCTAAACAAAACAAAGCACTTATAAAGAGGGGAACAACTTCTGTCTCTAATTGTCATATCAATTTGCCAGCAGAAGTGTGGATACTGATGTTTCTAGAATGAAGTCATGTTCATGTTATGGATTCTACGGGGCCAACTGAGTGAGGAAAGCTTTGTGAATGTGGAGAGATGGGACGTTACAAACCCAGAGTCGGATTATCTCAGGATATCTTCAGTTTCTATAATAGCTACTTGTCGCACACTTCTCTATTTAACATAGCACCCTGTGCCTATCACATAAAACCTTTCGGAATGTATTAACTGAGAAGATTGCTAGCTTTCACCAACCGAAAAGCTAAGAACAACATTGGGCAGCATCTGAAACCTAGAACAGATTACAGCCCCATGTCACTGTAACCCACCTACCTGATGTTTCCACCATTGTGGTTTTTTTCTTTTTTTTTTTTTGTTTTTCGAGACAGGGTTTCCCTGTAGTTTCTAGAGCCTGTCCTGGATCTAGCTCTTGTAGACCAGGCTGGCCTCGAACTCAGAGATCTGCCTGCCTCTGCCTCCGGTTTCTTAAAGAAAGATTTTATTGTTATGTGTCTTGTATGTATGTTTGTGAACTAGGCACATGACTAGTGTCATTGGAAGCCATAAAAGGGTGCTGGATCCCTTGGAATTTAAGCTTCAGATGCTATTGAATCAACAGGGTTCTGGGAACCCAAGTCAGGTTACTGCGAGACCAACAAGTACTCTTAACCATTTAGCCATCTCTCCAGTTCTACTAACACATTTTAAAAATGGCTTGATTATGACTTAAATTTTTCTGCTAGTATAAAACTTCATGAAACTGTTTCCACATTGGGACATAGCATTTGGGGATATGTGAATCCATATTCCTGGGCTGTGCTCAGTGTGTGTGTGTGTACTTATGCTATATATTAAAGATGTGCACCACTATATCTAGCTTTTTTTCATTTTGCTTTATGTGTATCTGTCTGTGTACCATGTGTGCATGGTATTTACAGAGGTCAAAAGAGGACATGTGGGTGCTGGGGATTAAACCTGGGTCTCTGGAAGAGTAGTCAGTGCTCTTAACCAGTGAGCCATCTCTCCATTCATACGGTCAGTAATAACTGGCTTAGCAATAGGCATCTCTTTCTCCTTGAGATAAGAATTGTGTTTGTGTTTTAAATCAGTACTTACCCCCATAAAAATACCACTGTCAACCTTAGTATTATTTCAAATTTCTCCTTAACTCTTATACCATTAAATGTTGAATTATTACTATTATTTTTTGAAATTTAAAATGTATGTGGTAATTCTATGATTCAATATCTCCGTGAATTAGCATTTATTATGTACTAAATTTTGTATTAATTTTCAAAGCTAGACATTTGGGTTTGAGTCAGACAGTCTTTGGCTTTAATCTTACTTAGGTAACGGCCTTGGCCATGTTCCTTTCCCTCCTTCAGCTGTAGCCGCCTTTCTGTAAGTCTGTAGGAAGGATGTTGGATTTGCTTCTAGAGTTACGGTTACCAAGTCAGCTTGGAGCCCACCACTGCAGGGCACAGGAAACACAGGAATCTGCTCAGTGTGACTGGCTTGTGTGAAGTGCAAGGGCTGAGGCCAAGGGACAGGGACAGGTGGCATTGGTGTTGATGCTACAGGCATCTGCTTGGGTTTTCTTGAAGCTGAGGCAGAATAGGTATGATTGTGCTGTTCTCCACATCTGAGTTTCTTTCTGTCTCAGTGTCGCATGATGTTTTTTTAATAAAATGGTGTTCTGATTCAAAGGATAGAATGATTCAAAGGATAGAATGATTCAAAGGATAGCATCACAAAAGTGTGTGGCGTAGGATTCATAAATAATAGAGTGACATGTAAGCAGTGGAAGCCGATGAGATAAAAATTATGGAAGCAAAGAGACTAAATAAAAAACAAACTATGAACAGAAAGAACTTAGAATAAAATCTTACATCCATATTCAAGATGTAATTGATAAAATATAAGCATTTATTTATTTTTCTTTATTTTACATTCCAGCCATAGTTCTCCTTCCCACCCCTCCTTTAACTCCCCCACCCCAGGTCCTCCCAATAAGTAAGGCCTCCCATGGGGAGTCAACAAAGCCAGGCACATTAAGGTGAGATAGAGCGATGCAGCAGAAGCGTGCTGGACCCATAACCCAGAGGTCAATGTCTCATGATCTTGTTGAGCAAGTCCAGAGTTAGGAATGTTCACTCTTGTTGCTGCCCTTCCTCTCCTCCAACCCCAAAGGGGTAGTCATTTCACAAGTAGATTTGGATGATTGTACAGAGTTCAGCAGGTGTATATGCATGCTCACACACATATACATGTATGTACACACAATACAGTCATACACTCATGCACACACACTTATGTACATATGTGCACATATACACACACTCATGGACATATCAATACACACATACATGAACACACGCATACACACATATGAACAAGCACACACATATGCGCACACACATGTACACGCAACATACATGCATGCATGCACATTCATGTGCACACAGTTTCACATGCAAACACACATACACATGTACACATATGCACACACACACTTCCTACCTGTCCCACACAGCAGGAAAGATAAGGAAGACAAATAGCAATATGCAAGAGACTTCACAGGACTGTTTGATTGTGATAAGAGAATCAGATAAGGATAGCACACCGAGGACAAGCCAGCCCTCAGACCCTAGAAAGCAGAGGAACAGCAAAGGCAGCCCAAGTCTGTGCAGGGCTGACTGAGAAGCTGTCCTGCAGGGAGAGAGGCATCCTGACCAGAAGCCTCCAACCTTCCTCAGTCTTTGTTCTTAGGGATTAGAGTTGGAGAGCTGTTTACATGGAAACAAAACAAGGCAAGCCTAAACAGCTCAGTCCATGTATCCTTCCTCCCAAAGCGATAAAAAAAAAGCCAGGTTCTTAATCAGAAGCAGCAGAGAAGAGGAACGAATAAAGAGGGATTCCTGAAGGGGTTTGGTTCAGTGGGGATGGACAAAGCAGACCACTGTGTTGTGAAAGCTCTGTCTGTCACAGGGTGTTCATTCCATATGAAGTGGGTTGGGACATGGGGGATGACTCACTGTGACAAACCAGAGCTCAGGATCCACACGTTCCAGTTAAAAAGAAAAGATGAGAAGGTGCAGAATCTAAGGTCCTGTCCGCTCTCTGTGAAGACACAGAAGTAGACAGAGGAGGCCTGGAATTCTGGTCATCCATTTTCTCTTGTCGTGGCCACTGGAAGTCTCATTGATCTCTGAGAAGGGGCAGTCAGAAATCCGATTTCTTGTCCACTCTCTTCAGCATTAGTGCCATGAAATCCCATTAGAGCAGTCTGGGGTCTCATTGCAAGTCAGACAACGGCCTTTGAACCAGCCTGCCGTGCATAATCATCTGGGAGGAGGGGAATCACACAGTCAGAAATTTAGCAGAGGACCGTGAAAGGCAGCTGTGAGGTCATGCCCTGTTCTCCCTTTGCCAGCAGGAGGGGCATCACGAAGGCCAGCAAGATGGATTCTTACTTCCTGCTTATAGATGGAATCTCACGATGGGGGAGAGGTGCTAGCTACCCTTTTGGAAAAGAAAACATGTAAGTCTTAGGAAAAGAATCTTATGAATTGGTGAAAATCTTAATCACTTTAGTTATCCATGTGTTCCTAGCAGGCTTTTCCCCCTTTCTTTTTATTTATTCCTTGGGTCTTTTATATCATGTATCTTGATCCCATTCATTTCCCCATCCCTTTGCATACACCCTCTGCCTCTGCACTCTCCCTAAAATAAAACAAAATATGAGGGAAAAAAATAAAACAATCTCATCGTGGAAGCTGCAGTGTGACACAGTGAGTCACAATGTAAACCCCTTTGTCCATTTATCTTTACTTGTGTTTACTGCAAGGAGTCAATGATCTGGTTCAAGGTCTCTTGTGTCTATTACACCATTGATGCTGGGCCCTCACTGGGACTCTTCTTGGATATCTTGTTGTTGTCCTGTGTCATGGAAATCATGCAGCATTGGGTCTGGGGGTCAGGTTCCTTCATGTGCTCCAGCAGATCATAGATGGGGTGGATGTTGGGGCAGGCCAAGTCATAACCCTGGACCTGGTCCTGGACACTGTAGGGTTGGTCGTCCCGTCAGTTCTTTTCCTGACCTCCCCACCAAGGTGAGCTCCCCAGCATTGGCCCAGCTAATTTACCTCTTGCAGCAATGAGCCAGGTATGGGGCCAATCCTCCTGCTCTCACACCCTTGGGGTCTACTCTCCTATATCTACACCATCAGGGCCAGCTCTATTGCATTGCCCTGGCGTGACATAGAGGCCAGTGCTGCAGCTGATGAGGGGCTGTACTCTTATGGCCCTTCCACTCTTATGGGCCTGCTCCTCTGTCTGTCTCAGGAGTTAATGGGCGGGGGCAGCTGGGAGGTTGGATGAGTAATGGGGACAGTTGTTCCTTGTTCACAACCTCACCTCTGACCACTGGGCCATCTCTACTGTACTATCTAGGCAAGGAGCAGGGCCCACTTTAACCAGTAAGCAGTTGATCAGGGGGAAGGTCAGCTCTCTTATCAGTTGCAGATGGTAAGGGATAAGGGGGGGCATTCTCCCCTACCTACACCACCACATGATATATAAGTAGTGGGGACCGCTCTCCTACATTTAGGACTTTGGGGCTGACTCACCCGCATCTCTGCTAACAAACAGGGTTAGTTCTATTGTGCTGCCCAGGTGAGGTACAGGGCCTGCTCTCCCAAGTGTTGCACCTGGTGGGGGTCAGGACAGTTCTCCCGCTGTTATGTTCATAGGGCAGGTTCTCCCACTGCCTCAGGCATTGATGGATCAGAAGGGGAGGACATCTCTCCCTAGTCCATGCCATTTTATGGCAGATAAGAGATGGGGATAGGTCTCCCTTGCTCACTTCTTCCTTTGGGGCTGGCTCAACCCCACATCCACCAAGAGAGCTGGCTCTATTGTGATGCTCAAGCAAGGTACAGGGCCTGCTCACTTTAGTGTTGCAGCTTGTGGGGAGGATGGCAGAGACAGCTCTCTCACTCTTGTTACTTCAGGGCCAGCGTTCTCACCAGCCTTAGGCCTTGATGTGTTGGAGCAGGGGAAGGACATCTCTCCCCAAACCCATGCTGCCATATGGCACATGAGGAGTGGGCCTCCATCTCCCATACTCACATTCTCAGGGTTGGCTCTCCTGTGCTCTCGCCAGCAGGTCAACTCTGCTGTGCTTTCCAGACAAAGTGCAGGGCTCGCTTTCCCGTTGCGGCAACTGGTTACCATCTGTGCTTACTCTAGTAGTGCCCATCTGGCTGGTGCTTCAGCGTGCCAGGTGGGCCCATGTTTTTGCCCTGGAGCCTGGGGTGAACAGACCCAGACAAGCATCTGGGTCTCCTTGTCCGGCTCAGTTCACCACAATGCTGGGATGGGACATGCTTCCTCGTGAAAAAGCGATCATTACAGTACTCAACCACTGTAAGGTGCCATAGGTTCTGGGCAGGCTCCTCATTGGTACACTTGGTTGAGTTCCTCCCACCCCAGCTACAAAGCAGTATGGGTCCTACTGGAGTCAGGTGGTGGGCTGGGATTCATGTCTGAGTTCCTCCCACTCCAACCAAATGGTTTGGGGGTAGCCTAGTAGACTTCTGAAAGGGAACTCCCAGATTGTTTTGCACAATCATTGAGGAGATTCAAGTCTAGGAAGAGTGTTCCCCATCCCTATTTTCAACCTCTGCAGTCTCCTCAGCTCTGGATCTGCTGTATCAATATTTTGTCTGTCTTTCTCTCACAGACTGCATGCAACCCCATGTTCAGTTTCAAAATGTTATATTTCTAATCTTTTCCTCTCAGCCACAGCTGAGGGTGCATCTATGTGGTTCCTTTCTGAAAATTAGTGTTTGCATATGTAACTTAAAAACCCAAAAGATTTATTTGCTTGTTTATGTATATGCATGTGTGTCTCTCTGTGTACTTGCCACATGCATGTGGGTACCCACAGAGAAGAGATCAGAAGAGAGCATCAAGAACCCCAGGAGCTGGAGGTGGCTGGTTGTGGGCCATCTGAGGTGGGTGCTGGGAATCAAACTGTAGCTCTTTGCAAGGACAGCAGTGCTTTTAACTGCTGAGCCATCTACTCAGCTCCCTTTATATGCAGCTTGATTTTTTTGTAAGTAAGTATGTATGTATGTATGTATTTATGTATGTATGTATTCTTTCCTCATATAACTCATCCTGACAATACTTTATGCCCCTCTTCTCCTCCTAGTCTCACCTACCTCCCCTCTTCTCAGATCCACTCATCTTCCATTTCCCTTCGAGCAGGCCTCCCAGGGATATCAACCAAACGTGGCTTAATAAGTTGCAATAAAACTAGGAACCTATCCTCATATCAAGACTGGATGAAGCAACTCAATAGGAGGACAGGGGTCCCAAAAGCAGGCAAAAGAGTCAGAGACCGTCCCCACTCACACTGTTAAGATTCCCATTAAAAAAACAAGCTAGATAACCATGTCATATATGCAGAGGACCTGGTGCAGACCCTTGCAGATTTTGTGATTGCCTCTTCAGTGTCTGCGAGCTCCTATGAGCCCTGGTTACTTGTTTCTATGGGTCATGTTCTTGTGAATGTTCTTGTCCTCTCTGGCTCTGACAATGTTTCCTCCCCTTCTTCCACATGATTCCCAAAGCTCACCTCATGTTTGGCTGTGAGTCTTTGCATCTGCTCTCATCAGTACCTGGATGAAGCCTTACTGATGATGATTATGCTAGGTTCTGCTCTAGGGGATAGCAGAATATCATCATTTTATTGACTTTTTTTTTTTGCTAGTCTGTTTGGCTCTATCCTAGGTCTACAATCTAGTAAGCCTCTAGTCCTGACTATCCAGGCAGGGTCAGATATGGACTCCCTCTTGTGGCATGGACTCAAGTTGAACCAATCTTTGGTCAGCCACTCCCACAAGTTCTGCACCACCTTTATCCCAGCATATCTTGTAGGCAGGTCAAAGGTTTTATGACTGAGTTGGTGTTCCAGTTTCTACACTGGAAGCTTTGCCTCATCTTCTTATCAGAGGATATAACAACTTTTGCGGCTGGAATGGCGTTCAAACTCTTCAATTTCTCTTCTCCCTGCCAGAACCCAGCTTTAAAATTCACCTTATTCTGAACACATTATTGTGAATGTCTCTGCTGGTCTTGGTATCTTCAGTTATTCAACTCCTTCAACTCTCCTTGCTGAGGTAGTGATCTTAGGACAATGATGCTTCGTTTAACTTTGCTTGACTTTTCTTTGCTTAAAGGGCTAGGGTATTGGCTTTGAATGGTTAAAATTATTTACCATATAAAATGAAGAGCCCTTTAGTCTAATGGGTAAGGCCCAAATAGATGCAGAGACAGCATTGATGTGATAGGGATAAGTGACAGCAAGAGAGAGGAAAGACAGAGGATGCCTGGATGCTGTTGTTCTATAAGGTAGCCTGCATTCAGTTCCACACAGGCATAAGACCAGCTGGACTTTCCCTTGTCTTGTGTCTCCATGAGATATGGAAGTGCGTGCAGTAGGACCCCAGCACTATAAGGCAAGCTCATCTGAGTGGAATTCTGCTTCTGAGCACTGAACAGTTTCTAGCTAATGCATGCTCCTTAGTGACATACAGGGCAACCTCCTCTTCTCTGCCCCTTAGGGACCATCAGGGTAGCCTCTTCTCTTCTGATCCTTAGTGACATCCAGGGTAGCCTCTTCTCTTCTGCCCCTTAGGAACAACCAGGGCAGTCTCTTCTGCCCCTTAGAGACAGCCAGGGACGCCTCCTTCTTCTGTCCTTAGGGAAAGCCAGGGAATCCTCTTTTCCTCTGCCCCTTAGGGACCATCAGGGCAGCCTCTTCTCTTCTGATCCTTAGTGACATCCCAGGGCAGCCTCCTCTCCTCTGCCCCTTAGAGACAGCCAGGGATGCCTCCTTTCCTCTGCCCTTAGGGAAAGCCAGGGAATCCTCCTATCCTCTGCCCCTTAGGGACAGCCAGGGCAGCCTCTTCTCTACTGCCCCTTAGGGACAGCCAGGGAAACCTCTCCTCTGCCTCTTATTGACATCTAGGGCAGTCTCCTCTCCTCTGCCTCTTAGGAATAGCCAGGAAAACCTCCTCTCTGGACCTGAACATCTTACCGCCTCTCACACCACCTGTCAGAAAGGATCTTAAACTTTCATCTTGCCACTTTAGTCAGCACGTGTTTCAGATGTCATTTTTTTATCCACACTTCCACACTTACTCTCTTCTCAAAGGTAAAACAGCTGTCCACAGTTCTGCACACTGGGAGTGCCAGGAGGTTGTCAGTCAACCTCTGCTCTACGGCACCTTTATATAAGCTGCTCAGAACAGAAAGTCCTAAATAATCTAATAAAGAAAAAGGAAAGCATCCCTCTATCATCCAGACTTTGAAACAAACCACATCAATGGAGTTGGATGCACTGGGAATGGGTGGAGCATGGAATCAAGTCTTCAGCTTTCACTCCCTGGTTGTTAGTATCTTGTTTCTACCTAAACCTCATTCTCTATTATTTTAATGATGTAGTTCCAAGACCCCCACTGTGGTGGCACTAAAGGCCTGAAGGGGACCTCATTTCTCTGGGGAGGGCTATTGGGAGGGGATACAATGTTTCTTGTCTTCCTGTGCCATCCTTGCCAAGCAGATACACACCGAACCCACAGCCACCTTAATGCCTCTACTGGTGCCATTGTCCAGTGTACTCCTGCTATTTGAGTATGTCCTGCTCTGGATATGAGTCATCTCACAGATGAGCCGGGCTGCATTGGCTCAAGCTAAAACCCATCTTCCTATTTCACAGTTCCTATTTTGTGTTGGAGAAACATTTCTCCATTTTCTCTTTTAGTTTACATGCTGCTGAAGCCTACTGAATCATGTGAACTAAACGTCTGGCCATGACAGCTTTGAAGTTGTGTCTTACACATGCTTTGAGATTGGCCCTTTTTTTCCCTTCATCAGCGGTTGTCTTAGACGTATTTTTTAATACTGAGACAAGATACCTGAGGAAGTGAGCCTTCAGGAGGAATGATTTATCATCGCACATGGTTTGGGGGGCTTCATTGCTTTTAGGCCTAGAGTAAAGCAGAAGCATCATGGCAGAGGGGTGGGGTGGAATAAAACTTCTTACTTTGTGCGGGCCAGAAAGATGGAGAGAGAGAGAGAGGGGGAGAGAGGAGAGAGAGAGAGAGAGAGAGAGAGAGAGAGAGAGAGAGAGAGAGAGAGGTAAAAGAACAGTTGCAATATACATTTACAGGATGTTATACATTTACTCCTACTAAACTCCACCTCCTAATTTCCATTGTCTTCCAATAATTTACTCAGTTTCTGAATCTATTAATCCACTAATACAGTCAGAACCTCCACAGTCCAGACACCTCCCTGAAGCCCATCAATTGACCAGCATGTTTTTAACACCTGAAGCATGGAGGGTCTTTTGGATTCAAACCATTGCAGGAACCACAGTAAGGCATCTCACTGCTTAACAAATATGATTCTGATTTTGTGCCTCACCTCCACTATAGTCTTCAAAAAAGTATTAGTTCAAATTTTCGGTCTTTTTCAAACTTTTTATTCTATAAGTCATATTAAAAAATCTCTCCAGGGCATGGAGAAATGGATCAGCAATTAAGACTGCTTACTGCTCTTCCAGAGGTCCAAGTTAGATTCCTAGAATCCACATAAGGCAGCTCACAACAGCCTATAAATCCAGACTCAAGGAAATACATAATCATGTCCCCACCCCTTCACACACCTTCACACAGACACAAATACATATACACAATTAAAAATTGTGTCAGTCTTTAAAAACATCCCTGCTATAGTTTTAGTCCTCATTCTGCTGAAGCTTAATGTTCTTGGAGATACTGACCCTTGCTGAAGTGTCTGTAATTGAATCTCATTCCTGAATATTTCTTCATCACTTCTTGGGTTGGCAAACCATCTCTTCAGCCTCACAATACCTGCTGGGCCCTCTTATTATGAGTTCCTCTTCTTTTCTTTCAGCCATCTGCTTCTGTTACGACCAAACTTAATTAAAAAAAAGCAGTCAGGAATTTCAGACATCAGCATACCTAAGTGAACACTTTCCTTCAGTGCTCTTGAAGCTGTTTTCCCTCCATGATCTGGTTACTTGGCTACTGTTCACAGTTTGTCTTTGGGGGACTTGATCTAACAGGTACAGGGTGGCACATCCTGATGACTTAAGATGGTAGCAGTGCTTCTCCAGGAAGGGCTGCAGTTTCTGCATGAGGTCCTCTGAGCTGCCCTGGTATGAGGCCCTATAGACACCTCATTTTCACTTTTCCTGGAGCCCATGTTAGGGCACTTTAGTGAAATCTTAGCAATTGGGAACAATCTCAAGGCAACTTATCTTATCATGATTATAAATTCTATTTGCCTTCTCCATAAAAACTGATAAACGATCTTCAGTATTCATCTTCAGTGAAGTACAAGGCTTAATAGCCATAAAAATCTAAATTCTGCATCCATAGTTACTAGGTCTATGGCCCCTATAGGAAAATGGAAAATATAAAGACATCATCTCCCTAGAATTGCAATGACAATTAGATGGATGAATTATGTAAGTCAGATTATTGATACATTATAAAACTCAGCTCTGTTTATATGCCATTTATATACTGCTACATTTGAATTATGACCTATTATTTGCTTCTTTAGCACTTCTATCCCTGAGTAGATCTCTGACTACTGCTTGAATGTTCTCTAGACAGCAGGTGACCCTATTACTTTGATAACAGCAGAGTGCCCTTTGGCAGTAAAAGCAACTTACCTTATGATATCAGTCTGGTTAAAATGTAGCTCCAGTCATCTGGTCCAAAGATTACACTATTTTTGATAAATTCTGTCCTTAAAGTAAGAACCCAAATGATCTTTATTTTTCATGTTTTATTCTCTAGGGATAGGGTGATGGCAGGGGCTCCCTTCTCCATTCCGTCAGTTAGAATTCCCACCAGGTATCTAGCAGGAGTGGGTGGTGGATATGTCTGCTAAAATTCTTCTTTGCTAAGGTGCCAGCAGGGGTGAGTGAGTGCCCAGTGAAGATCTTTTATGTCCAGGTGTTGCTCGATACAAATACTCCAAAGATGCCAAACCCTGTGGAGAAAAACATGTACAACTTGCAAACAACACATATAAATCTTCCCTAGATACTTTAAACCATCCCTAGGTTACACATGCTACTCAGTGATGTAAATGCTATGTCAACAGCTACTATATTATTTAGGGAACAATAAGCTATCATTGCATGTCCAATTTTGATATATTTGTTTTCAGTTTCTACTAGTTGAATCCATGGATAAGAAACCACACATATGGAAGGCTGGTTGTATAATGTCTTTTTATAAGTACATACATACGTGCGTGTGTGTATGTGTGGTGTGTGTGTGTGTGTGTATGTGTGTGTGTGTGTGATGTTTTGGTTCTGGAGACTGATGACTGATAAGGGAAGGATGGAAGAGGAAAGACTGAGTAGTGAATATCAAGAACTGCCTTATGAAATTAACATTAGAGAAATGATGGATGACCCATGAGAGATAAATGTTCTAATGTGATTAATACCAGGAATGAGGCTCTGTGGGTAGGAGAAAATAATCCAACATTTATTCTTCACCTGAGAATTCTTAAGAAAGCCTTCAGGGGTCTTAAACTCACGGAGCTGCAGTCAGTTCCATTTTGGCTTTAAATGCTTGACTGAAGCATTAGGAAAGGTATATGTTCATATTGGCCTTGTTGTCTTGTTCACAGATGCCAAGTGAACACTGCTGGTCTACTGAAGGAATTCTAAGGAGGGTAGATGACACAAAAACCTTTTCCCTTTAAAAAATGGCAATAAAGGTCCAGGATGGCATGGTTTCAGATCCCAGGAACACTGTCTCTTCAAGTGCAGGGCTGAGATTGAGGCGGACCACACACCTTCTCAGAGTCTACATTTTCATGAAAGGAAATAAGAAGTAGATAAAGAAAACATTAAAACTTAAAAAACGCAGATTATGAAATAATATAGGCTGATCTGCTAGTCAAAGGGTAGTCAAGAAGCGAGGGAGGCTTCGTCTACGGTGTTTGAGTTAAGACTCTTGGGGGAATTCATACATATGTTATGCTCTGCTTGGCAGTGAAGTGTAAATGTTAAGCAGAAGAAACATGTAATGAAGTTGAGAATTTCATTAACTAGATATTTCTTGTAAGAAAATTATCCAAAGAAGCTGACATTATCAGGAGTTCAAGTTGCCTCTCTCTTTACAAAGTGAAGGAGAAATGGGTATTGGAGATGTTGCATCCTCCAGGTTCCTGACCTCCCGGGACAAAGACAGACAGAAGTCCCGGAGGTGACCTGCAGCAGGGAGACTCGGAACAAGGATAGTCCAATCCCTTGACCAGGAAACAGGGAAATGGAGCAGTGTGGTGATAGGAGCCTGTTCTGAATTGGAATTAGGACTGAACAATATTTAAGGACAGTTGTGCAGTGGGAAATTAGGGGACTAAAAAGAGCACAGAGAATTTTTGAGAGGGTCCTATGAGTTGAATGGTATAAAGGGCGTATGCCTAGCTTAACCTCATTTGCCATTGGTTTGAATATGTTGACTTAAGATGGTATTTTTTAATTTAACATTTTGAGGATTCCATACATGGGTATATATTTCTACTATTTCCATTCTTCTCTGTCCCCACTCCAGCTTCTCCTGTGAAACCTTTCACTAACCCCTTCTCTCTCTCTCTCTCTCTCTCTCTCTCTCTCTCTCTCTCTCTCTCTCTCTCTCACACACACACACACACACACACACTCACACACACACACACAAAAACCAATTGAGCCCATTTAGTGTTGCTTGTATGTACACGTAGTTAAGGCTGGGCATTTGGGATCGGACCCTTTCAGGAGGGTTGGCCCTAGAGAAACCTGATTCTCCTCTTGGCAGCCATTACTTGCCTATAGCTCTTTATCCAGGGGTAGGACCTTCAAAGATCTCCTCCACAGGGTTGGCGTGTCAAATGGTTTCATCCTCAAGCAGGTCTTGTTTAGACAACCACATTGCTGTTGTTATGTTATGAGTGCACCTTCCCTGTCTTTTCTAGATGGCAGTATCTCACAGTGGGACTCCTACTCTTCTGGCTCTTACAATCTTTCCCATCTCTCTTCCATGAGTTTTAAAGAAAAAAATCTCTTTCTAAAGCTTTCAAGCTTGGATAGCTTGAAATATATATTACTATATAAAATATATATTACTATATAAAACCACTCAGCTGCCTATATAAAATGCATAATAAAGTACCAGTATTTGGTCTTGTAAACCTGGTCAAGACTCCATGGCCAGGAGGTCAGAAATCTGAGAGGAAAGCCCACTACAATTATTTTGGTAAATTGGCATTGTATATCAAACGGCCTTGTAAATATTTGTCTTTATACCCAGAGATTAATGCAGTTCTCAGCTCTCATTGGAGTGAACAGTGCTTTATACTAGACTCCCAACTGGTCAAGGGGCAAAGAATATGTGACTACAGTTTGCTCAGCCATAAACTCCTCCTCCCATCAAGGTTAAGGAAACCACTTGGGAGAGGGGCCAGATGATTGCACAAACCACAGGTTTGGGAAGACTGGGGTGAAACATTGCCTTCTGGCATGACAGGGCCTTTACATGCTTGAAATCACAACTGTGGCTGCTGCACAAAAGTAAACCAGGGAAGATGGTAGCACAGATGAGAGAGGAACTCCCCTGTCTCATGAGACCTCACTCCTAGATGAGCGGCTATTGGCATTTGGCTACAGCAAGACATATAGTCAGTTGTCTTTAGGGTGTGTGGCCCATGGTGATTGTCCATACGTCAGTGAATGGGCTTATACTAATGTGACTATGAGCAGTACTGACTGGACTTGGTTAATTTTTTAAATAAGGCATGAAGTTGGGAGAGATACACTGGCAAGTCTGGGAGGAACTGAAGAAAGGAATGGAGGTAGTGATGATCAAATAAATTGTAGAACTTTATGGACTTTTCAAAGAGCAATTTAATGTGGTATATTTAAAATGCGCAGTAACTTATTTTCAAAGCATGTAGAGTTAAACACATGGTTCCTTCTGGTCACCACTGTGTGTGAAAGTGGACTGTTTGTGACCTCTAGTTATATAAGAAAAAAATAAAAGCGTTTGCTGTAGCTTTTGTAGCTGGCATTTGATTTGAATTTTACAGAAATAGTCTATGATCTCCTCGCAGGGGAGTAAAGGTGAATCAGGTCTAGACACAAACACAGGTGTTTGCACAGGAAGCTGAGAGCTGTTTGTTCATGGGAAAGTGTATTTCTTTGGCTTTATGGATCTTATGTTAAAAAGAATTGAAGCTTGCTCACCTTAGCTTAGGCAAATAAGTTTTATTATATGAAAATAATATAAGATCAGAAAGGAACAAATACCTCTTCCGACATACATATTCATTTAGAAATGTACTTCTACCTACTATGTGCATAGCATTGTACTAAGAATAGTATAATGTGTGAATGTATGCAGTTTGTGCAATGTATGCATGTGTGCAATGTGTTCATGTATGTGGTGTGTGCAATGTACACATGTGTTTGGTATGTGTGTGTTTCTCCACCAAGATATTGATGTGTGTCCAAGTGAAGTTGTGTGAATGTGTGTTGGAAGTGAGGTCTACTGAGATGAATGTGTCTATAATTTATTGAAAAGGTGTCACTAGTAGCACTGCTAATGATAATTCAGTGTTTTCTTGAGTTATTGAACTCCACTGGCATTTCATATTGTAGTACCTAATCTCATGAAATTGTATAGGAAACACTTTAGTTTTTATTTCATATGCAACAATTGGCTTACTAACTTTAAGTAATATGCCTTAGTTTGTGTACAAATGCAAATATGAATTTATGTAGACTTACCTGCAAAGATGGGGAAGAATCTGCAATATAAGGGCAACTAACTGCAGTTAAATGATATGATGCAGCAGGAAATACAGAGTGCAGAGAAAGGAGCAGACAATAGAAAGCAGAGACTCATTTTAAAATGCCCAGTAAATGGATTTTATTAAATGCCAGGCACTGTTTTAAAATGTGAACGCTTTTTCATTCATTTCATTCCTCATAGTCACCCCTTCATGAGGTAGATACTATTACTACTCTCATTTATGGGCAGGAAAAAAAGAAAACAGAAATCTGGTTTGCACAGGTCTAACAAACAACTAACATTAGGCTGAGATCTAAACAACAGACAACCAGCTAGAGAAGATGGGATTTAAAAAACAAACCCAAGGCTGGAAAGTTGAATCAGTGGTTCTTGCTGCTAAGCCTGATGAGTTGAGTTCAATGTCCAGGAGCCATGTGAAAGAAAGAGAACACCAACTCCTGCAAGGTGTCATCTGACTTCCATACACATACATGTCATGAAAACATGAACACACATAAACACACACACACACACACACACACACACACACGCTCTCTCTCTCTAAAATAAGCAATAAAACATTTTAAAAACTTCTTCCATATTCTTTTTATCTGGGTTACCCTAATGGTAATGTCCAATATAACTACAGTACTCTTAATAAGACATGAAAGTATATAATTGGAAAGAGATTATTAATTATACTGCAATCTTTCTTAGAATATGAACACTTTTTTCCCCTGCTAATTCTCCCTTTCTGGTACAAAGTCAAATCTAGATTCCAAAATGCATTTGGTTGCTGTTTTTCCTTGGTCTCAACTAATCTGTGATGAATTCTTTTTCTTTCATGAACTTGACACTTCAGAAGTACATTGGTCATTTATTCTGTAAAATGTCTCAGGTTTGAGCGGCTGGTGGTTTCACATAATTAGATGATAGCTATGCATTTTTGGCAGGAATAACATAGAAGTGACTTTGTGCATACTAAACCTTTGTGTTCTCCCAGACTGCATATTAAACCTCTTGATGCCTGATATGATGATGTTTGCAGATGCGGCCTTGGTGGGGCGATTAAGTCATGAAAGGATGGCCCTATCAAATGGGATTAATGCCCCTTCAGAGAGACCAAAGAAACATGCCTTGATGCTACTTTCTGTGAGGACACAGGTTTGGGAAGTGAAGACAGCTGTTTATGAGCCAGAAAGCAGCTTGTCATGATGGTCCATGAACCAGAAAGCTGATTATTTACTTGGAATATATCAGCACTTTCACCTATGGCTTCCTGGACTCTAAATTTGTGAGAAATGAACTTTTATAATGTAAGTTACCTTGCTTATGGCATTTTGCTCTGACACCCTGATGAGACTAAGCCAATATTCTCTAATGTATTGGGGAAGTACATTGCATCATTGTATCTTGTCTCTGCTGAGACGCTGGTTAGTATCCATGGTCATCTTTATTTTGGTCATGAGTTTAGAGTCTTCATAATCCACAGTTTGTGCCTTCCCCTCGCATTAGGGAGAAAATAAAATGGAGTTTGGATCCACAGTTAACAGGGCTCCCGAAACTCTGTCAATCTCATCAGCAAATGGAGCTCTGTAGACAGACTGTATTGATAAAAAAATAATTTTATATAGTCTTATTTATTATTAAATGCCACTAGATTTTATAAGAGTCCCAGACTGATGATATCAAAATTTCAGATCAATGCAGGACAAACTGTGATAGATTGTTGGTAGGTTCTTGGATTTCTCCACAAACTTACTTGAATCAATCCCTCTGTCCTGGGTGGTATCTTTTAATCAATTTACTTATTATGATGGTGTGTGTTCATGCAGAGGGGGTGCACAGTGCTAATGTAGAGGTTCAGTAAAGAACTTCATAGAGCCAGTTCTCTCCTTTTACCTTTATTAGTTCTGGAAACTAAGCCAGGGCTACCCAATTTGTACCACCAGCACCTTTATCCTGAAATATTTTGCTGGTCCATGACTGATATCCTTGATAGCTGTCTAATATAGAAAATATACAACTTTAAACCTAGTTAATTCTATGAGTTTATCACCTTAGAAGCTGTTTCTAATTACAGGTTAATACTCTGCATGAGTTTAATCATTTTGAGTTTTAATAGTCTCTTATAATGTCTCAAATTTTTTCCATCTGGGTTGTGGGTTTGGGGGATATTTTGCTTTATATTTGTCCTACTGTAGAAAGTATTTTAGATGGTTCTGAAGATATATACATATATGCATATGTATATGCAGCAAGTTAGACTATAAACTGGAATCAGAATGAAGTAAGTATAAAACAGATTCCTATTCTGAGCTTTCTATCATACATTTATGTAAGTTCTAAACTACATGATGTTAGCAAAATTAGTTTTTCTGTTTATTTTTCAAATAGAAAGACATTTCTCTCGAGGAATCTTACACAAAGGCAACTACAATGTCTCAAATAAGTTTCTTAGCAAGATTTTTATATTGAGGCAATGCTTCTTACATTAAAAGCCACTCCCCACCACAAATAAAAGGCTGGTAGCACACACAAGGTTCAATACTGAAGACACTGTCCTCTATGCTCTGGTGCTTGGAAATTGTCTGCAAACATAGAATACACTCAGAATGCAATTTTCATTGAGGAACAGGGTTTTTTTCTTGGTTTCAAAGGAATGTTTGTAACTTGTAAATTCCAGTTTTGCTCTGCCTCTCTGCTGTACCTTCAGATGAGCTTGGGTAGTAATTATACTTCAGTTAAAAGCAGTTTTGTTTAGGGAGAACAAAGAGATTCACATATATTAGTGTAGGAAGCATTTGCTAGGGTGTGCAGAGCACTGCTGATATTTAAGTATGGGAAATAAAGAATAGCTGGACCCCAGGGAAAAACATGTCTGGGAACTCCAAAGAAACACAGCAGCTGACACACTTTCCCTTTCCCTTGAACAATTGTGAGAGTCTGTCTTCACCACCATATTATGAAAAAAAAAAGTCACTGATGATGTCTGAGGTATGTATTAACCCATGGGTGTTGTCTGAGTTTTCTATCCTGCCTGGTTCCCACAGTCATTAAGTCCCAAAGAAATCACACAGAGGTCTACGTTAATTATAAACTAATTGGCCTAGTAGCTCAGACTTCTTATTAACTCTTATAACTTATATTAGCCCATTATTCATGTTTACGTTAGCCACGTGACTTGGTACCTTATTTGGTGAGACAGTCACATCTTGCTTCTTCTGCAGCTGGGTCACAACTGCAGACCAAGCTTTTCTCTTCCCAGAATTCTCCTGTCTTGTTGCCCTGCCTCTACTTCCTGCATAGTTGTCCTACCTGTACTTCCTGTCTGGCTACTGACCAATCAGCATTTTATTAAAATACAATTGACAGGGTACAAACCATTGTTCCACAGCACATACGTTTAGATACAGACATTTAGAGGAGGGCAGATTGTTATGTCTAATTGCCAGGATGATTGTGTTAAGTTCACCCTTAAGGACTGTGTTCTTCCCAACCAGAGGTTCTTAGTGAGGCTAGGAATACCAGGTATGAATTTCCTCTTGGTGAACAGGCCTTGAATCTTTATAGAAAGCATTTGGTTACCCCATAACATTTGTGCCACTATTGCATCTGTCTGCATATTTTGCCACACTTATCAATATTGTACTTCAAGGGTTCAGAGCTGAGTGAAGTTTTTGATGAACTTTACCTTGGCAGACTATATTGTATCTCCTGGAACTATGATAACTGTGCAGTAGGAAGGGGACTTTCTGGTCAGTGCCAGCTTGATTTCTATGTGTCCTGTGGCCACAGTGTATGGTTTCCTCAGCAACTGGGCCTTACCATTGTATTTTGGATGGGGAAACAAGGAAGATGGCAATAACCTATATTGTCTGGAGGAGTGTTGGGACCAACAACTCTTAACTTTCTCTTTTTATGTCTGATACGTTGTTTTCTCTAGTGAGGGAAGATCTCCATGATTCAAAGCAGCCATTCTGGTTCTCCGAATGAACATCTCCAGTGCCAATGGATAGTAAATATAATTCTCTGTCATTGTCCAAATTCTCATTACACTTTCAGGGGCATGAGCAGTCTTTTGTCCAGAGAATGTGTTTGAAGCAAGCACTTGGAGAAGCCTTTGAGGTGCAAGCCTTCAGTGTAAGAACTACAAGAGAAGAGATTCCGAAGGTCCTGGCTAAGCCCAAAGTAATGGAAATGGGCACAATTCTCACACTTTTATTGTTTTTTTTAAAAATCTTAACTCAGTCTTTAGGCTATTTTTTCCCAAACTGGACCTATATCTGTTGTTTCATTATTTAGATATAATGTGCCTATGTATGAAGGACATTTGCCTGTGTGTGTATGTATGCATGCATGCATGCATGCATGCATGTATAATTGTATGCATGTATGTATGTGTGTGTGCATGTGTGTAGAGGCAAGGGTGTGCGTGCAGTCTCCCCTTTTCTTATATTTTTGCTTTGTATTATTCTTAAGAATATATATACATCACTCACTAAGGTGTGCGTTAAGAGGGAAGATGGATTATAGATTCACTATTCTTCTTTAATCTCTTTTCACTGATTATGCCCAACCAAATATAATGTATTTGTATAATTATAACATTGATGATTAGCCTCTCAAAATAGTTAAAAATAAATAGAGCACTTTCTGGGGCTTGTGCTTAGAGGCACTCAGAATTATCCAGAGGCTTTCCTGCAATACAGCCTCCAACAAAGCCAGGCTTTCCTCAACTCCTGTGTCTTGTTAGGGTTACTAGTGCTCAGATGAAAAACCATGACCAAAGCAACTTGGGGAGGAGAGGGCTTGTTTGACTAACACTTGCAGATCATAGTCCATCATTGAAGGAAGTCAGGACACAGAAACTCAAGCAGGACTGGAACGTGGAGGCAGAATCTCATGCAGAGACCATGGAGAGATGCTGTTTACTGGCTTACTCCCCATGTCCTGTTTAACCTGTTTTGTTATAGAACTCAGGGTCACCAAACCAGGGTTGAGACCACCCATAATGGGCTGTTCCATCCCCAGTCAATTACTAAGTACTAAAATGGCCTACAGATTTGATCTTATGGAGGGACTTTTTAAATTGAAGTTCCCCTCTTTCAGATGACTCTGACTTGTGTCAAGCTGACATAAAACTATCCAGCACACCTTGGCAATAGGATTGTTTACCTTTATACCAAGTAGGTTGGAAAAGCATCAGAATTAGTATAGGTGTATGACCAGGTGGATTTCCAGGACTTCATGCTGTAAGACCATATGAGATTATCTAAAACTGAGAAGCACACCAGCACAGACTAAAAGGGGTCCTGTGGGCTAAGTGTGTCTAAGACCAGACACCAAGTGTATTTTCCTCACTGACAAGCAGAAACATCACTCTGCAATGTTGGAGTCACAAGTACATGGTCAGAAGACTAAGCAAATATGAAGCTTTTTATGCAATAAAAAGTGAAAAATAAAATAGACATTATTTAATCAGTAGTCGCTAAAGTAGGATATAAACAAGATCCTTCAGTAGAGTATAAGAAACACTATTTACACTCTTTTAAAGACTTATAATTTACAATAGTTTAATTATATATCAGCATAAAATATAAATATATCTCTCACAAACAAATTTACATGTCAATGGATACATTTATCCACATTTATCCACATTTATTATTTGTTTTTCCCATCCAGATAGGTTGCATGGTCTGGATACTACTAGAATGGACTCTCCATGGATAGCTACTAGAATACTTATTTCTATAGAGAATGAACACTTCTCTTTCAGGGCTTTGGCCAATTCAGACCTTGGCTCCCTCACATAGACTTTATCTTGTAGAATATTACCTTATTCAGCATACTGGACTTTCAGAACCTTTACTCTTTACCTAAATGTTTATCAATATGAACACTTGGAGACAGATTTGGCCCTGGTCATTTATTTATGTGTTTAAATGGAAAACAAACATGTGGAACAAGAGATCTGTGATCACCACAAGAAAAGGACCAGGCTCTTAGAATCACTCACTAGGGTACACACTGCTTTGGAATAATTGCTAGATGCAGGCATGTTTCTGTAGCTACTGCTTTGGATTGCAAACTCCTTCAGCCCTGGAACTGAGCTAGGTAGGTTCTCTACACGTGGCACTCCGCTGTGTTCATTAGACGGTCTGTGATTATTGAACTGGTGAGTTTGAAACTCAGAGGGGCTGACACCAATCGTAAATTGTTGAGAATGGAAAGCAGAGCTTAGGGCCTGTGGGTGAGGCTTTGGGAGAAGGGACAGTACTGATACTTACAGGAGTATTTTTTGTTTTTCTTAGAAAGGTACTTTAGAGTGGGTTCTTGGCTCTTGTAGACAAGTCACTGTATCTAAAAGCCTGCGTTCTGTCCAGATGAGGGTGTGTTACAACTAAGTATTAGGGATGGAATTTAAATTTATGGTTTCCTGAACAGCATTCTTCTTCCTCTCACAAATTCACCCATGTGGGATTATTAGATGTCTTACCAGTTTGAGCTGTACACAGCTCCGAAGGGGTGTAAATTGACTTTGACATGAGTGAGTTCTAATTTTTCAGCTAAAATATATTCTGCTGGATTTTGTAAAATATACACATGGTCATCTGGCACACATTTTTTGAGCATTTACCATGTTCAAAAGGGATTGTTATGTGCCTTGGTGGCACACCAATGGAGAGACAATATCTTTCCTGCCTGTCTAACAGAGAAGAAATCATAAATTAGTAATAATTCTGTATTTTTCATAATCTTAAGTGGGATGAAAAGAATATGTCTGCATAAGGCTGTTCTGTTCAGCTGCTTTATCTCATGGAGGCCGTCTGTGATGGCCTTGCAGAGCCAGGCTTGCAATGAGCTGTAACACAATAAACTCAAAGCCTTTCAGGTTGGATCAATTTGGAAAGGACAGCAATGTCAAGGAGCTGTATAGAACCATCAGTCAAACAAGGGTGATGTCAGAGAGAGAGAGAGAGAGAGAAAGAGAGAGAGAAAGAGGGGGGGGATTATGGGAGGTTGGTTTGTCTCCTTCAGAGCTCTGCTTGCATTTGAAGAAGCTATAGGGCTCAGGACCAAAGATACATTTCTGTTTTTGATGCCAGACATGGGGCCACAGCTGCCTGTTTGTACATAAATCTCAGACTTACGATTCTAGGTTCCCTGAATTTTAAAAGCTCCCTGACATGTAAGATGTCATCTATTTTTTTCACCCTGCTGTCCTAGGAATTAGAACTGGGGCAAAGGAGAACAGGGGTGTTAGATTTTGTAAATAAATAATAATCTACTCTGAAATCTCATGCTGGCGTAGAGGAGGATATTAATGAGTACAGACAGTATAAATGTTTTACATAGACTGAGTCACTTGCTTTTAAAACTACAATTCTGACTGATGTTTGGAGAGGAGATTTGGCAGAGGGCAGCTCGTCACAGGAACCCTGCTAGCAGCTGGGGCAGGGGATAGCAGTACAACTCCAAACATTCAGTGTCTATTCTGGTGATAGACATGAGGAACTCAATTGATGGGATGACAGAAAGAAAGTTAGAGTTGGCCCTGATTCCTGGCTTGAGAAACTGGATGAATGAGGGTCACTCTCAAAGAAGGAGGTGTCCAGACAGATGGGCAGGGATTAAAGGCATGCACCACTACCACCCGGCCCTCTAAACTATTTAACAATAAGTTTCTGATATATTATTTGTGAGTTTTTATGTGTATTTATAGATAGAGAGAGGAGCAAGGAGAAAGAAAGTGGAGGAGATAAGAAAGATAAAGAGTAGAGCAAGAAGAGCAGAAAGAGAGAGATAAAGAGAGGGGGAGAGAAAGAGAGGGAGAGAGAGAGAGAGAGAGAGAGAGAGCGAGAGGGAGAGAGAGAGAGGGAGAGAGAGAGAGAGATTGACATAGACACAAAAAGCATCAGAAGCGGAGAATGCTGATTCCAACTCTTTCAAATTTCTTAATTTCAAAATTCCCAAATTCTGCCAATTGTCACCACCACCACCATCATAAGAATTCTGGCATGGAATCCCAACTGCATTTAGTAAACTTACTTTCTCAAATTTCTTTCAATCTCCAATCAGGTCTCTCCACCCTGGGTTGTGATTTTAAGTTGTGTAGAATTCTCCTCCATTTGGTTTCATCCAAGCTTCTTCATGTTGCTGTGTGGATGTAAGTGTCACAGGGTGACACAGTTCTCCTTTGCTGCAGTATCAGGGAGTGCATGGTTTTGGTTTGCTCCATTATCAATAATATTTACTTTGGCCCTTTAATTCATGTCATGTCTTACAGAAATGATGGAGGACTTTCATTGGTTAATTAATAAAGAAACTGCTTGGCCCAATAGGTCAGAACATAGGTGGGTGGAGTAGACAGAACAGGATGCTGGGACAGAGAAGGCAGATGCTTCAGGCAGTCGCCATAGGCAGTTGCCATGCCTCTCCTCTCCGAGATGGACGCAGGTTAAGACCTCGTGGTGCTACACACATTACTAAATATGGGTTAAAGGAAGATGTGAGAATTAACCAATAAGAGGCTGAAACTAATGGGCCAGGCAGTGTTTAAAAGAATACAGTTTCCGTGTAATTATTTTGGGTAAAGCTAGCCAGGTGGCGGGAGACAGCCCGCCATTCCATCTACACAGAAAGAGACTAAATAGCATACAGTTCCTATTTGTTAAGATGGTTTTTTCTGGGGGGACAAGAAAGCTAATCCCTGAGTTGAAGTACTCGAACCTGTACCAAAATCTTGGCTTTACCATATACTAAATGTGTGATCAGGATCATTGCATCTAAGTTCTTCAAGTAACTTTCTCCTAAATTATCAAAGGAAGATGATAATTGTGCCCACTTCAGCAGGCTGCTACAAGAATCAAATTTAGCATAAGAAACTCTGTGGATAATTTTGGTATATTATAATTTTATTGATTTGTAAGCTTTTTATAATAGGTTTGCAAGTTCTTTTAAAGAAGCTCTTTGTCGCCGGGCGGCGGTGGTGCACGCCTTTAATCCCAGCACTCGGGAGGCAGAGGCAGGCGGATCTCTGTGAGTTCGAGACCAGCCTGGTCTACAAGAGCTAGTTCCAGGACAGGCTCCAAAGCTACAGAGAAACCCTGTCTCGAAAAACCAAAAAAAAAAAAAAAAAAATAAAATAAAAAAAAAAAAAAAAAAAAAACTCTTTGTCGGTGTTGCTACAGCAGGTTTTTGGATATGAAACAAAATGAGATGCCTTAATTTGTATAAGTAAAATAAAATGGGGGGGCTCGTTTTTCACAAACCATCTTAGCTATATTTCAGGGTTTCTTTCTTCTCCTGTAGAGGAGGGGGCACCCTAAAGGCAACCTCTTTAGGTAGTTCTGTTTTCTCCTTGACCGAGCTGGTAAGCCTGTCTGCTTTGTTTCATGTCCCTTCATGACACCTTCACTACAACACCCATCCCTGGGCTCTCAAGTAGCACAGTACTCCATTTCCTGATTTTTTTTTTAGGCTGGGTTTCTCTCTAGCTTTAGAGTCTGTCCTGGAACTAGCTCTTGTAGACAAGATGGGCTTCAAACTCACAGAGATCCTCCTGCTTCTGCCTCCCGAGAGCTGGGATTAAAGACATGAGCCACCACCACTGCACAGCACATTTCCCGATGTTTAATGACATCTCCCACCCTGGTGTTTGGAATGTATGTGCTAAGCCCTTTAACCAGCTTTTCTCCCCATCCGAAGCCTAACTCATTCCTCAGAGACGTATCCCCCTTCTGCTTGAGACTATTGTAACCTTCCATTTCTCTGGTAGTTCATTCCTGTCTCCTGTGTTCTAAGAAGCACAGTGATTTCTAGATCCAATATTTGACAGAGTTGTACAGAGTGAAAGACAGCCCTCTGAGAGGCTGAGAAAAAGGCACCATGACAAAGCAGCCCTGCAGAGGCTAAGGGACCATTTACTCCACCCAAGGGTAGCTGCAGTCCTTCAGCTCCCGCCCCGATCACTCTTGAGGAGCAGTGTCTGCAGACCTTCCACTTCCTCGGGGAAAGCTGGACCTGTGGACACCACACCAAAATTCCCTTAAAAATACACTGTTAGCAGAGGGGAAATCCTGGCACAAAGTAGCCAAATAATTCCAGCCCTTTAAAAGCTAGTAGCTGAATGAATGAATGAATGATGAATGGTCTGCTCCTCTAGAAGAAGAATCAGGCCTAGTTAGCCTCTTTGAATGGAAAACGCACGTGTGTATTCTTGTGACTTAAATTCAAGGAAAGCAGATGCTGTTAATTTTTTGACTAACATTACCTCATCTTATTAATGATGATTATTATTTTATTACTCATCTTGTAAAAGCAAGGCACATCTGGCTCATAGCGGTCAATCAATGCTTGCTTAAAAGAATATATTTGAGGGATCAGAATCCCAGCGGGGTTTCAGATCCCTAAAGTGTGCTTGTCTAGGGTATGATTGTGGGGTGTGTATGTGTGTGTGTGTGTGTGTGTCCAACCGAAGAGAATCCTCAGGTTGGAAGAAGCGTTACCGCCACCTGCTGCTGAGTTCGGTCTACTGCCATTTGCAGGAAACAACCCACAGGGGAAGAATATTAATCAACTCTCTCCCAACAACATGCCTGTAAATCTGTGGGCTACCTCTAATCTCGCATGTCACCCAAAAGGCCAGACATGCTCCTGTTTAGATTTGTGGTGATCTGGATATAGGGATAACTGGTACAGCTACCCAGGAAGGGGACTGATGTGTTTATTGCTGGCGGGCAGGACGCGCCCACTGCGGGAGCTTCTGAGAAGGCGAGGGCAGGGAAGCAAAGGGACCTCGCTAGGCTACGGGGCTTCAAGGGGCTCCCTCAGCAACGCTTCTTGCTGCTCTGCTCAGAATGGCATGACTCACTCCTTTGTTTCTGGAAAAGATCTATCTGTATTTGCCCGAGGTAGACTTCACCCCTCCAGCACTCATCAGGGATCATCTGCTTCTTTGCCGCGCCCATCCGAGGATGTCTAGGATGCAGGCTGAATCCTTACACGGCTGTCAGCTGTTGTGATGGGTGACGCCCGCCAAGTGAGCAGCTGCAGGCGCCCTCCCTTCAAGCACTTCCTGCAGTGCTGGACCCCAGTGTAGGCGCGCTGTCGCGCACCTCTGCCCCCTCGTGGCAGGTGCAAGCATCGCTGCTTTGCAAACACCACCGCCCACCCGCACCTAGGACCGAGAGACTTCAGTGTTTTTTAAAGGGATTTTTTTTGGGGGGGGGGGGGCGGGGGTCTTCATTCAGTTCCTGAGATCAGAAAATGGTTTTCCAGGTTCAGTTTGTACTTCCTAATGAAGGAGGTGTGGGGTTAGAGAAATAAGATGAGAGGGTCTGTAAAACATGATGTCTGCGGGGACAATGACGGTGAGGAAGAAAGGAAGAGGAAACAGGAAAGATTTGAAAGGGAGAGAAGCAAGGTGACAGGGACAAGAGACTGGGATGACAGCAGAGGATGTGGGAAGAATATGAGAAGCAACAGTTTGATGGGAAAGAGAAGCGGCGGCTTCTGCACAAGAGAGGGGAGGGAGGGTACGGCGTCGAGGAGAGGTAAAGTCTCATTTTGGTGAATGAACCCTGTGAGCATTTCAATATACCTCTCTCCTAGGTTGCATCGTATTTTGCTTGGCAGCTGCTGAAAATAAGTTTCCATCTTTCTGTCTTGCTTTAATATTCTCTTGTATCCCACATCACTGAGATCATTAGAGGCAGAAACAATTATGCCATCCATTCCCTGTGCCGACAGAACTCTCGCTGCACGCTGGCTTATTAACTCCAGCCTTGCCTAGCTGCTGCCAGCCACATCTGCTTTTTTTTTTCTTGTTCTGATTCATGTTTCATGCACACGAACTCTCTCCCTTTTCGGCTAACCTCTAGGACTCACTGGTCCTTAGGGAAATAGAATGGTAGCTGCACAGAATCCAATTGCATGTGACAAATGCTTTTCCAAGGTTTCTGCTACCTATTTGTCATCAGACAAATTAAAGCTAAGCTGTGAAAGCCACCGGGAACCACAAAATGGCTTCTTTTGAGTCGCATCTGTAACTCCCAACTCATCTCTTTTGTCTTCCTCCAAAACAACAAAAGGAGAGTGATTTTGCTGTGTCTGTGTTGGCCTGATCTCCATGCAAGCTGTAAAAAGGTTAAAAGGAATTTTCTAGACACCAGCCTTAGTTTCGACTATTTTGCCAACACTACTGAATTTGCTTCCAGAATTGGAGAGGAAGGTCACATTTCAAAAGCCTGGACAGGATGATAAAAACTGTTTTGGCAGGAGATTAATCATTGCAGATGGGTGTGGGCCGTGATGCCCAAACTCATTTACCATAACAAATGGTTTCATGAAAATGTTTTGGTCAATACAGCTTATTTTACCGCACTGAGGGCTGGTTGCAGGGGTGGGACGGGAATCTCCAGAGTCAACATTATCTAGATTCATTCAGAAGCAACTCTCAGGTAGAAAGCTTCATTCTGGAACATGCCACAGGTACTTGAAGATAGAAATCCTGCTTGGACACAAGCCAGTTTTCTTTGTGGTCAATGAATTGTGATGCAGAAAAGCACCAGGGATGAAAAAAAACAACAAGCAAAGAAAGGTGTTTATAGCTCAGTTTCTCTTGAGGGCTTGGTCCTTTGCTCCCTGGTGGTTATTTTCATGCTGTGTCTGGTTCTGACCTTTCCTTTGTGCAGATGCATTATTTATGCGTCTTTGTCTTTTTCTCTTGTTTAAGGACATCAATCAGAGTGGGTCAGAGCCTATGCTTTTCTTTTCTTTAATCATATGATAGAATCTTCTGGGATTGAGTTACAGATGGTTGAGAGCTACCACTACATGGGTGTGCTAGGAATCCAAGCTGGGTCCTCTGGAAGAACAGCCAGTGCTCTTAACCATTGAACCATCTCTGGGCGCAGAGCCCATGAAGCTCTTATAGCTTTCCCTTCAGTTCTTTCTTTAGGGAAAGAACTTCCTATTGCCAGATATAGTTACATGCATTCAAAGGCACATGCATTTAGATGTATTTAGACCTATAAATCATAGCGGAGAATAACCTAGTTTGTATCAGTCTCCAAGCATGTTCACAAGAGTTACTGAGCATTCTCTTTCTGGGTTCCATAAGGATAGAAAAGTCTGCAGTGGAAGAAAGCTCATGTTAGACAAAGAAGGCCCAGTCGGTCTGTGGTTCCACTAGGCAGCTTGCTGTGTGGCCTTAAGTAAGAATTTTCTGACACTTGGTTCCCCGAGTTGGGAAAAGGAGACTAACAGCTACAGCTTCCCCATGAACTGTTGATGAAACCCAAGATAGTTAAAGTCATTGTGTAAACCACCTGTTCTGCCCCACTGTGTAGTATTTTCACAGGTAATCTTTTAAGTGGTAGGTTGGCTTTGTGCTTGGGGTCAGTATAATCTGTGAGCAAGGCGTGGATGTTAATAGATTACTTTTAGATTCCTTCCATTGACTTTTTGTTTTTACAACAGAGTAGCACAGACTAATATTTAATGGATAGCAAGTTTTGGCTCCTTTTTCTGGAGGATGAGTGTCAAAGATGGTGTAGCTGCTGGAATTTCACATCACAATGTTGACTTGGTCCTTAAGATATAATCACCACAGTGTAGGACCTATTTTACGTGTTGTTTGGAAATTGTTTCCAAACCATGTTTTAAGGACAACACATTCAAATCATTGCGGGAAGTGGATAAAGCCCTGAGTGAATGTGCATTGGGCACGACCATGTCATGGATCTCAATGCCTCAGTCCCACGGAAATGGTAAAGTCTTCCTCCAAGTGAGGCTCAGAATAGCAAAGTCAGCTATGAGTCCCACTGATCCAGCTATGGGTGTTTATGATTGATTCATGTGTGCCACACCTTACAATTGCAGATTCCCCCTCCATACAGCCCAAGAGTGCTCCCCTACAGAGACCTTCCAGTGAGACAATTCTAAGTCCTTCTCTTTGTGCTGTCCTTAGCAAGCCCAGTTTCCAGGCTGTGGAGTAGATGCCCTCCACCAGAGAGAGCCCAGCCCACAGGATCCCAGCTTCCTTGCAGGTGTCTCAGCCCTGTATCAGTCATTTCTTCATTCCTACTTTCCCAGAGTCAGGTTTCCAGGACCAAACAGTGCAGGATGCTCCAAATCATAGCATTTTATGATTTATAAATCTTTGGTTTATAGAGCTCAGGGAACTAATACAATGTGTGAGGGGATTCCAGTAGAAGGCCATGTATCCTAGAGTGTATAGTGACACAAATTGAACCAAGTGTCTTTAACAAACAAACAAAAAGGACACAGAGTTGGGTAGGTAGGGAAAGGGGGATTAGGTCTCAGAGAAAGTGGAGGAGAGGTGAATATTTTCAAAAGACATTGTATAAAATTCTCAACAAAAACCAATCAAACTAAAAAAATAGGTTATGATTATTCTCAACATTTTAAATTCATTTCTGTAAATTTATTCCTTGCTTGTTCCTATGCATCTTAATTTCCAAATAGAGTTCAGCCCTGCTCCTGAATATCTTTTGCGGTATTTCTTTTTAGTGTTATTACCAATATTTGTTCGTGGGTGCACACATGCACACATATCTATGTGCACACTCCCATGTGCACTTTTATGTGTGGGAGCCTGAAATGCCCTTCCTCAAGGAATTTCATCTACCTCTTCTTTGGTGACAGTGTCTTCCACTGCCTTGAACCTCTCCAGCTAGGCTATCATGTCCTGTCAGGCAGACCCAGTGTCTGCCACCCGGTTCTGGGCTTTGAATCACGTACCACCACACTTACCATTTTTATGTAGGTTTTGGTGTTCAAACTCAATCCCTCTCTCTTTCCAAGCACGTGCTTTCCTGATGGAGTCATTCCCACAGCCCAAGAGTCAACCACCTCTGAGGAAGTCGAAGTAAGCATGACAGGATTTTACACTTGCTTTGCTTTGCAAATTTCTCGTCTCCTTCCCATTATATCTAATCACACACGTGAGTCATGGCTATTTCTCTCAAGAGAAAGTGTTAATGAGTTACCTTGTTTCCATCTTAGTTTTGCTTTCCAAACTGGGGAAGATGATGAAATCAGTACTTACCCTCACTTACTTGAGCAACACAGCACCAGCAAAGCATTTGGAAAAATTATAAAGCCCAAAAATATGTGAGTAATGAATGACTGGACGGACAGTGTCTAAACAGGATGTTAGCCATGACAGGAAATAAGTGGGGAAAATTCTGGTGGAAGACAGTATGGCTCCAAAAGGCAAAAACAAACAAACAAACAAACAAACAAAAGACCCCATTGATATTGAGGGGTGTGTGTGTGCACTCAAGAACACATACGTGTATGTGGTGTGTGTGCATGTGTGTGTGTGTGCGTGTGTGTGTGTGGTGTGTGTGATACATTTTGAGAGAGGAAAGTGAAGAGGAGAAAGCAGAACTCTGAATAAAATGGCTTAAAGGAAAAGGAAAAGGAATGGTTAAGATGCTATACATGGCAGGGGATTCGGAAACGCTTTTCAATTCATGGAGGGGCTTCAGGGTATCATGACTTAGTAACCCAAATCCCTATTCCACTCAGCTCTTGGACAAAGTGTTCTTTGCCAGATGGCAGGTCTGTGGAAGGGTCACGAAAATGATGGCATAAATTGGTGTTGAATGGTTGTCTTTTGGGAGACAAAAGCTCCGTGAGACAGTAGTTTCCTGGAGATAGCCGCTGTATTCACGTTACCTGGTCCCCAGGTATTCCTCACCTGGAGACTCAAAGACGAATGAGCAAATGATCGAGCAGCACAGTGATTGGAATCTGTGTAATCACAGATTCCTACAAAATGTAGTGTTTCTATCCCATTGTCGAATTGCCAGTGGAGGGTTATACTGATCTCATCACGATACCCACATGCCTTGCCTGGGTTTGGTTGCCTTGTTACTCACGCGAGAACATTTTAGGGCGTTTCTTTTTCTGAAATGGATGATGCATTTAGCAAATGTTATAGATAGAGGAGGTTTTAAGTGGGACTAAATGCAGCAATTAATGCTAACGAGTCTGCTGTTAGCATGTAATATTCTTGCAGTTATAAAATCACGCACCACTGAATGTGGAACCTCAGTTTGTTCAACAGATGCCGATCATAATGGCCACATTTTTTTCCCATGGATAAGGTAGCTTTAGTTAAATGTACCATTAAAAATAACCATTTAAAATGTTAATGGAAACTGTGACTGTAACCACCGGGAATTTTTATTTTAGCCTCTGCTTCATTATTCCATATTTTCAAAAGGTTCTCGAGAAGGTGAGGAGTGTGTTTTCCATGAGGTGTTTCAAATCAGAAAGATGATATGTCTTCGCAGTGCACAGGCCTGTGCTATTAACTTTAACCCTGTTTGGAGGCTTGTTTTCCTTTGGCCTCATCTCTTGTGCATTCGGGGTGTGAGGCAGAATTGCTTAATTGGGATTCTTGGTTGTTCTGCTACTTGATAGTATCATTTTTCTATCATCTATTGTGATTAAGGGAGAAAAATACTAAGACGTTGTTATATAGAACAAGAAATCTTCATTTGCTAGAATAAGAAGCCTGGCTTAGGCTTGAGTTCTCTCTGGGAAATGGAAGTTGTAAAGAAAAGGATTGGTGTACAGCAAGGACACAGCGTCTTCCTGGGTTGTGACACATTTTGAAAGCTATAGATTGTGGGTGCAGGGCAAGAGTGATTAAAGTCTCCAGAACTCACCTGGCTTGATTAACAATCTCCAGGGGGCTGGAGACATCGCTCAGAGACTGAAGAGGTGGCTCAGGGGCTGGAAAGATGGCTCAGAGATGGGCTAGAGAGATGGCTCAGGGGCTGGAGAGATGGCACAGAGATTGGAAAGATGGCTCAGGGGCTGGAGAGATGGCTCAGGGGCTGGAGAGATGGCTCAGAGACTGGAGAGATGGCTCAGGGGCTGGAAAGATGGCTCAGAGATGGGCTAGAGGGATGGCTCAGGGGCTGGAAAGATGGCTCAGAGACTGGAGAGATGGCTCAGGGGCTGGAGAGATGGCACAGAGATTGGAAAGATGGCTCAGGGGCTAGAGAGATGGCTCAGGGGCTGGAGAGATGGCCCAGGGGCTGGAGAGATGGCTCAGAAGTTCAGAGCACTGGCTGCTATTCCAGAGGACCCTGCTTCAATTCACAACACCCACAGGGCAGCTCACAACTGTCTGTAACTCCAGTTCTAGGGGATTTGACACCCTCACACAGGCATACATGCAGGCAAAACACCAATGTACATAAAAATAAAAAGGAACGAGAGAGAAAGAGAGAGAGACAGAGAGACAGAGAGACAGAGAGAGATCCAGGCGCCACTGTAGGTTCCTAGGTCTAAGGAACGGTGAAGTGCTGAAAGTTGCTAGAGGCTGAATGGATCCAGAATGTATGTCTCAGAGGCAGTCTTTCTTCCCCTCTCCTTCCCCACCTCCTTCCCCCTCTTTCCTTCCCTCCTTCCCTTCCTATTTTCTTTTTGAGATGCAGAATTGCTTAACCTAGGCTGGCCTCAAACTCACTCTGTATCAAACGCCTGGTCCTCCTGGCTGTACTTCCCAAGAGCTGGAATTACAGATCTGTACCCACAGAGTCGTCTTCTAAGGAGCCTTTTCAAGTACATGACCCAGCTATTTTGCATAGAGGTAAAGTCACTATCTAGGAGGAATTCTTAGGCTTCTGCATTATGAGATTTTTATTTCTGTTTGTTTCCTTTCATTAAAGAATTTTCTCAAATATAACTCAAAGTCCCTATAGTCTCCTGATGTAGTATAGAACCTAAGGGTGTTTTTTTTTTTTGTTTTTTTTTTTTATTATTATTAAGAATGAAAAATAAATCTCTGTAGCGTGTGTTGTCCTAATTGTCTGAATCCATGTTGTGGTGGTTGAGACTAAACTGCGTCTGCATGATCGTGTCACATGACTCACACAGGACGATCGTGTCACATGACTCACACAGGACCTGCCCAGGGCTGCAGCATCGATTTCTCTTCATCTAACATTTTCTTCATTACCAGATTTCTAGTCAGGTTTACTTACTCTCAGTGTCTGTGTGTCCTCGTAGAATTGTCTTCTTTGGGTAGGACAGTGACTCAGAGGCTTTTTGTTTATCTGTTCTTTTTGTGTGAACTAGAAGTCGTTTATCAAGATGGTCAGTGAATTTCTTGCTTATTTGGACATGGGAGAAAGATAAGGTTAAGGAAAGAAGACCCAGAATAATGCAAAATAGAGAGAAAAGGCTTCAGTTTTCTTCTGCCTTTAGAGAAAAGCAAATGAATGTCATGGGTTTGAGAACTCAAGAACCAGTCAGTAGTACCTTCTGGAGAAAGGTCGGGTTTGTGAGAGGGGCTGGGGGAGGTGATTTCTTCAAGTGTGTGTCCCAGGACACCATTCCTGGTTCTGAGACTGTCATCAACTCAGTACCCTTTCACCAGGCCAAACCTTTGACTAGTTCAAGGGCAAAAAAGAATTTAAGACCAAGAGTGGAGAGAAGGCCTTGGACTATTCATGTTGAGAGGTTACTGGCTTCCCAGAGTTTTCATGTGTTCTGTATGTGAGGAGAGGGTCTACCACCTGTTTCACAGACTTGGGTTCAGAGATCTGCTGTAGCGATAAAGAGACGGTGACTGGCAGAGGACAAGTTCCATAGGTACAGCTTTGAGTAACTGAGCAATATTTAATCCTGTTTTGACAATTGTTTTCTAAGCCTAAGTGATGGATTTAAAACCATGCTAGGCATAAGAGGACCACAAAAGGGAGAAGACCATGCCTTCTTTAGACCAGAGTCCTAGCCTAACTCACAGCGCTCATAGACTGTGTTAAACATGCTTCCAAGCAGATGAGTGTAAAGAAAGCAGAAAAGGGACAAATCACAGAGTTTCTTCTGAGATCACAGTGTCCTCAAAGATCTGAGAAGGTGTTAGCTTTCAAACTCCAAAGCTTCTGTGGACTCATGGAAACAAAACCTCAGGTCATCTGAGAAATCCTCCAAATGATTTTTTTAAGTGGGTAATACAAAGTAAATCTCTCTGATTCTGTCCCCAGGCCCTGGATTCTTTAGGATCTCCCAAGGGACAGTCATTCTTTGATGTGGGGGTCACCTTTGTGTACTGTGATTACCATTAGTGAATAAAAAATACTGCTTTGGACCTATAGCAAGGCAGAGCTTAGGTAGGCAGGGTAAGCTGGGCTGAATGCTGGGGAAAAATGAAGGACAGAGTCAGAGAGAAGCCATGGAGCCTCTGGAGACAGACACTGGGAATTTTACCCAGTAAGCCACAGTCACATGGCAATATAGAGATTAATATAAATGGCTTAAATTAATATGGAAGAGCTAGCCAATAAGAAGCTAGAGCTAATGGGCCAAGCAGTGATTTAATTAATACAGCTTCAGTGTGATTATTTCGGGTTTAAGCTACCCCACTTGGAACACACCCGATGGTAACTTATCTGGAGTATGGCTAATGTTAGAACTGTGGTATTTAGGCCAGTGGTGTTTTTTTTATTAGTTTGACTCCGGGACTATAGAAAGGAGTTGGAGGTTGCATTCTAGCATGTGTCCAATGAACAACACACCATGCCTATGCAATGAACTCTCAGATAAACAACAACAATGAATAAATTTTGGACACTCAAACTCAGTTGACTTTCGCTGGTTAAAGATACGTCTATGTGCTTAGAGAGTACTATCCCTCATTGCATGAACACAACCAAAGAACCTTCATAGGCAGGGCTCCACCCCCAGAACTTCCCTTTGTTTTTTTTTTCTGTACTCTTCTGCAATAATAAAATTCTACACCAAGGCTTTCCTGAGTCCTTTAAGTCATTCTTGCATACTATTGAGCCTGGAGACCCCTCATCCGCATTGTGGTGTGTGTCGTCAGCTGATCACAATGGAAGGCTGTCACACCATCACAGTCTTATTGCTGCCACCTGAGTTTGAGAAACACATCGTAGAAGGGAATTTTCTGATATTTTATTTGTTTAATTGATTTTTCTTTTTGAAACAGAGTTTCTCTCTGTAGACCGGACTAGCTTCGAACTCAGAGATCCACCTGCCTCTTCCTCAAGTATTGGGAGTAAAGGTATGTGCCACCATCATGGGGCTCTGACTTGTTTCTTTAATGAAATTCAAATATGTGAAGACTGAGTATCTCTGCTGTTTCCTTGAATCACAGGGCAGAAGATGAAAAACTTTCTTTTTCCTTTTCATTTTATTGGAGCTACACATAATGGCTCACTTCCTCACTCCCTCTGTGAAGGAGCCAGGTTAGGACTGGTTCTCTGGTTCTCTTGAATGGGTTTCAGACCTTATTGTACTGCCAAGAATGAACTATGGACCCTCTTGGTCATTCTGAGAAACTGTTGATAGCCACCCTCAGATTCTACTGTTTTTTTTCCTTGCTCTAATTTTCATCTGTTCTGAGCAATGCTATAAGGGTTCCTGGGACTGTTCTGTGAAGCTAAATATCAACAAGAATGGGAGTTTCATAGGTAGAATAACAGGCAGCTTTGGGAGGCAATGTAGGGTTTTCATTCAAACTAACCCTTCAAGACAACGCTAGAAATGGAGACATTCAGGAAAGGACATGATGTCCTCTTGGTGTCTGATCCCAGAGACCATTCACTCAGGAGCTGTCGAGGAGTGCCTTCTTCCTCGGCAGCTTCCGCTGGAGAATTTGCTCATATTTTTCTGATTAGCCTTAAAAGAAGACAGAGGAAAACAAAATATCAGGGGCTCCCTTTGTTTTTTCTTGGGGAAGACAATTAAGGTAAATAGCACATTCACATCTGCAGAGGAAACTTTGTCAGAAAGCCTTGCAGCGATTTTCCAGTATTTTGTCTGCCTCTCCCTGGTTTGGTGTTTGTTCTCCCTGGCTTCATTTCCTGAGCTATTCACTGAAACCGTCCAGAAACAGGGCAGCCAACCACAAGATCACTTGGACTCAGGTCAACCAAGACACATCTCCTTTTCACGTTTATTTCATTTTGTTTTAAGATCACAGAAGAGCAGAGCATTCATACGTGTGAAGTAACAGAAGAAAGAACCAGAATTTAAATACATTTTCAAAGAAAAAAAGGCTTGTTTTGAATTTCAATTTTTTTTACACACATTGCGCGTTTTACTTTCCTTCCCAGAGCTAGTAGTCAGAGAAAAAATATCCACCCAATAAACAAAAATATAACTTGAGCAACAAAATAACTCAAACAAAAAAATGGCCATGTGTTGGTATCATCAAGGGAACATCAGTTCATGTCTACAGGGCTGGAAAAAGGAATATATTTTATATATATATTTATATGTATATAACACTGTTAATGAGGAGACTTCTAACCAAGAACAGGATTTATACAACCTTTAAGAGAGCAATGGAAAGGAAGGGGCTGAAGCAGGGCTGGGGAGAAGGTGAAGGCCTCCGTCCCTCCCCTTCTTATTTCACCCCGTTAGCCTCCCCCCTCCCAGCAAATATTTAGGGAGCAGAACTTGGCCAAAGTTCACCAGGATGAACCATGTTCATTTTCTGGTGAAGAGCAAAGACTTAGGTGAGTGGGTTCAAAGAGGCTCCCGACTAAGGGCGAGGGCAGCTGCTGCACGCCAGGAGGCTAGCTCCGTGGGTTTTCTTCGTTTGCAAGAAGCAGATTTTTTTTTTTTTTTACTGTGCCTAGATTTACCCAGGAAGGGTTTGCATTGGGAAGCAGGTAGCTGCAGGGTGGACTGGCAAGCACCATCCGAAAAGCTGTGCCTTGGGAACAACATGGGATCGGGAGGTGTTCGGTGGGCGGGTCTCCCTCCCACTTGCGGAGTGTCCTGGGAGGAGAAAGCCCACTGAACATCCTCGTCTAAAGTGAGACTAATGCTGGAAATGGTGAGTAAACTCTGCTCTTCAGTGTCCGGGAGACCCCTAGTCCTTGTGCTCTTTGGGGAGGTTCGTGAAAAGGTGACTGCGCAGTTGCTAGGCTGAATGTTGAAGACAAGAGTGGGAAGGACAAGTGGACCTGCGCCGAATTTGCCCAGGACGTGGCCCAACGGAACAAATCCCTCGTTTACTGCTCCAAGCAACTGTTCTTGTTCAGCCTCCCTTTCTGGAAACTTAGCTATCCCATCTGGTCTTTGCTTTTCCAGCTCACACTCCCTTCGGCCGTGACTCACAATGGGCTTTTATGTCCTATTTCCCACATATCTCCTACCAATCCGAACTGTAAAAAATGAGGCCTCTCTAACCACTTGCTTGATGTCACAGCCTATGAGTCAACCTCTTCCTTGCCTGTTTCTCACAAAACAGCCTTTTGAACTTGCTTGGGACCAGCCGAGAGTTTCCCAAGACACACATTTACTATAAGGATGAGAGAAATGTTTGGCCCAGGATGAGAGAAGGCCGATGTTTCCTGTCGCGGGCACAACTTCCTCATGTGTTAAGTACATAATACCCAATCTGGCCATTTTCCTTCCTATGAAAGGTTATTAGGCTAAAGTTCAACAGTCTCATTCCCCAAGGTCATGAACAAGGAAACCACCTCAGCTATTTCGGGGCCTTCACTTGGAAATGAAAATGTCCTTCCTCTGCATCTATAAGAAAGTTTGCTCAGAAGAGAACTATAGAATCGGTCCGGAGACTCTGTGTTCTAGAAGGAGCTATGTTGTGGAGGACGGTTTTGAGAGAAAAAACGAGCCCACCAAATGGTTCTTTTTGGGTTCTCCATGTGTGGCAGCACTTAATGAAATTTCAATTCATATTTAAAATCAGAGTTTAGAGGTGGAAGAGGCTACGAACTGTCATCTAAATTCTTTACCTTTGGAGTGAGAAAGCTAAAAACTCAGGAATGTAAAATAACTTGCCAACATCAACATCACACGGCTTTTTGTGTGGCAAGACACAGAGAACAACCCAATTTTCCTGACTCCAATCCTGATTCCCCTTTCACTTTACAGAGGCCTTAGGTGGACACAAGTAAGACTCTCATCAAGGTGACCCAAATTTCCTTTTAGAATCGTCTTGTTGGACATCCCTATACTCGCTTTGATGATTCTCTCAGTTCTGATTAGAGAAATGGTATACAGGATACTGTGTTAAATCTGCAGGCACTTCAGACGACAGAGGTAAAACCTGTGAGTGACGCTCCCTATTCAAACAACCCTGTGCCTTCTTTGTAACCCATAGGCCTGTAGATACATGAGGCTACTAAAGAATATATATTTAAAAAAAAGCAAGGCGCTTCAGCAAGATATTTCTCAAGAATCTAACGTATTTCTTACATCACATAATTTATTCAAATTGGGATGTCAAAAACGTTTTATGGGTTTGGTTAAGTGTAAAGCAGACAAAAATGGAGGATATGTGATATTTTGTTCATGTAATTATTGGTGATTCTGGCAAAGCTATTTAACTAAAGATACAATAAAATATATATTGGCTGACAAGAAACCAATAACCTGGGACACAGAAGCCCTTCACACCCCATTCCTCTTTCTTCCAGTTTGCCTAGGGTTTGTTGGGTCAAGCTAAAGAGCTAAGGAGAACCATTTGTGCTTGGCTGGATCTGCCTTTAAGTGTTCTGGGTGTCTACTTCCTTTGGCAAAGACAACCATGTTTGGAACTTCAGGTTTTCTACTTGACGTTTGACCTGTAAAAAGCTTTAGGTTTTCTTCTTGTTATTTGATTTCCTTTTCTTTAAGATTTATAGGTTTAGCTGAACTTGGGCTCTGCATGGAAAATGAAGTTTACATAGTTTATATTATGTATATAAACCAGTGATTTACATTGATTTATACATGATTGGTGCCTAATTTATTAATCAGCACAGTATGCAAATGCGCTGACGAGAAATCAGGATTTTAAAATAAGTTTTCTCCAATATCCATAAACATTTCGCTGACATGAATGTTAAGCTAAACCTAAACCTAATATTAACACCGGCAGCCTTGCCAAGAGGAAAACGATATACATTGTGGGCAAAACCAAATTCTTTCTTGAGGTTCAGTTGGTGACCTTTGGCCAGCACAGCTAAATGCAAATGAGAATGGTTTACTTTTCCCCCCTCTGGTATGCACGCAGATGTGAACTTCATTTTGCCTCTAGTGAGTTATTTACAGATATGATGTCAACCATAATGGGGAATTTACGTCACTTGGGCAGACTAAGGCTCTGGAAGAGAAACATTGGAAGTACTTAAGCAAGAAAGAGACTTCCTGAAGTGGGTTTGTGTTTCTTAACTTGGGGTCTATCTCACAATTTTTTTTATGGTATGTTTATTTGTCTTCAGATTTTTTGATATCTTTTTTGGGTCAGATGTAACATTGCACTTATATTGTTATAAACTGGCAGTTTGCAGGGGAACCAGGACTAAATCCCAGCTGAGAATTAATTAAGATGGAAGAAAAACATGATGACATAGTTAATCCTAAAGCATTGGGTCTCATAGGCAAATTTCTTTTAAACAAATAGCAACAAGGTTGGCAAAAGGGGACCTGTGTCTTCAAATGAAGCATAGCTCTTTTTTTAAGTAAATCAAATTCTCTCTTCTTTTTAAGTTTAAACCATTGATCTATTTTTCTTATAATACATACATGATTGTAAATATATCACTTGTAAAGATAAGATTTAAAGCAATAATACACACATATATTATTATTTTGAACCAAAAAATCCAAAGCCTATAAGGAACAAAATGAAAAATTTAGGGAGACTAGCCAGTAGAAGCTGTCACACCGTAGTCAACTCGAGGAGGACCCTGTGACTAGGCTGAGAAGTAAAAACTCAAAGCAGTTACATGCTTAGATGTTTTCTTTCTGTAGGCAGAGGAGGTAAAGTCCATCTCTGGAGGAGAAACGCGCCTTTGTTTCTGTCCTCCAAGAACGTGAAAATCACGAGTTTTGTTACAAGGTCTCTTTGAATAGCCCCAGTTTCCTATGGAGTTAAAGGGGAAAAAATGTCCATGGTGAGGGGACAAAATGTCTGTCTGACTTGGAAGAGAAGACGAGAGCCAAGCGGAAAGTCCTTCTGAGCAGGAAACACATCTGTTTTCCCATAAGCGGTCATTCTTTTTGGATAAGGCTGTTTTGCAAGAACAGTGTCCCTTCCACTAGGCAAAGTGGTTTTGATCAACAACTGCGCAGAGAATAAGTAATTTTGCCGTTGTTGAGCTCTAGCCTAGTTCTCCTTTATTGAGGCCTGTCCTGGGACAAGGTCATTTCTGCTTTTTGAACTGAAATACGAGGCTAAGGACTTTGTTTTGTAAATGGCGCAAGTTCACTTTTCATACAAAGCGTATGAAATACACGAGTGGTCCCAACTAATGGATGAATTCCACTCCTTGATACTTATTATTCTCAATCGCTTGTTTGCTTCTTCAGGAATTTGAGTGCCGACCAGTGAGATCATTGGAGAGATTTATAGCAATGGGATTACTTTACTGTTGAATGTATGGCATCTTGGTGTAGGTTCTCTGACCCTATAGTGATTCTAATCTTGCTTCAAAGAATATTGTCCTCAGTTCTCCATATGACTTAGCAATACTGCCAAACTTATGTGGTATATAACACCCAGGTTTTCTCCACAGGAAGGAGAAAAATTTAAAACTCTCAGATTCTGCTGGAGATATGAGTAAACATCACATTTAAAAAGTATCTTTAGCTGTTTCCTCTATGGTCCTTTATAATAAAACAAACAAAAAAATGGTATAGATAAGAATAGGGAGTCTTTCCAAAGGAGAGGCTCCTGCCACAGAACCAAGAACTTGTCCTTCTAAGATGATGGGGACACTGAACTCCAGGTGTATGGTTAAAGCCTGTGAGATGTTACAGCTATCTATTTCTGAAACTAATCCTAAACAATGCTGAATTAGCTCCGTCCTTCCTTCTATCTAGACTATGCACACCTCTAAGATATTACCTGATGATGTGGATGCCTCTTTAGTGTGGGAAGCATGTATCCTTCAGTTCTTCCCTGGACCAGACTGCTAGAGCCATCCTTGATTGCCACTATGTCATATTGGAATATAACACATCTTCTCTGTGTTGTAATAGCTAAATTCTTAGGTAAGAATTAATATCCTACCTCTTGATCATCCATAAATCCCCTTACCCATCCTAAGCTCTGTCTGCCATCTGTCTCATGTCACAGCTGCCAATCCACAAAGAGAAGACGTGACAGGTTTATAAAGTAAATGGATGTAATTCCTTAGAAGAAATATAAAATACTGCTCAAATTCCTTTCATTCTTCCTTCATCCCTCCCTCCTTCCTTCCCTTTCTTCTTTCCATTCTTCCTTCTTTCCTTCTCTTCCTTTTGTATCAATGTGACAGCCATTTCAAATGTTAGAAAACTTGTGAGCTACTATTTGGCTCTGTGAGATAACACATTATGGCCTCAACACGAATCCTCCATCCTTTCCTAAGGTGAATTACTTTGGATGTCTCTATAGTCTAAAGGAACATGGTGGATGGTTTCCTATCAAAGATGCCCACGTACAGAGGCAGCCTTTCCTGGAAGACTTCCCCTCGGAAAACAGTCTTGGTAAAGTGCTGAGCTTTGGGATGTTTACACAACTTCTGCCTGAATTCATCACAAGTTGCTCAGACCTGACGGTTAAGCAATTAGCTCAGGTTTCATTGTTAGTGTCACAGTGGCTGTCACAGATGTAAGTCTAAACAGAGTAGAGAAGGTGGATGCAATCTGCATCCGAGTGGCCTGCCTGTCAAACACGAAATAGCCCCCATGGGCAATGGTGCTATACACATCATCAATGGAGCAGAAACCTAATAAAGCTTTAGTCTAGAACTCAAGAATGATGGTCTGCAAGGGAGAACAAAGCCTGGAATCCCTATTTTGTGATGGCCAGTACTTTGCCTTAGAGGTGTGGCAGGTCCTGCTTTCCATGCCTCCCTTACAATCTTTCATCTGCTTAGGGGAATTATGTATGGGGCAAGCACTGTGTTATATGAAGTTTACTGAGGGACTAAGCAGGCCTGCATAGGATCTCCATGGCCTCCTCTTTCCCTTGTTTCTGGAGACCTGCTCAATGTATGTCACTCATCTCTTCAGTGGGCTCAGCCTCGATAAAGCTAGGAAATGCATGAACCCCCCAGGCTTATAAAACAAGAACCATCTTCTCCTAGGTCATGCCATCCAGGCCACGGGTCTGTTCCCAGTCTGCTCACCCTGTCGATAGTAGGCACTTTCATTTACAGTGATATTCTGAGTGACTCCTGACTGGGTTTTGAAAATGGGACTAGGAGGGGTATGGGGTCCTGCCCACAGAAGGAGCACAGCTTGGTTCGAATGCGCACTGATGTCATGTGACAACCATGAAGCGGGGGAGGGATTCTGCTCCTTGCCTCCCACCCAGCCACCTCCCCCAGCAACTTGTTACAGCCGCATCTCACAATTACAATGAAGGACAGTATCTACAGCACAATGAGTCTATGTACACATGGACCATTCCCTTGGCATGCTTTAGAGAGAGACACATACACGCTCACACACATGTACACCTATGTGAGAGCGAAGAGACTGGAGCACACACGCGCACAGTGGAGAAAATGAAAATGGCACTTCCTAGCATTTGCGGCCTGATTGGGTTGCTGGGGCAGAGAGAGGGGGGTAGAGAAAAAGGGGGTATTTGGAATGGGTGTGGTGGAGGACAGAACACACTGGAGGGAAAGGGGATGTTCTCAAAAAGTTAGAGAGATGGTAGAGGCAGGGGAGCTGGGAAAGGCTCTACATAGGTTTCCTTTGATAGTCCAAAATGGCTACACATCAGCTCAAATGAAAAACAGAAAAAAAATATGGAAATATAAACACCAAAGGCAAGACCTTCTTTTTTCCCCACAGATGAAAATGGATGAAGGAAGGATAAAGTGTGTGGGGAGTCAATATCCATCTGGTACTTCTTGAATAGTCTCATTTGTACAACGTCAGACATGTTTAGCATGGCGGAACCTTAACACAGCAATCGTTTGCTGAGAAGACAGACACATATTCCGGTAGAGGCTTTCCCACCCTAAATTATACTCAAATTTTATTGATGTATCGTAAAGTTGCTTTTAGTGTTGTATTTTCTTCATTTTCATATCCCCTCCATTTATAAACACACAAACTTGTGAAATAATAGTCTCCCTCCATTTTGCACTCTTTCTCTCTCTCTCTGTATCTGTGTGACGCACTTTTGTGTGTTTTTGTAATTATTTTTTAAATTTTTATTCTATTAACATTTGCTGAGAAGGCAGAGCAGAGATGCTGCCAGCAGCCACAGTGGTACGGCCAGACTGATGGATCCGTTGATTCCTCTCACCGACCCAGGTCCTGCAGAGCAAAAGAGAGAGAGAGAGAGAGACAGGATAAGCACCTTCTGCCAGCTCCACTTGACAGCTGACTAAAGCTGGCATCAGAGGCAAGGCGTGGCCAGGCACTGATGTCTAGCTGTCTGTCCTCATGATGTCTCCCACCTTCTAATCCCCATCCTCTCTGGGGTACAAGGATGCGAAGGTGGCTAGTTTATTTTGAATATGAAATGACTCCTGCTTGAGAAGATGCTAACGTGCCTGTCACGACGCTGTTGAGCCACCTTCCTCTCCCATGGTCTCCACACAATGACTGTGGAGCTGATACTGATTAAGATTGCAAACAGGTGGTGTGGCTTCTCCAGGACCCAACTGAGGCTCTCCCTGCAGACTCATCATAGCAGCTCCATCAATCTCAGATGGGATCAGTCATCGGTCTCCGACTTCTTTTTCACAGGGAATAGGCAGGATTATTTATTCTTTTACATGGGGGTAACTATTACAAAGTAGTGTTTAAGCACGGATGGTACCTTAGCAAGATAAAAAGCAAGCAAACAAACAAAACACCCGAGTCTTATGAAGAAGTGGAGCTCATCCTGCCCTAAGTTATCACTTTAGAAATTGAGAACAAAAGCAAAGATAAGAAAGCCAACCTAATTGATGGGGCTCGGCAGCAGGTCCAGACCCGGGGCAGCCGAGGATGGACCTGACCTGGGGCTGATCCTGGGGTGTCATTCTGGGTCACTCGCATGACCAGTGGGAATGGGATGTGGGTTTGGGTCTGAGGGGGAAGTGGAGGGAGAGTGAGGGAATGAAGATCCGTGGAGTACCGCTGAGGTAAAGGTTGTGAGTCTGACTTACAGCCCATTATGTACACTTCTGGTTCTGTTTCCTCATTCTGTGTAGCTGTGGTCATAGTTCATTGAAAGGAAAAATTTAAAAAGAAGAACGTTTTTTTTTTCTCTCACTGAAGAGACTTTGATTTTAAGGCTATATGCTTAGACGATGAGACTCAACATAGAAACTGACCTGACTGTTATTATGGGCCACTTTGAAATCTTATGGGTACATATGCAGGGTCCGGGTGAGTGGGCGTGCATGGGTGTGTAAAACTGATGGCGTGCCTCTACAATGGGAATGACTTTTCACCAGGCTGGTTAAAATGGATCAAATTTAGGGCGGGTAACAGGGAAAAAATACTGAATTCAAGAAGGGACTCCCAATCTATGTTCCATGTTAAATGGCAAAAACAATGATAAGAATAAATTAAAATCAATACAGAGCTTCACAATACCATAATGTATTGTGATGCACATTTTGTAAATAAAACTATAACTATGAATGCACAGTGGTGTGCTTACTGTAACCAGAAGCTGTTTTACAGTGAGATATCAAAGTAACAGAGATATCACATCCACAGTACACATGGGCACAGCTCATCGGGAGCAAGGCTGAATATTTAGCCTTGGTGTCTAATTCTAGGGTCTTGGTTGCCACCACATGGTGAATTTCAACAGGCAAGAACAGCCGTGTGTGTGTTGGTCAAACCTTTGGTGAGTGAAATTCAGACTGGTTAAAACAATGGTTAGTTCAGACAAAAACTACAAGAAGATGGAGACAGTATCAGAGAGAGGGGGGAGAGGGAGAGAGTGATAAGATATTTTGGCTAGAGCTTTACAGAACATTGCTTAATATGAAAATAGGAACATATGCAAACTTCAAGGCTTTCAATTATGCAAAATGAGCTTTGTCTGGTATAAAGCCATGGGAACAGAATTAAAAAGTTAAATATCCATCATCTCTAGTCAAACAACTTATTCTGAGATTTCCTGAATGTCTATGCTATCATATTAATAAGAGACACTTTGACCACCTTCAGGTTCAGTCTCATGGGACTGAGGCTTGAAGCACCTCTGGTGTCCAAGTGTTCTGAGACTTCATACAGTGTCTGTTCTGACCTCCTCCTGTCCTCTACCAAGCTGCCTAGATGCTTGGGACTGTCAAACTCCCAGGGCTTCTGTCCCAGTAGCGAGTTTGCCTCCTGTATCTTTTTAGTGGCTGTCTCTATATTAGGCGTTTGAGTTTCCAGGCACGTGTGTCTATTAATGTACCAGCAAGGTTTCTAGCATAGAGAAAAGCTATACAAAAATTAAGGTCTTATATGCCAAAATGACTTTTGTTTTGAAATCGATTCTCAAAAAAAAAAAAAAAGAACACAATTTGCTTTCTTCTGTGGTCTCATTTTTAGTGCCAGGATGGGCTACTTTTTCTTTCTGACATCTGAGAAGTGAGTAATATCTAATGACAGCTAAGGAAACTGGTCTTATCATCTTATTCAAGAGGTAGGAAATATTTAAGACAGCAAATGTTCTATTATCTAAAAGCATAATATATTCCTAGCAAGCTAGATAAAGATGCTAAAGACGACATTCTTCTTAATTCATTTGCATGCCTGGCTGTGTGTTATCTATAGTCTGCCCATCCATACACACACATGGGCAACCTTATATGCTGTATAGATACTTATTTGTAGTTGTATAATACATGTATATATTATTGGTCTTTTGGAATGCATAATACAAAATTAACCTTTGTTTTTGTATGTTGTTCTGCTGTTATAAAAATTCATGCTATAAATGTCAATAATTTTCAATTGTATTCTTGATAGCCTTATTACACATCTGAAATGCATTACGTACATCTGGTAAAGATACTTTTGCCTGTATCAATTATTATTTATTAAGTTCTCTCATGAAGATATTTAATGCACATATGTGGCTTCTTCTTGTCACAATTGATTTTTGAGAGTAAATGAGCAGAATCGGAGAAGACCGTAGACGGGCAATAGTTGAAGAATTATCAAAGTTAGGTAAGCAATTATAAATGCATGTGACTACATAGGAGACTACTCCAGTTTGTGTCTAGTACAGGGAAGAACAATCCACAAAATCATTAATTATGTTTTCGTTCATAGTTACAAAATTCTGCTTATTTGTTGATATGCAAATGGTAAATTTTAGTTCCTGTACCAGATGGCTGTGCTCAGCAACCGCTTTCGCATAGTGACAGATACAACGAAGGCACAAGTTTGAAAACATAACTTTGTCTTACGAATAGATAGGCAAATAGGAACCCGAAAGCTTGTCCCGTGGCTGTCACATCACAGACCACGATCACATCATGATATTTAACCATATCCTATATGGTCTCTGTAGGACTTGGGAAATACTCATTATAGTATTCACAGGGCAAAAAATTTTGCCTTCAGAAATAAACGAAATACCAACCCAAATCAAAGATGTTTATGAATTAGATCAGGTTTAAAGAAAACCCAAACCGTTTTATCTACTTATTGTGTGTGTGTACGTCAGTGTATGCTTGCACGTCATGATGTCTGTGGCCAGAGGACGACTAATGGTAGCCATTCTCCCCTTCGCTGATGTGGGTCCCAGGGACCAAACTCAGGTCCTTGGGCTTGGTAGCAGGTGACTTTACCCACTGAACCACCGAGCCTGTATGACTTGGGGACTTTTAGATTTACTAGTAAGAGACAAACTTCAGGTGTAGTGAAAAATTAAATCAAGGTCATCCCGCAGGGGATGCTAGACTATACGAAGGTAAATACGAGAGTTCACCTTGTTGTGACCATGTTTATAAAAGGAAAAAAACCTGTAATTTACTGCAAAGCTTATTAAACATCCTAAAATGGAAGAATATGAGAAAGTTTTGGGCAAGATTCTCTGCTGCTGATCTGATGTAGGATTCTGAGCTCATTGCTTTGCTTTTCTTCAAATGCCTGTTTTGGGGAGGCTTTATAATTCGCAGACCAATGTTGCTGCCTTTGGTTTTTTCCACTGTGACTGGTTTTATTCCAAGTCATCTTTAACCATGTCAGCCGCGATCCCTGGCTGTCCATTACAGCCAGTAAGAAATCGGAGTTAGTCTTAGGTTGTATTTCAATTATACAAAAAGAGAAAAAAAAATTGCCTTGGAATTGTCGAAGGATGATGGAATGACTAAAAATAAAGCAAAAATCTTAGCAATTTATGAAAAAAAAAAAGATGCTGGATAGCAGAGGCCCACAGTCTGTAGAATCTCCAAAACAGAAGTTCGGTGTGATCTACAAGGCCTGCGCAAAGCACTTCCCTGGCCTGGGAAGCCATGTTGAAGGCCAGTGTGATAGCATTGACTCTGGTGCCACCTTCTGTCCATTTACTGCTAGTTCAGTTTCCCCTGCATGGTTGAATTTGGGATTGAAGCCTGTAATCCACAGGACTGAAGCAGATGAGAGGAAAGAGAGCACCGGTTTTGAATACTAAACCTTAAACACAGACTTTCCTGTATTTACTCTCTGTCTTTACCCTCTAGAAAGTGAGATTTTTGTCAGCCGGAGCTGTCTTGTAATACAGCTAGGAGCAACAAGTCTTTCTCCTCAAGGCAGGTGTGTTGGAACATGGCTGGAGCCTAGTACTTGGGAAGTGGAGGCAGGAGGGCAAGGAGATTATGATCTGCTTGGTAATACTAGTTTAAGGACATCCTGGAATGCATTAGCCCCCCCCCCCATACACACAAAGGAAGACCAAAGTGAAACAAACAAACCCCAAACCAGAAAACAATATGAAGCACTTTCTGCACACCATTTATGAAAAATTTAGTTACTACTTGCAGTCACACTGGTAGCTTATCATGATGATATTTGAATAAAAAGCTATATCTTATTCATCATCCACATCAAAGTCCAGACGTTTCATGTGTGCTACTGGGGAAATTAATGGATATTTTGTGATTCTATTAAAAAAAGATAAAGGGCTAAAGAAGCCATTAATATTTTATGCCTTCTTGTCTCAACAAGTCCTGACTTAAGAGTGTACTTTTGGCTACTTCCTATCTGCTAGATAGTGACGGCCTGCAAAGACAACCCACCAACAGGATACTGATCTATGCAACTATAAAACCTCTCTGGCTTTTGGATGCTAGGGGACATAAATCCCCAAAGAATATGTTTTTATTATTGGTGATGATCAGGGTTGTCTCGTTCCTTTCGTGACTCAGAAAGAATGTGGTTTTCCTAATGACCACTGACAGTTAATGGATTACCCCTGGAATTTGAAGGAATGTGCCATCTGGACTCACCACTGCTTCCTTTGTGTTTGGCTGGAGCTAGACAACGTGAGGTTGATCTAGTGGGTGTAGAAGGTGGACAAGTCGGAAGTTGTTGCTGCTTGCATTTTTAGGGTTCATTTAATAAAGCATTGACAGGTCTGCCCTGTCTCTGTAAAGATAATAAGTACGTAGCTTATGTGCCACATGGCAGGCAGGAGTACCCAGAAACCATGACGCGACATCTTTTAGGGAACCGACAGCCCAGGTAGGCTGCAGCAAGCAAGACTTTAAGGAGTGCAGAGAGAGAACTGAAGCAGGGTGGAAATGTGAACCGCTCCCATGCCTCATCTCACGAGTTGCCGCTTAGCTGTTAGGTTCAAAGGAGGTGTCAGAGTCCAGCCATACATTTGCTTGACCAATCAGCAAGCAAGTGTAAAATCCTGAGAGTACTGCCACTGGGTAACGACCATTGTACAAAGTGAGGTCTGTGGGATTAACCGTGGACACTTAAGATGAAGCACATAGGGGATGGGGGAGAGGACAGGAGGGGTCAGAAGAACTTGGCTTATTCCAGGGATTTAGAGTAAGTCACTGTCAAAAGCACTCCAGGGGCCGTGGGTCAGGTGGACAGTTCCTTGTTAATAAGAAAGTTCACAGTCTGGGAAAAATATTGTTAACTGCGTTACTGGAATCTGTTATCACAAATCACAAGGCTAAAGCAAACTCAAGTGCATCAGACCACACTATATTGCTGTGGAATCTTAACTAATGATGTCTAGAAGGTGGTTATAAATCGGAGCCATACCTTTTTGCTTGAAGTGCACGGTGGTACCAATTTCTACAAAAGAAACATTTAGCAAAACAAAAACAAATAAAAATCTTTATCAACTGAGAATGAACAATGGGGGTAGGTTTCTCACCCTCCATCCACTAAGGGACAATGAGAGCAAGGCAGGCTGGGGACAGGACGGCGGCCGGAAAGGTTGACAGAGGCTGAGTGACAGACGAATGGAAAGAAAGCTTTCTAAGACCAAGTGAGCAATTTAGGAGTCACAAAGAATGAGTGGCACCTGCGGATCCTCCATGCTGTGCATACAGGCAAGTACAAGGACTCCAGCATGGGGTGTGAGTGTAGTCTAGACTGCAGTGTATGCAACCGTAGAATGTGTCTGACCCCCGGCCCTACCCTGCCATTTTGCCCCCATGCACACTGATTGACCCCTCACTCCGTATCTAACAGGCAAGTCCACTCCAACCTCAAGGCCATTCCAACCTCAAAGCTCACAGTTGCTGTGTCATTGACTAAAGACGTTCTCCTAGATGCCTCTGCTGCTGGCTCAGTCGCTCTAGACACATGGCTGTCGAAACGTCACCAACACAAGGAGGGCTGCCCTGGCACTTTCTCAAAGCCAGTACCCGTTCCTTTCCTGAGCCTCAGTCTGAGCAACACTCAGCCCCTCCCGGCATGACATCACTCACTTGCTGATAGTGTGTCTCCTCCCTAAAACGCACACCCTCTGAGGGCGTCCACAGGGCACGGCCCACTAACCATTGAGTCTAGCTCTCAGTGCAGACCATGAGATATAGAAAGTTTCAGCAAACATCCATTGACTGTGTTAATAAGTGTCAAGGTTGAATGAGATCAGGCTGGTTAAATAACATCTGTGGGGTACCCTTTCCTATTTTAGGAATGACTAAATGATTGATTCGATGTGGAAGCCCACACTGGCTGTGAAATTCAGATTTTTGTTTATCCTCTGTAACCATCAGGATCCAGACCTGCATTCCTCAGTAACACAAGCGAGCCGAAAATGGAAAATGGCGATGCCTTTCGCACAAACATCTGTCATCTTATAGTTCTGCTTCCAATTATTCTTGGGTTTTGTGGCCTCGAAGGTAAAGACCCAATCCATAGCTTGTTGTCTGTGGCTCTCCTTGCCACCCCTGCCTGTCTAGTCTCATAAATATCCATCACATCACTGGCTCTTCTTCATGTTCCTGAAACCACACTTCCTCCTCCAGGGTACTATGGTGTCTGCAGTAGGGTCTCCATCACCTTTCAGAATGGGATTGTCACATTCAGAAAGGAGACTTTCTTGGTCTCTTTGAGGTCACCGGTTTTATTATTTCCTACCACGCTCATCTCGGTATCAATTTCCAAAGTGTCTGATGCTTCGATTAACGCCAGCCACCTCACTCTGAGTATACAATGTTCCAAAACCCCAAATCCAGAATCACTGAAACATGAGACAAGCAGACATGTGCCCCAAATGCTTCTGCCCCAGATAAACAGGGAGCCCAATTTAGCGCCTAAGGCTCAGCTCTTTGAAACCAGGCCTGCAAAGTCACCAGGGCTCAGGACAACCTCCGGATCGCCTCTCTTGATTTTTCATCTGTCTACCCAAAGCAGTTAAGAGGAGAAGTCCCCAAGTGCAATAACCTTTTTCAGCATCATCGTGGCAGTCATAAAGAAGAGCACGGTTATCCCACGGTCAGGAGCTGTGGCTCATCACTAGCAACGCTAAGGCCAGCCAACCTATGTCCCTATGTAGGTGAGGTGGTTTCTCTGTGCTGGTCCATCCCAGAGGGAATCACTCTGAATGTTCTCTTGTGTTGTGATGGTTGGTACTGTTCAGAGCACACTTCTGAGGATGTGTAGGACCACCAGAGCCTCTCCGAACCTTTTATATCTTTAGACAGTCCAATCAACAAAGGCACCATACTGTACGTTCATACAGAACCATGGAGTTCATTTCCTCCTGGGCGTCAGCTGTGATGCCGATCACCCAATGGATTCCAGACCCTAGAGTGGACCATCTTCCAGGGAAGAATTATGTGCTTTCCTTTTCTTTTCCTTTTTATATTGGCTTCACAGGTTCTGTGGGAAGAAGTTTAAGCAAATGTTTGGATGGGAAGGGGCAGTGACTCTGCTAAAGCTAGGAAATGTTTCTTAACCATTTAGGGCCCCAGCTTACATTTTCTACATGCGTTTGATGAATTCAGCACGTACCGGTCTATTCCCTGGATTAGATCAGCACCTGCACCCAGCACACAGTTGAATAAGAGTGGTCATTACCATCTTGTGCTAAAATCTTTCCCGAGAGGGTTATCAATGCAGTTTTTGTAGTGAAAGGAAGATATCCTGATCAAAAAGCTGTGAATGTGTGTACGCTAACAATATGATGAGCAGAACAGTAGGGGACCCCGGCACTTGGAACACAAAGAGGCCGGAGCTAATTAGGCAATATATTCTTTAGGACTCAATTGGTAATATGCTCGCAGGAACCTGTCACCGATACAGGCTTGGGTGAGAAGCTGTGTGTTCTGAATGAGAATGTTGGGGAACAATTCTCTCTTACTCTTCAAATGAAGTGGAAGAGTTTCAAGAAATACGTTGAAACACCACCAAATACTTTACTTTATGATGCAACTATGCAAAAATACTTGCATGTGTATGCAGTAGTGCTGTAAGGGTTTTTAAAAGACAAGTCAGTTGTCCAGTTACATTTTAGATACTCCTTCCTATTCGGGCAAGAAGTTGCTTTCTTTGTGAAATAGTCAAGATCTTTAAACTAACTTCTAGTTTTCTCTGTGAAAATGGAGTAGACTTGTGGTTTTTGTGAACTATCTCCTACTCACCCTTTTCGGGAACAGATAGTCTCTGTGAGGAAGAAAACATGATTTTGAGGTTGTTGGAAAACTTGGTTATGTGCTGCCATCTTGTGGTCAGACCAGGACATGTTCCTTGGTGCAGTCGGAAAACATTATTTTTTGTCCACCAGGTGGCAACAGTGAGCGAAATGACGTGTAGTTTCCCTCCTGTTGGAACTCCTGTGAAATGTCATTCTTTAAAAGGGGCGTTCCTATTACAGCAGACAAGTTTTTAATCTGATCCACACTGCCTGGAAATCATTCTTTCTGCTAGTGAAATATGCTCTTATGTTCTTGACCAATGCTGCATTGCCAGGGATACGGTATCTGCAAGGATTCTCTGAACACAACCACAGTCTCTGACTTTTACGTCTTTTGTGGAAATTTCTTCCTACATATTGATCTTGCTTCAGAAAATATATTAAATAAGCGAACATAGAGGTGTAGGTTAGAAGTATAAGCAAACACATCTGCCGTAAGGGTATGGACAAAACTCGGAGCGTGGGGATTCTAGCGTTGAGAATGTTCTAGACGGTCTCAGTGTTGTCAAATGCTGACTTTTTAACCTCTGAGGAGGGGGCAGAAGGAAAAGAATTTAACAGTAAGAAAAGCGAGTGCTTGGAAAATTTTGTTTATGCTGATTATGCTAACGTGCCTTTCATTTTTGACTTTCAGATGCTTTATAAGCAGCTGCATTAAAAAAAAAAACCCTGCATTCTCAAAAACTGAAGAGTCTCTCTCTGGGCGTGGACAAACATCGTCCTTTCGTTGTTGACAAGATGCTATTTCTCAAGCACCAAGTTCAGTGTGCGGACGTGTTTGCTAAACACCTCCATCCCAGTGAACACGTGAGCTAGTGAATGAACTCGCTTAGGGACCAGCCCAGCTAGGGATCTAGCTAGGAGAAATTGTAGTGAGAACCACAGTGCCTCAAGCCCTAAGCCAGGGTGTCACTGGGAGGTAAGTCATTTCAAGAGCCGTATCAAGAGGGGGCTCTGGCCTTTCACTCTGTGAGCTCTGTCTCCCTCTGTATTCTTTCTTCTCCCCTCCTCTGCCCTTTCTTCTTTCTCCCTCTCATCTCTTCTCCTAAAGTGAGGACTTGGAAATATTTCACTGGAAACTCGTTTCATGTTATCTAAGGGGACTTTCGTATCTTATCAGATGCAGAAAAGCCCTCACATGTGCTTCTTTGGGGTTCCATGGTGGGGGTAAGGGGCTGCGGGCCGGGATGAAACAGCAAGACTTTAAGGATCAGAAGTAGCGTTGCATAGCTTGGCTTTTAACCACAGCTCACCGGTCTCCATTCATCCCTGTTTACATGGAGGGGTGCGGGGCAGGCCTGGAGTTGACACTGTTTGTACAGTTGTTGTGATTCCAGGGCATTTCTTTGAACATAAGTATCTCATTGAGTACCCGATGCAGACATGTTGAATAAGAGAATAACATCCCTTATCTACGACACAACCCCTTCTGCGAGGCCGGTGTTCTGCTGCGTTTGTTACAGGTTTGAAAATTAACACATCGGTAGCTGACTTCATACACTTTTTGACAGTTTTTTTTTTCTGGGTCAGAGTTAATAATTTTCTGGGTAGAGTGTCCACAATGGATAAGAGTTTTGTCTTCCAGAGTTCCAGTGGCTTGAATGTTGTATGTAAGAGATGTGGTTTAAATCACTAAGACGGTCAATGAAAAAAGAAAAGGTGGGGGTGGTCAGGCGGTGGGGTGGTGAGAGGATGGAGGGAAGGGGGTGGGGGTGACTCCAACCTTGCCTCTCCTTCCCTTGCTGTCACTGAGATCTCAGAGAATAACATTTGCAAGGCTCCTCTGTAGAAACTGGTGGGGTTTTGTTCTTTGACATTTTATGTGTGCCGAGGTTTTGAAAAATAAAACCTTTATTATTATAGTGGCTTAAAAGAGGGACATTTTTATTAATTCAATTTTGAAAGCCACACTTTGGAAGTTATTAGTTTCTTCCTCATGGGCTTCTCTGCTCTACTCAGAGGCTTTAGGGATTAGCAGCTTCTACCTTCCAAGTATGATTATTTTTCCTTTTGTCAAAGAAAAAGATATGCCCTGTGATTCCTATTTGTATTGCTAGAGCTTTTGATTTCTTCCATGTATGATATTCAATTTGTTTAAATCTTAGTGCCTAATATTTCTAGAATATTGGTTTCCGGGAATCATGGGGAATCATTCTGGGTCTAGGCAAGAGAGGAAAAGGCCAAACATAAGGTAGCCTGAACCTTAGTGTTGAGGATCTTCCATTGCTTTCCTTGTTTGCTTACATTATTGCAGAAGATCCAACCCAGGGATCCCACCCTGGGTCTCACACAGGCCAGACAGGTGCCCGATAAGTGGGCTCTGCCCTCAGTCTGAGGTTGTGTGGGGGGAGTAGGTTAGAAAAGGGCAGCTGTTTCTGGGACTAAGAACCTGTATTGAAACACCTGAGATGCCCTACCATGCCATCAACATTTGAGATAGGAAGTCAGCAACACTTAGCTAGACTGCTCGAAATGGAATCTCGCATTTTCCTTTGGAGTAAGGCAAAGGTACTCTGTGTCCTTGACGGCCAGAAGAAAAGGACTGCAGCGGGATAGAGCAGGGGATAACGATACAGGCTTACCAAAGCAGTGTAATTCTAGACACAGTGAGTGAGTGAATAAACATGAACTGAAATTTAGATTGACCTCGTGCGTTCCAAGACGTGAACCAAAAGCCTTCGGGTCCTGTTTCATCTCATCAGTTGGCTTACCAAGCCACCACAAATCAAAGGTTCTATCATGGAGAGACGGCAAAAAGAACTTTAAAAAACGGAGATGACTTGATTGATTTATTTTACTTTTTAAAGTATGGAAGAGATAAGTCTCCAGAAGAGAAAAAATACCCATACTTCAGGATACAGGGAGAAAGTAGGTGTTTCTTGGTCTAACTGAGACTCTTACTGAGATTCCTGGAGGTAACAGGAGGGACCCCTTCAGTAAGACAAGCTTTCTGCCTACGCCTGGGGAGAGACCATGAACGTGCTGTGGTGGAAAACATGCTATAGTGGAAGGGCTAGATAGCCTGAGCTGCTTCTTACCCTACCTCTGCTCGAACCCTGAGCAAGACAGATGTTTCTCAGCCTTGGAGAAGCTGGGAAGTAGGGGAGACTCTAGAGCATGTGAACAATGTAGATATTTATTTATATTCTATCAACGTCGCTGTCTCGGAGGAAACAGATTGTATATGATCTTCATTTTCTTTTTTGTAGTCCCAGGATTTAAAAAAAAATCTCGTCAAAAGGAGATAGTGTTTTTACTTTAAAAATGTAAAACTATAGAGAACAAATCATGCGTTAAAAATATTTACAGGGTAATATGGAAACAGTGCAGTAGACGTTTCCCTAAAATATATACATATATGAGGGTGATCTAATAAAATCGCCAGATTAGTGGGGACACAGCCCCCAGATGGACATCTCTTGTCAACAAATAAAACTTTCAGTCCTGGGAATATCTTGCCTCTATCCAGTTGTTGGGCAGAGGGGTCCCATGGAACTTCCAAACACCCGGGAGTGTTACAAAGATCCTGCTGCTTTGCACAAACAGCTGACAACGCTGTGTTGTTGAAGACAGCACCTGCGCAGCTTGTGTTGTTGAAGACAGCACCTGCACAGCTTGTGTTGTTGAAGACAGCACCTGCGCAGCTTGTAACATGGAGAAGTCACACTGGTGCCTGCTTTAGCCTTTACCCCTTTGGGCTCGCATCTTTGGTACAGGGAGGAAAACCTTTGATCTATAATGGTGTCCTGCCCGCAAGATAAACTGGCGAGGTGGTGGCACCACGGTGGTAGCCAACCAATGTCTGGTTTGAATTAAGGTCCACTCAATGAGATAGAACCCATACCCACCACTGTGTGAGTGACCAAGAACCTGAAACTAGATAGCCCAGCGATGTAGGGTAAAAAAACTACTATAATAAAATGATTCCTAAGGACATTTTGTTATACTCATAGATCAGTGCCTTGCTCAGCCATCATCAGAGAAGCTTCCTCCTGCAGCAGATGGGAACAAATACAGAGACTCAATGCCAGACAACTCGCAGAGAGTGAGAGACCTTAGAACGCTCAACCCTAAATGGGAGGTCTCCATCAAACCCTTCCCCTGGGGGGAGCAGAGAACCCTACAGAAGAGGAGGATTAAGGAGTTTAAGAGCCATAGGGGATGGAAGACACCAAGCAAACGAGGCCTCTCAATCGATGGGCTCAGTATACATAGGATTTCCCAAAGGCGGAGGCAGCACACACAGGAAGTTTCCCGGGAATCACTTTCAACATCAGCATGTGAGAAACAGCTGCTAAGGGAAGCAGTAGAAGAGGACAGAGAAAGGAGACCAGCTCTGTGAAGAACTCTAAACTCAGATAACCCCTAGAGCTGTCTGGCATGGTGGAAGGGGGCCTTTATAAGTCCCAGTCTCCCATCAGTCACTGGCTCAAGCTGCCTGGCTGAGGGCAGTGCACGAGGAGCCCTTCAGCCGCGGGCCATCAGTGGCCAGTACTTCAAGCGGAAGGAAGCAGACACGCTTCAGGCTTGAAGGGGTAATCTAGGCAAGGTGCCTTTCGTGATGCATGGTCCAGTGTGCTCTCAGGTAGCATCTTTCCTTATGCTAGTAAAGATGGCAAAGAAAGTGGCTCCCAGGATCCTGAATGCCCACAACCTTCTCTGGTAACTACAGGGAAAGTCTTAAGGAAGGTTCTAATTGACTTGAGTCGCGGGCTCATCACTGACATGGCACTCTGTTCAAGTCTGGAGTATACATTTAAAACTGCATTATTTTGTCTATATTATGCACATTGCTTTTTAAATCCAAGGATTACGATAAATAATAATCTCAAGTATTCGGAGTCCTTTGATGATTGTACCTATCTATGTAACATCACTTAAAACAAGCTATACAATGTGTTCCTTTCCCCACAAAATTTCCCCTTTGCCGTGAACTTGAAAGAAGCAGGTTTTAATTTGTACTATTTTAAGTGTTCCTGGACTTCTTATCATTATAAACATGCTACATGCTAAAAATCAAATCTAGGAAAAAATTTTAAAAGCATTTTTTTTCTGATTACTTGGCAGTTGGTTGGCAATATTCTAAGCAGACTGTACCCCTCCCCTACAAGTTTAGTTGGCAGGTATCACAAAATAAGACAAAAGAGAAGGCAGCATGGTTGAAGTTTAATTTCTCTAAGGATGGTGGCTTCCCAGTGTGAAGTGGGAAAGCACTAGCAGAGGCTTATATAGGCCTACGGACACCTCAGATCACAAGTTTGATGTACTGGTGGCTCTTCCTGTAAGGTATCTGACAGCCCTGGGCTCTGTCCCATGGATTGTTATAGAAAACAAGTCTCATTTATCACTCACAGTGTGAACAGAGGACTTTAGTAAAATCAAGACTGCTTTTTCAGATTCTGTGGGTTTCATATTTACCCTGGTAGGCTTAATTTTTAATAATCAGTGCACTAAAGTGTTCCAGAATGCCCACAGGCTTACGTTGAACAAAGGGTTCTCTGGGGTCTGTAATGCAGAAAAGGTATGTGTAAGATCAGAATGCTCACAAAGCAAGCACACTTGACACAGTTGTCAGTGGGAGCTCCTGGCCCAGCAGGCAATTTTGTCTTCAGAGAGGTAACAAGTGTTTCTGGCCTTGTCCCTAGAATGTTCCGAGTTGCACCTGTGGGCACCATCTTGGTCCTTAGCCTCTTGCTGTAACAGAGGCCAGATAACTGCTTTATAACTACCCAGCCCAACCCCTCTTTAGTTGCTGATTCTATTAAGTTGTTAAAGCAGAAATAGGTCCTAAGATCTATGCTTTAGACTACACATATTCTGTATATTTTAATGATTTTTTGCCCCTTTATCTATTTGAATTGCTAAAAAAGGATTAAAAGCAAAGGTTTGGATGTATCTCTAGAGGGTTTTACTTTTCTTCTTTTCCTGCCTCTTTTTGGTTTTACTCCCTGCTCTCCAATTCCAAGGTCTAAACTGTGAATTTCAGAATCATTTAAACATACATTTTAGGTTCAAAATCCTGAAGGATTCAATGTAGGCAATTTCTAATCCATGTAATGTGAGTTTTCATTTTTGTATGTTTCAAAATCAAAAACATTCGAATGTCGTGAAAGGAATAAGTAACTGGCCTGTGGAATTAGAATGCATAGAGCATAAGTGAATCCGTGAGACTTCCTAGGTTTAAAAGTTCCTGAAAATAAGAAGATTAGGGATTTAAAAATGTTGGAGTGCTCTGTGCTCCCCGTGCCTACATCTGTGCGGTTAAATGTGACAGTGCAGGCCTTGGTAAGGGAAGCTATGCCTCGGGTGCCTTCTGGTGGCTTTCTTCCTTGATCTCCAGGAAACCTTAGTCACAAGGTTTCTGTGTCTACAAGTCCTTCTGTATACTCTTGCTACAGTTGACCGCAAGTACAACATCCATCCAAACTCCTCTCAAACTTCCTAAAAACAAGGCTTACAATCTGACATTCCTACAACTGAAAAAGCCAGACCCTACCACGAACTCTATAAGAAGCTGTATGATTCTTTGGATACTCAGCTGGTAAGCAGACCCAGTATACCCCAGACAAAGAACCTCGGGCGATGCTACTGCCATAGAGCACACAGTACCTGTGCTTGCCAAACATTCAGCACAGGTGATCTTTCTCATAGCAAAGCAAAAATGACTACTGCATCTTTTGTAACTCCTCCATTCCTACCTCTCTCCCTTCCTCCTTTCCTCCCTTCCTCCCTCTCTCTTTTCTTCCTTTTTCCATCCTTCCTTCCTTTTGTCTTCATTCCTTGTCAAATGCACAAGAACAGAAGGAAGAAACTCAGGGAAATTCTTTGTCCCTCCTAGATGTTAAGAGCAAAATGGGCTTTATACTGAGTACCTGTCAGAGAGGCTCTTTCTGGATTCTATACTTTTGTGTGTGCTGGGTTACTCTGCTTCTCAAATCCCTCTCCCCCTTTCTGCTGTCCAGCTTCTCTTCCCTGGGAAAGCATCCTTGACCTACTGACCTAAAGTGCCCAGTTCTGTTTTCCTCAGCACCTTGCACATGCCCTAATATGGCAATTAACAGAGCTGACTAGGTTACTTAATCGTCTACACCACAGACTTTACCATGCGCTCTGTAAACCTTTGTGTAGACACTGTGCTTGACTTCCTCTGCACACTTACTCCCAAAGGCCCAGCTCAGAACACATTCTAGGATAACATTTCTTTGAGTAAATCAATGGTGTCTTCATAACACTGTTCAAGGCCAAATTAACTTAATTTGAGCCAAAAATGAGTTTGATTGACAGCTATCAAGGAATGCTCTTTCTTGTGTTCCTAGTGAGTAGGCAGCTTAAGGAAGAGAAAACATGAACTCTCAAAGAAACCCTACAAAGCAAAAGCCAGAGCAAGTGGGGAGCAAAGAGAAGCCCGCAGTTGGAGGATCAGAATGGGCGAGTTGAGCCTCCAGGGAATCAGTCTCTTCCAGCTGCCCTCAGAAGCATTTGGTGGCAAACTTACCTGTGTTTCGGAACTCTGGGGAGATAATTTGAAAGTTCCCCAAATTACAGGAGCTTGTGAATCAACAACAATGTTCAAGTTATTGCTTAGTGTCTGCTCTCCAATCACTCATTGTTCCGAGCAATGAGAAGGCAAACCACACAAGTAATTTCAACAAACAAACAAACAAACAAACAAACAAACCCCAAAACATTGTCCAATGGCCAAACAGGTTTTCAACATATAACATGGCTGGGGATATTTGGAGCTGTGTGAGCTAGAGCATCTGGGATAGCTAGAGTGAACACCCTAGGTACTGCTCTCTTCAACTGCCGTGAGTAGCCTCGTCCCCTGTCCCACTCCCATCCCTGCTGAAAGGATGCTATTCCTGCCCTGGTGTTCTCTTGGGCGGTGGCAGAAGTCATGCTGGAAATGCAAGGTCCCTAAGGTGGGCAGATGAGTGAGAAATTTTCCTATGAGTTATTGTAAAGATAGCATATTGGTGGTGCCGTGAAGCTGTCAAGTGTGCATACGTGTTACAGACATGTGGAAAGTGTTTCCTTCTAGTGTTAGTGAAAAGCAGATCGGTGTAGTCACTATGGCCTTGGCTCCCCCGTGTCCAATTAGAAAGCTGGATAAATGCTTGGAAGGTCCCTCCTCCCCTGATTCGTAGTGGATATAAGCTGACAATTCACAGCAGAGTCCCAGTAGGTAGTGGGCCGACTCCCCTCCTACATCTGGCACATAGGAACACCTTAAATTGGAATCCCATTCTCATTAATTCACGCTGCGTTCTGACTTGGCAGGCGTGTTTCCTCACAGCGGTGTGTGAGGAGAGATGTAAGGGGCGTGCTTTACCTTTCGTTTTCTCCATCAAAGTGCTTGTTTAATTTAATACCTACAAATAACTTAGGATGATGAAAGAGCATCCTGAGGAAAGAGGAACTGTGTAAAGAAGTTGTTACTAAGGTTAATTTGTATCCTGCCTCTTTAGAAATTGCTGTTTCCTCCAGAGAGATTCTACAGTGGCTCTCTGGTGTTTGCATGACAGTGACCAGTGGTTAGAGGTGATTGGTGTTACTCTTCAAACTTCTATTTTTGTTTTGTTTGAAGGGAGTCCAAGAGAGTATGTATATGGGAATGCAAGATGAACCTGAACAAAATGTAGAGAAAAAGAAACTGAGAAATACATATAGGAGAATAAGAACTGCAAGTGACAGAGGGAGAGGGAACCAAGGGACAGACTAAAAATAAGGTCTATATTCAGAAGGAGACTATGGTATGACGTTTCATCAAGGTCTGGGAACACACTGATACCTTAGTACTTGGAGGAGTATGGACTATACATATCCTGTCTCTAGAGGGTTGCTGAGGATTAAACCAAATACCCATCGCATGCCAGACAAGCTCTCTATTACTGAGCCACTTGCTCATTCTTCTCCCTCCTCTTTTGCCTCTCAGCGCTTTCTCTAAGGACTCTACCTCCATGCTGTGTCCACGAACCCAGAGATAAGCTACTAAAGAAAGGATCTACTCCAGATCTGCCTGCAATGCTGCTCACAGCACTTTCATGCTGAATAGCATGTGGGAAACACTAACGTGAGCCCTGCTGGGGTACACTCAGCAGACCAGAGGAGCCCATGCCAGCCTTTTCTGTCCATGCAGGACCCCGGTCTTCTCATTCTGTGTATGCCAACATTTTCCACTGCAAATCTCATTGAGCTCTTCGTAGGAGGCTTTGTTCCTTTTAATTAAAAAGACAAGACTGCCAATTACTTAAACTTAATCCCCAAATGTAATTGTTACTTTGAAAGATTCTTTTTTCCATAAAGCTCATGCAAGAGTAATATTTCCAGCAAATTAAAATTTAGTGGAAGCTTGGATTTTCAAAAAAAAAAATCATTTTCAAATCCCAGCTGGTTCTGGAAATCAAAATAGCGCAGCAAGGCATAAACAAAGGGATGAGACCAGGAAAGACTGACTGGGGTCCACAGATCCAAACGAGAGGAATAAGAAAATATGAAAGGAAAACCCTAATACTCAGACTTTCCCTTCCTGGAAATCATGTTGTTGGACCTTTAGCCATTTAGCTTGAAGCCAAATGTAAATCCAGAGAGAAATAACACTGCAAAGCTACTGGTGGACTTTCAGTAAGGTAGTGGGTACATCTCATACAGATTCGTGCCAGCAGATTTTAGCAAGCCTGGATCAGTAAACAAATCAAAGAGGAGAAAGGCATAGAGAAGTAAGACATGGACATGGGAGTAAGACCTCACCTTTCTGTGGCATTCCGTGACTTACTGACGCCACGTGAAGTAATGGCACGGCTGCAATTGTCACTCACAAGACCGCTGCTACCTATCCTAAAAAGCCAGAGAAGAAGGTGTGCAGATTGTGCCTTAATCATTTTCTTGTGTGTTAGCCGCAGCCATGAAACCCAATATGGACAAGTTCAACAGAGCCGTCATATATGGACTGCCCACGCATGCTTCCCCATTGCTAGGGCATAAATTTCAATTCAAATTTCAACTGCAGCCAGTGAAAATTCTGTGAGTGTGTTATGTTATGGCTGCGTGAGTCATCTCAGAAGAAGTAAGACCCTTATTTCTGTCAGCCAATAGGCAGGGATAGACGTGTTTCCAAACTTAAAACTCCCTAGACACAATCCACCAATATCTTTGGCTCAGACAAATGGCACGTCCTTTGGCTTGTTGACTTTGGGATACTATGATGTGGTAGTGTGATGTGGTAGTGTGCTCGTCACTGAGAAGTGAGTGTGCCACACAGCAGAGAAGGGTGACATTTTGAGGCTCCTCTTTTTAAAATTTTTATTCTGGTATGGGTAAACACTAAGACAACCCCTTTTTCTTTTTCACTTGGCCTTGAAGTAGCTTTTATCTTAAGCTTCTTAGCAGGGTGGGTGTGTAAACATCACTTGGGATTCACAATAATCAAACTACAAGGAAACCCCGCACAAGTCACGTCTTTCTGATGCTCATGTCCACGTGGCATGAACATACCTCTCAGGATAGTGGTCTCAAAAGCCACAGGAAGGATGTGCGTCTGAATATGATTATTTGAAATTCAATATGCTTTCTTTCTAGCGTCCTTCTTCATATAGCATTTAAATACCACTTTGAGCTTGTAGGCATGAAAAATATAATTTCTTTCCCATTTCACAGTTGGAAAAACTGAATTACAGAGAACAATGCTAGTAATTACCCATAATTAATAGAGGTGTGTATGCAAATCAGTCTGAGTAAGTGTGTGAAATTAGATGTAGTGATGGCAGACAGCCCTTTTCCTGTGTTTTTAAGTGCTTTCGTGCAAATCTCTGTGTTAGTCAGACATATAAATATGATTTTCCAAAAAAATGTATGGATAATAGAGTGACTATTATGTATGCATGTATTGTAGTGTGTAAAACAAATTAGATGGATCATCGCAACTTGTAGATAGGTGCATATCTAATGAGCATTATGAATACATATATAATGATGGTTAGTAATGTATTCTATAAATCTATATATGGCCTGGGTTTAGTATGAGGTAGAGTAAATTTGAGTATACTTTGGGCATTAAAATGTGTGGGAAGAAGTAAGTATCAATTTGTTATGATTATGGGGGTTGGTTAAGATAGTCCATACAAAAGACCTAATAATGAATTGGTAAATGAGAAACACACTATGTACGTTAGATATTATTGTTATTCTTTATATTACCAGTGCTGCACCAGATGAACGTGTTAGATTTAAAAGTTGATAGGGGCATCTTCTCCTTGATTTCCAGCATGATATATTCAGAACATAAGTGAAAATGTGAGGGTTGTGCAGCCAACTCTGCAGCATGGGATATATGCAGGGTTTTCCTCTCCTATTTTCCCTTTCATTCTCTTGGAACCCGATTTAAAGAACCCATGCACAGAAGAGTCCAGTAGGGGCAGATGTGTCTCTTTCTAAACTGTAGGTGGAGCCCAGCTGTTGGGCTCCCAGATTTGTTCATAAGGACACCAGTCTCCTTTGGGGAGAAAACAAAGCAGGGCAATTTCGAATTCATGTAAATCTGGTTTGTTTGTGGATTCGATTGTGCATTTTTTTAAACTTTAGTTTTGGAGAATTTGCTTTGTTTTCAGAGTGAACTTTCAGATAGCTACATTAATCATGCAAACCCAGCCATGTACAATATGTTTTTATCAATGGGAAAACAGGGACTGAATGGCAAGCAGCTGTGAACAAACCCAGCGCAATGCCTGAACCTGGAAGATAATCTCAACATTTCCCAGATCTACTCGCCACATGGGGTTAGTGATTGGAAAGGCTGTTCACTTGGGATAAATAATCAGAGGAGAGACAAACAAATAAGACACATTCATTCCTGTCCTTTAAAAAGAAAATAATATAGGCAGTGATTGGAGAAGGGTGGGCTGATAAAGTCCCGAGAGGCACACGCCCAGAGGAAATTTTGCTTAGAAGCTGTAAAGAATGGTGGTCGTCCTTCTCCTCCCTTCTTAAACTTGATTTGAACTTTCTAATGCTCTTTTCCTTGCCCCACACTGAAGCCATCCTCCTCAATGTGAGGGCATCTTCCAATAAGATGAAAGGTTAAGGCCAACTTGGCTGAAGGGAGACAACACCGCTGCCCAGGCACACAGAAACTCCTGGAAATGGCTCGAGCCAAACAAAGTGAGAAAATTATCTCAGAAATTTAGAGCTGACGCTTTCCTCATTTTATAATTCACCGGATTTTCTGCAGTTGAGGTATTTATGCAAATATATGCAATTCAGGACTAATTTCAGAATTAATAAATCTAAGTTAAAATTAATGGGAAAATCCAACTATCAGAAACACATCAAGAAAGAAACACCATTTATTCTCTCTATATATATTATTAATAATTGATATTTTAATTAATATCTAGATATATTAATTAGGGAACAGGAAAGCACCCTGCTTTTTTGTTTTGGTTCGTGTTTGACCCAGAGGTAACTGCATTGGAAAATTTTATTTGGCCACAGGCAATATATATTACCTTTGGTGTCATCCAGTATTGTGGTATCACTGCAGACAGGGCAATTAATTTCTAGATGGCCTGAGGGTCACTGGTAGTTGGGACATGAGAGGATGAGAGGGGTGACCCTCTAATGGGAGACACTAAGGAAGAAGCCATTGTAATGAAAAGCATTTCTACTGGGTTATGGTTAGGGGATGAAGTTCTTCTTTCTATGGAAGAGGGCAGACAGTGAGCAGCCTTTTTTGTGACTTTCAAGTACCTTCAGGAAATCAATTGGTCTAACATCCTTCAGGCCATTTGCTTCAAACAACACACACAAGACATGGTTAACACTTTGGGGATGGAAGCTAAGATCCCAAATAGACGATGCCAATATGTAATAGTTAATTAAATAATGGAATCATACACAATAGTAGTGGCCACAGTAAGATATGCTTTTATAGGTGTTTGAAGACTGATTGTCACTCCAAAGACTTAGGCATTCTGACATTGTCTTTTCTTTACACAGGAAGGTGCATTTCACATGGGAGGCCTTCTTGATTGGGAAGAGAAGGAGAAAGTGATTGGGTCCCTAGAAAGGTGGTGCCCTTAGAAAAAACAGGGCATTTAAGAGAACGGGCATCCTCCAGGGACCTCTCCCACCAGCTATCCCATGTCTCCATGAACAGCTTTTCAATCCCTACTAGCAGAAGCCAAATATATTAGTAGAAGATGAACTACATTTTCTAAAAACTATCTAAGAAAGCTAACTACAGTCTACATACAATGCAAAATCAAGCGAGGGTCATTCTCCAATCAATAATTCAGTATTTGGGAAGCAAAGTTCCATAGCATTCAACAAAATAATCCCTCAGTGAGACTGCACTTCTATGTCCAGCAGCTGTCCTCTGTGAACAGTGTCTGGTGTCCCTTTGTTCAGTCACAATGCATGATCAGACAGATATTTGAGTTTGTGTCTGCAGAGCCACTGTCAAAGAGACATTGGGATTCATTCTGATATTGTGCAAAGCTCGTCTCGGACAGGGCATGACCTCTTCGCAAATGTAATCCACGGAGGCAGATGTGTGTGTGTGTGTGTGTGTGTGTGTGTGTGTGTGTGTGTGTGTGGTTTCCCTTATCAAGATGTGTTTGCAAGATGCCAACAAGATAAAATGGTGTCACTCTCTGTGGCAACACTAGAAGCTAAATGTCTTAAAATGATTGTGGCATGTCAGGAATTCAAGATGGAATATTTTCTCCAAATGCTACACTTCTGTCAAGTCTGAAAAGCAGGCACACTTAAACAGTTTATTTTTAGTGGCTGGGGTAAGGAACAGCTTTCATTAATGCTTTAGGGGAGTTGTTCTATTCAACAGAGTTCTAAGTTGTATTCTAGAATAGTCTAGACTGCTCTAAAAATTTATTAAGCTGTCTTGTCAGCTCTAGAAACCTTCTACTACTCATTGTAAATACAATTAAAGCAAGTTTGCATATATGTGAAGGCATACATATGCAAAACATTGCATTATTGACAATCTGAAGATCTGCTCGGAACTTCAGTTTGGGCAAGTTAATGAAACACGATCCATCTTCAAATTTATGAAACAGCAGCTTTCTTCCTATAATTCTGAGCACATTTTCCTTATAGTGTGTATGATAATCTTATTTAATTGGATTTATTTTTTTCTGCACTAGTCCTTGCATGGCCTAGTTTCCTTTTTTTTTTTCTTACAACTTTGAGTGTTATTTGAGAATCACTTTTCTGGGATTTAATTTCAATGGTAGGTTGGTTTCACTTCAATTCTTTTGTATTATTTTAATTTTATTTGCCAATTTGACTTTAAATACCCTTAAGCTAGAAAGTTGTGGCTGTGACTTTGCATCTAAATGTGATGTAGGAGGCAAAAATTGAATTTGAATGTGTAGAAAGTTTTATGAAAAGAATACAGAGTGGTTATTTTTTAAATTGTTGTGTTTTCTAAAGCATGTATGTTTAAAAGGTAAAACATGCAAGATTTTCAAGAGTTTAGGAAAAGCAGTGTTCATGTAATTGTGTTGTGTTTAGTCTTTCGGAAAATACATTTTACAAGCAACTCCAATGACTGTAGGTTCGGAGTCTATAAACATGTGTGTTTTGAGGTGGCCAGTAAGATCTTTAATGGGCATTTTTTTTTTTTTTTTTTTTTTTTTTTTTTTTTTTTTTTTTTTTTTTGTGGGCCAGAGAGTTACAGCCACCACACAGGTAGCTATGTTCCCAGTATGGAAGCTCTTAGAGACCTGTAATACATACAGATCGAAACGCATTATTCCCTCTCTGTCTGACTTGAAGTTAAGTCAGGGACACAGCTGTTACTCTCCACAGATTGTCTTGTTTTGCAGCTTTTAAGGGGAAATGGTAACTTCTATTAAATGTGGATTTTGAGAATGTGGCTTCCTCTTTTGCCTTTTTGGCATATTACATGTTGGAGAATGACCCAGGAACAGAACTACAGTGATAAAAATCATACTGACCTTGAATGGGGTGGGGGACTGTGGGTAAAACACGCTCTAAAGGGGAAGAATGGTAGACATCACGGAGTGTTTAAATACATACAATTCTCAAGGCTGATTGCTCAGACAATTACAGAACAGGAATTTCCATGCCTATAGAATCCTATCTCCCATGTGGTATTTATTTGTTTTTCCCGCTGGATATCAAAGACAAATATCAATGAAATTATAAATATAAAACGCTTTTTTTTTAAAAAAAAAAAAAAGCAAGAATAGGGAGCCAGCATAGAGGTAGTAACCCTCTATAAGGGGTCCTTTCCTCTGCTAGAAAATCCAATACCGAGATGTTATCTTTTTAGGAAAAGGGAGTCAAACAGATTATACATGTTATAAAATATTTCTTGGTCCTGTTCTTGTCTCTGGCTCCTGATAGGTGGAACTATGGCAGCTACCATCTGTTTTCTTTCTCTTATCCTATAGGATAAGCTTTATTTATCCAAGCACCTAGAAAACTTATTTTGGGAAACACTAGCTCACCTTTTCTCACATGGGTTTTATTTACATACATCCATGCCAGAGGAAGAAGACTCCCCAGTAAAACCTTTTTGGGAATGATAACGTTTTCTCTTTAGCCCGTCTCTTAATCCTACTCCTCGCAATAACCCAGTCTCCTCTGAAATTTGATTCACCAGTCAAACTTTGATGATGCATCACGTTAAATAATAGCAAGTATTTTCCTTTGAACACTGGGGTCTCAGTATGTAACTTTCTCACGTGCATAGTCCCATACTTGGTCTTCCTGTCAATTAAAGATACCGATGGAAAATAGGTTCTAGAGCACCTTCCACACTTCTCATTAATAATCTCACTTTGACTCTAAATCCTCCCTGGGCTCTTTCAACAAGGTAGAATAATGTGGCAGGGTTCACTACTCGTCAACTCCTAACTGTATAGCAGAACACAATTAGTGTGCTTAGTTCATTTAAATAAGGACAAATGCCAAATGAAAATCACTCACCACCAAACCATAGAGAAATACGCACATTCAAGCTTGTTCTGCCTTCCATCTCGTACTGTAAGATCAGTAAGGAAAAGTTGGTTTTTCCTGGTCTTTAGGTCTCCCATATATCTGGCTATTGAGAAAAGTCCCAGGCATCTTACACAGTGTACCCTCTAAATTAGCTGAAAGTTGCTAGCTAATACGAAAGCTTCCTAAGTGCATTAAGATGTAACAGGTCAATAAGATTCAGAGAACAATTGGGCCTTAGTTATACAAGTGCCAAGTAGAAAAAAATGATTTAAACCTTCACGGCATATTTGCTATTTAGTTTCCAGCTTTGAAAATAAATAGCTGAACTGCTTTCAGCATTTATGCAGCAGCTGGAGACCACTGTCCCATATATAGTCTCTCTACTGTATTTTATTTTATTATTGCTGTTATTACTCAGAGTGTTTAAGTGATTTAGCTTAATATTTTCCCATCACACTGTTCACAGCTGGACCAATGCACTCTGCCCTGATTTTCACAAGAGGGTTTCTATTCCTAAACCTTGCTACTTCCCTCGGTTGCCTTTACAACTGCTTCCCAGCTTGTGATTGCCATCTTAGACCCACCCCCTTCTTACCATTTTAGGCTTATCACACCCCATTAGTTAGTCTTGTTTCTTCATTCTATTCTTTCGGTTATCTGCTCTTAGATGCTTTTTCATTCCTAATTTTTTATCCTCATTTTTCCCACTACTGTTCCTACTAATGTTTTAAAGTTTACAGTAGGATTTAAGGACTCCCCTAAGAGTGAACTGTAAAGCGAAGCAGATACCAATAGAAGCAAAACAAAACAAGACAAAAATAAAAAAAAAGAAAGAAAATTTTACACTATTGGTTTTCAAGAACAGAAAAGGGCAGGCATCTTGGGGCTTTGTTTCTACCTTGGATTTGGATGCTCAAGGTCAAAGCAGTTCAGCAGCTGAGAGGGAGATCTTAGTGACAGATTGTACTGTGGACCCTAGAAGGACAGGCTGTGGCCTTATTCACGGTCCTTAACTCTGAGCTTTGCTTTTCTATTGGCTGACTCTCATGTATTGCTCAAGAAAAACTATATGGGAACTGTTTCACAAGGGAGCACTTCGGATTGACTACATCAGAAAGATAACAACTGGAATGGCGGGCAGTGTTGATATCAAAATAATTTGTTAACTCAGATTATATTTTATTATAAATATTACACAAGTCTTCCTGGAACTCAGCTCTGTTGATGCCCATTTTTTTTTAAATAAAAAGGAATCCAGATGCGTATTTACTTCTTTTTGTGGAGACAGAGAGTCTGTGAAGGAGTCACTGTCTATTGTTTTATACTGTTGGATTTACAGCTCAACAATAGGGTGATTTATTATGAGGTGTCTGTATGAATCTAGTGAAGGAGTATCCTATGTCTTAACTACTGCCAAAAAGTGGTGTGCTTTCAACGTCAAACTCGAAAATAACAGCTTAGAATGTTTTCTGAAAAATAAGGGGAGGTTGTCACTGTGAAGATTCGCTGTAGCCATGGACTGCTTGGGCAGCTTTCAAAATCTAGTAAAAAGTAAAATGAACAAAACACCCCCGCACACTGGTGCATTATGGGCCAGTATAGATGTCTTTGTATTTTTAGCCATTTATCTTCAATAATCTTGATACCTTAATAATCCACATATTCCTCTAAGTTGATCAACAAAACTTTCCTTTAACGTGGAAACAAGCCACTCACCTGGAATGTTAGTTGAGAATCTCAACATTTAAAAGATCTAAGTTCCTAGGCTAGGAATCAGTGGACCCGGGCCAATGGGGTTTGGGGGCGTGGGAGTGGGGGATGAAAGAACAGAACAGTGTCAGGAGAAACACTTCAAGGTGTGAAGAGGAAGAGATTAGGTGTTTCTTCACCTGCACATCATGAGCTATAGATCCTGACATTTTTGTCTATATAAATAAATAACGCGTTGATTTAGAAACTGGCCTCTGGAAACGTTAGGCTCACATTTAAATCTCAAACTCAGCTTGTATATAACTTTGTTTCACTGATTTCATAATCACTGTGCTGTAGGGAATCATGATAACATAGTGAAACCGTCCTTAAGTGAGAAGCATGTGAAGCAAGCACTCAACATAGCTTCCTTTGGGAAGAGTTAATAACGCTCAAACCATTACCCTTATTTTCCTTCCCTATCCATTCTGCTAATGGAAACTTAAGGGAGGAACTGAGACAAGGTACAGCCATTATCCTGGGGGTAAACCTCAGTTATCAGAGTAAGAACATTGAGGTGTTCCATATGTAGACTATGAAACTTCTCGTGGTATCAGAAGAAACTCAAGTCTTCATTCATGGCTCTCTCCTGATAGACTAAGGAGCTGAATCCCAGCCCAGGCACATTGAGCCACTGGATTCCCGCATTTATAAAGATGTGAAATGTACCACTTAGTCCAGGCATAAAGGAATTATTCAAATATACACACTAAAGTAGTCTCTGGCAGAATACGGGCTTGTGTGAAGAACAAGAACAAATGAAAGAGAAATGCTTCCACTGGCTCAGGGAGAAAGTATTACAAACACAACGTATTCTTGCACTGCCATTCAGTTATTTTGACCCCTCTGGAGAGGTGAGTAGAGAGTGCAGAAGCGTTCATATATATGTTGCTGAGGACAAGGGATGGCAAATTGACACTGCAGAAGTCAGCATGTCACTGCAGTGGACAGGGCAGGAAATGTGCTGACCCACCAGCGAGGATGAATAATCATGAACTCAGGGACTCTGGCTCGAAGTCTCTACCTGCTGCTATCTCTGGCTCCAGCAGCTCACCAGCTGCTGTATCTGCCCTGGCATAGCTTGGTCAGCAGAGCACCCTGCTGCCCACACAATGTTTCTGTCAGAGCCTCTGGCTACCAATACTCCTCCTGACACTGCTGGGTGGAGAAGGAATAGCCATCGCTTTACAGGGGCCTCTCCTTCCCTTCCCCTTTAATCTCACTGTCTTTGAACTGAAGAATGGGTAATCTTACACAGTCTGAAGAATGGGCGATCTACTTACACATGCTCCTTGTTTCTTTTCTTTCTCTCCTTCACCTTTATTCATCCACCAATCCTTCTTTCTTTGCTTTTTAATTCCCTGTCTCTTCTTTTGCTTAGTTTTTGATCTTTTCAAACTGACCACAGGAAAGTCCCACCTTCAAGGTTCTAGCTACGCAGGTTGTAATGACATGCTTCCTGAACCTAACTGATGGAGTTGAGGCAGGCCTGAAAAGCATGCTGTTCTTATTGCAAACGACATACAACTTTTCCCTTTGAAGTTCCTAACTGGGTTTTAGGTCTAAGAAACAGAGTTGCTGGTTGTCTAATTTTCTACAATGTCAATAACTCCTTTCTCTTCGAAACCTAATGTCCTTTCATTGGTCTCTAGTAACTACACAACCTCTCAACTTGATCACTGTGGGGAAACAATCCAAAACCAAGGTGAAGGCTTATGCTGTGTACACTAAATGCAGCCGTGTGTTTCTAAATGCAAAACTGGTATTATGCATGATGCTGTGGAGAGGGCAGTGTGGGACCCCTGGGAAGATGGCCACCAGTGATTACAGCACTGCGGACTTCATAATTGAGGATGATGTCCCCCAATCATGAAAATCTTCATGATATGAAATATTTGACAAATTCCCCTATTCTCTGTTTAAAACTGAAATTCCCAAAGATTTTAGATATTTCTTCATTTCACCATGTTAAGTCCTCTCATGGGCCAATAAGATGTGGCCCTTCCCTTCCACTAGCCCGACAAGTGTCTCCGCTCTCTGTGACTCCACCCTTGCTCTGTCTCTCTGCTGTGAGTATTCTCTCCTCAACTTTTCTTTCCCCAGCCTAAGGCAATGTTTTACTTGTTACTTGAACTGTATATGTCTCAAGCTTTTCTTATTCTCTGTGGGATGGGAAAAATGTCTCAATGTGACCTGTAATTGTTCATTCTTCTAAATAATTGGGTTGTAATATTTTCTATTTTTTGATTCCCTGAAAAACTCTTTTGTTATCTGTATGATGTTCTACTTCAGCAGGTTTCCCTAGATTCGTCAGAATCTCAGATTTATCTTTGCGGCTGAGGTTTGCCTATACCTTTGGATTCCCTTGTGTTAGGGAGGAACGAAGTAACTACATTTCTTAATCCGTAGCTCCCTAAGTGTCTGGTGGGAATTCATGACTCCAGCTGGAGCAAAGACTATGTACATTTAGTCTTTATAGACAAGTAAACAGGATATGAGTATCCAGCTTCCCACAGGTGTATCGTTTGATCTATAGCTCATCAAACAACCACAGACCGAAGCGAGGGGAAGTTAGTTAAGAATGAAAAAGCAAAGGCTCCATTTAGGGTAGTTCGTAGCTGTTGGTTTTCATAAGTGGTGCTAGCTCCCCAGCAGTTTTCAAAGAGTTTTGATTCTGTCTTTCAAGAAAACTCTTACTTAAATTGATTTTTCTTCCCAGAATATTTTTTTTTCCTTGAAGGCTCACCTAAATTGAATACAATAAGATGAACACATCTTTCCTAGCTATGGTATTTTTTTTTCTAATTGAGCACATATAGAGGGGAAAATAAGCTTTCAGTGGCTTGTTATCTTCAAGTAATAATAAAACTTCAAAGTGTTTTCTTTTTAATCTAAGTGAATTTTGAGCTCAGAAGGCTAACCATTTGCCTTACTTATTCTGATAAATAAGGAGCCCGTGTTCCACACAGTGTCATCTTTCTGTGATCTCATTCAGCAAACTCTACATCTCAGAGACATTTGAATCTGGAATTATAGCTACCTGACTGACAAGGCTGTGGAGTTAGAGATCTGATTGAATATACGGCCAGTGACCAAGACTCACGACAGGGATCCCTTAACGTTCATACCTTTGAAAAAGCTGATTGCTTCTCAGCCATCTTTCAGGGTCTTCTTTGTTCTTCCCACTGTTCTACCTCTGCTGCCAATGGTGTATCAGGTCCTTGCTGTCATAGGGAAACCGTCCTGCAGCCTCCTCTCTTTCATGTTTTATATTGGGCTTTAATCGTTCATTATACCCTTGCTCTGTGTCAGTAAAATAACTTGATTTTTCAAGATTCTCATTTTCCTAGGGCTTCATTCACTCTCACTGGGTATTTCTTTTCCCGGGGACTCTTGCTGCTGGCATAGACTAATAGCCATCTATTTCCTGGCCTTCAAATTACCCCAGTTTCTTAAAGAGGAGGCCACAAAAGAAATATATGTCCTTTGAATATTCTTGAAGAGTAACTAACCAACCAGGGGAAAAATGAAACCAAGTGACACAGATGAAAAACTGTGCAGTTTTCCAAAATAAGGGAGTGCAGAGGGGAGGTCTTCCCCTTTGGAAATCTTGGTTGCTGAGACCAGGAGCCTCCATTCTGGTTTCAACAGGATTGTTCTTATTTTTGTATAGGTTTACTTTTAAGGAATGAGGGATGGTGTCAAGTCAATGTGAGGGAACCCTGTAACTTACACCAAGTCAGGTTCTGTTTGGACATACTTACTGAAAAGGACTAGGCTGGCATTGGTGACGCCCAGCTTGTTGGCAGCCACGCAGGTGTAGTTGCCATAGTGCTCCTCAGTGACATTGGTCACCGTCAGGGAGGACTGGCCCTCCGTGCTCTTAATCTCAAGGCCATTTGCACTGTTTATCCTAAGAGGAACAAATAGAAGAGTTAGAAGAGATAGGGATAAAGGGCGTGGCTTAGTGGTTTCTTCTTCTTTTACACTGGAGTTTTTGTAAAAAGAGGAGAGTCAATAGAGGCTTGTTTTCTTTCCTCAGTTACTCATTGTAATCAAGCTCTCTTATCAGAACTGATGTCCATCCATAGAGAAGACATAGCAATGGCTGAGTTCCATTAAAATTAAATTTCTACTACATCTGAGAAAAATATATAGGTGGAAATTATCAGCTGGACCATATTCCTCACATTTAAATTAATCTGAGAGCCTTGGGGTTCAGCTTTTGGGTGATGTAATAAAGGAGAAGTTGAAAAGGAAAAAGCACAAAATTGTAGAGGACTGAGGTCTTGCCATGAGGCCATGAGAGACTTTGAGATTATAATTTGGCACTTGGGCATAAAGGGTATGGTACATACCTGGTGTCATCCCGGTACCACTCAAAGTCAGGCGCAGGCACTGCTGAGGCCTCACATTTGAGGGAAGCTTGCCGTCCTGTGGTGGCTTCATTGCTCTTGGACTCCGTGATAGTGGGTGGATCTGTAGTAAGGACAGAGAGAGAGAGGTTTCTTATACGAGAGGCAAAGGATGCTCCAGGGACAAATGGCAGCAGCGAGAGAAGCTTTAGGAAGAATGGGTTCACAGGTTCATATGAGAGCTTGAGAAGGCTCTAGAATTGCTACCCTGAATAGAGTTAGAAGTATCTGGTTGGAGAGAGACAGGAAAGCAATTCTGTGAAAGCATCTTTGACCTGCCTCATGAGCAGGTAAAGGGGACTGGTCACCAGCAAGCTAAGGTAAATTGGAAAATGATAGATGGAAAGGGGAGTTGGCTTATATAATGATACACTTTTTATAATAGCATTTTATGGGAATGAAACCCAAGGTTTATTTTCCTTTCCTCCTCAGTCATTCCAATTGCCATTTATATTATTTGTGTGTGTGTGTGTTTTTTTTTTTCTGGAAGTGGTGAAACCAAAGGATTTTTTTATGATTTATATTTTAGATTATATGTATGCACACATGTATCTGTATGGGCATGTCTATATGATGTATAGATGAGTTGAGTGCTGGAGCCAGTGAATTCAGAAAGGGTACTGCATACTCTAAGATAGCTGTGAGCCATCTGACATGGATGCCCAGAAACTGAACTCAGGGCCTCCCCAAGAGCAGTGCATTATTTAGTCACTGGGAAAGTATATCGTTTGGCCATTTTCTTTTTCTCATTGCTATTATTACTCTAGCTAGAGATGGCTTTGGGGAGTCTGATGAAATAAGAGGGTTAAACTGCCCCCAACTGAAAACTCAGCCCTTTGTTTTCAAAGTACTTCGGAATTGAAAAGCAAAGAAACTACCATGAGTCATTGCTTTGATCTTTGCCCCAGGTGTTCCCTTCTGTAACTGGTATGACCTAAGCAAATTTCGCTTTTATGTATGGTTTGCAATACGATATGTCTCACAGTGCACAAAAGCCCTGCTTGTCGTCAGGCCTTCACTCTCACTGGATGATCAATATTGATTTGTAAATTTTTTTTTGCCTTTCACTGTGCCTAACAAAACTATAATTGACCTGAGATGAATTAAAAAAAACTTATCTGATAGTCTAATTTGATATGATTCTCTAAATAGTCCTACTAAGATGAGAAAAGCTAAGATGGGAGACATGACCCCCTGGGTCCAGGGCTGTTTTATGACTGTGTGAATTTTGAGAAAAATGTTTTTTTCCGGTCAGGGTGTTTGGCTTAGCCAGTAAAACTCTCAGCTTTTTAGGCATGAGTACCTGAGTTTGATTCCAAACCCCCAGGTAAAAATGTACACTGTAGTATGAGCACGTACTCCAGCCTCACTGGTGAGTTCCAGGCCAAGTAAAGGAATCTGATGGCATTCCTGAAGATGACACTTGAAGCTCTCCTAACACTTGAAGTTAGGCCCCCACCTACACACACACACACACACACACACACACACACACACACCACAGGTAAGAGAGATAGAGACAGAGAGAGACATACAGAGACATAAGAGAGAGATTTTTCATGCCAAAAGTTATTTTCCAGGAAATGGTAACAGCTCTGTGCGGGTAGAAAAGTAAGCCCAAGCACCATTCAATATGTTCCGCTTTTGTGGAGGAAAATAATTAATTAATAATTAATAAAATCACAGACAAAAGTCATTCAAATTCTTGGCCTATATTTTTTTCTGATTTTCTTCTACAGTTTTGGGAATCAGTTTTGAAGTTCTCTGTTGTAGAAGGAGTGGCGGGGCTGTGTTATGCCACCCGGCTAGCTTTACCCAAAATAATTACACGGAAACTGTATTCTTTTAAATACTGCCTGGCCCCTGGCCCGTTATCTGTAGCTTCTTTTTTTTTTTTTTTTTTTTTTTTTTTTTGGTTTTTCGAGACAGGGTTTCTCTGCAGCTTTTTTAAAGCCTGCCCTGGAACTAGCTCTTGTAGACCAGGCTGGCCTCGAACTCAGAGATCCGCCTGCCTCATCTGTAGCTTCTTATTGGTTGATTCTCATATCTTGTTTTAACCCATATTTAGTAATTTATATAGCACCACGAGATGGATCGCTTACCAGGAGAGGTCTTAACCTGCGTCCATCTCGGAGAGGAGAAGCATGGCGACTGCATATGGCGACTGCCTGAAGCGTCTCCCCAACTCTGCTTCCTTTTTTCCCACAATTCTGTTCTGTCTATTCCGCCTACCTAATTTTCTGTCTCTTAAAGGGCCAAGGCAGTATCTTTATTAATAATAAAAGTAACACATAGACACTCCTCCATCACTCTGTGTACATAAACTCTGAACCTGAGTTAGAGTCATGTACACAAACAAGCATCAGGCCAGCGAGCAGTTCCCTTCCATCTCATTTTATCATCAGCATGGAATGTTTTCCCACTTTCAGAGAGAACGGAGTAAGAATACATTTGGATAATGCCATCAAACTGTATGCAAACAACAGACCAAGGCAATGTTTTGCTTTAGACTTAGCTATTCATTTTCTTATAGGCACAAAATGGGAAGATGAGATATTGAAAAGCTAAATGGAAGAACAATAATGACAAAAACCTGGACTGAAGGTAGGGGTCCTGGGATACGGTTTCACTGTGGCTGAATGGAGCTCTTATTACACTCTGTCATCACGTATATATGACGGGAACCATGTTTAAAAGCCCTTAGCAATTCTCACAGCCTATTCTTCAAAACTGGGCTGTCTTAGAGGTCAGGAGTAGGAAGTCTGAGTTTTGAGCCTAGCCTAACCCAGAACTGTGCTTTGTAGAACCATCCACATGAGTTTAACCCTCCACTTTCTCTTTCTCTTTCCAGCTTAAAATGACCAGCAAGGTTCCTTTAGAAAGTCTTTCTATGATTGGCTATTTAGGTCATCAGAGCCCCTTAGTTCAAAGGATAATACATGAACTGGATGTATTTGTGCTGATAGTAGATCAAATCATAGAGAGATGGTGTTGTGGGATATTTGTACATTGCATGAAAGTGTGTTGCTGTGATTCGTGTAATAAAAAGCAGAGAGCCAAGTAGGTAGGAGGTATAGGTGGGACTTTGGGGCAGAGAGAAGAAGTAGGAGGAGGAATCTAGGAGTTTGAGGGAGATACCAGAAGACATGGAGAGTAAACAGGAAATGCAAGATAAAAGGGCATAGGTTAGTATAAATGGGTTAATTTAAATTATAAGAGCCATTTTGGAACAACCCTAAGCTAGAGTCCAAGCTTTCATAATAAGAAGTCTCCATGTCATTATTTGGGAACTGGCTGGCAGGTCAGAAAAAGATTCATTACAGGATAGAATATAAAATAGAGGAGGTTATAAGCTTAGATTTAAATTTCATATACTTGAGCTCAAATTGAGGCTTGACTCCTCAATGTTCCCCCTTATTAGAGAGTTTAGTACTTTGCCCAGCATCCCACTTCTTCAATTTCCTCATCAATAAAGTGCTGGGACTAGCAGCAGGGGAGGCCCATTTGGAAGCTGATGAAGGAATTTCGAAATATTCTGTGCCAGGTTTATGACAAAAGTATGTGCAGGAGAGGACAGATTTGGAATATGCAGGGGTCCAGAAATGATCACCTAGAAAGGGCTAGATGTAATGGAGAAGGAAAGGAAGAATAAAAGGAAAAGACTCAGGATTTTTGTTTGGGAATCAAGAGAGGTCATCCGCCAAAATAAGGTACACAAAAAGTGGTAGTAAAGATTGATGCAGATGTGAGGACCGGAGACCAGACATATCTCCAGGACCCATGTAAAATGTTGAGCGTGTTGGTGCATGTCTGGAATGGCAGGATTGGGTAGGGACAGATAGACAGACCACTGTCCAGTCAGTTCAACCAATTGCTGGACTCCATCTTCAGTAAGAAACCCTGCCTCAAGGGAAAAAAAAATAATAGCAACAACAATAACAACCAATAAGGTAGAAAATGATAGACAAAGACACCTGAAGTTACCTGTGTTCCTCACACATATACACACACGTGCACCTATACACACATGTACACATGTAGATACATGCACACACATGAGCACATGCACATATACACACACACACACACACACACACACACACAAAGTAAATGAACAAGTAAGGTAGAGATGACCAACAATGAAATAACTCAGTACATTTAATTGTGCACCCTCACCTTTTTTTTTTTTTAACCATTTTTTAATGTTCTTCAGACACACATGACTTGACAATTTGTAGCACAATGGTACACGGATGTTTGTGGGAAAGACAATTTTGATTCTGATTCGACAGTTTATTTATTTATTAAAAGTGAATCTTCAGATATGTTTGTTTCTGTAGCTACATGCGTATAATTGACAAATCCTTAGCGAAGATGGATGCCTCACTACTCTGCCATTTACACAGCCAAGAAACAACACATGCTCATAGTCCACCAGCACCAGCACCGCCAGCACCACCAGCACCAGCACCACCAGCACCAGTGCCACCAGCACCAGCACCAGCACCACCAGCACCACAGCACCAGCACCACAGCACCAGCACCACCAGCACCACAGCACCACCAGCACCACAGCACCACCAGCACCACCAGCACCAGTGCCACCAGCACCACCAGCACCACCAGCACCACCAGCACCACAGCACCACCAGCACCACCAGCACCACAGCACCACAGCACCACAGCACCAGCACCACCAGCACCACCAGCACCACCAGCACCGCCAGCACCACCAGCACCAGCACTACCAGCACCACCAGCACCACCAGCACCACAGCACCAGCACCACAGCACCAGCACCACCAGCACCACCAGCGCCACAGCACCAGTGCCACCACCAGCACCAGCACCACCAGCACCACCAGCACCACCAGCACCACAGCACCAGTGCCACCACCAGCACCAGCACCAGCACCACTACCATAATAGGCACAGTCATAGCTGTAGTGTCTCAACATGACATTGTTCTGATGCACTCCTTCAAATCCCTCTGCCCTAGTACCACAGTCACAGGTCCCAGATGCATACTTTTTTTTTAAGATTTATTTATTTATTATGTATACAACATTCTGCCTCGATGTATGCCCACACGCCAGAGGAGGGCGCCAGATCTCAGTACAGATGGTTTTGAGCCACCATGTGGTTGCTGGGAATTGAACTCAGGACCTCCAGAAGAGCAGCCAGTGCTCTTATCCTCTGAACTATCTCTCCAGCCCACGCAGATGCGTACTTTTGCAGAGCATTGCTTGCTCTGACTGTTTAAGGCCATCTAGTTATTTAATATACCTATTTTTGCCTACTACTTAGGGGATAATGTGGGATTTTTTCCCCCTGACTAAAATACTTGGGAACACACTGGTCCTGTTTGTCTCATCTTTTCTCTTTGTCCTGTTTGTTTTTGTCTGTCTTTATTTTGGAGATAATGTCTCACCATGTTGCTCATACTGTCCTTGGACTTAGAATCCTTCTTTTTGAAAAGAAAAGCTGGGATCACAGGTGTGTGCCACCATAGCCAGCAAGTGTGCTTTGTTCTTTTGGAATTTAGCTTTGGGCCAGGGTGCTGGGTCCTCTGTTTCTCAAAGCTGCATCTAAGATCTCTCCTTTTCGTTCTCATACAGGCAGATATCCCATCCCAGGACACCTGGTGCGTGTGTGCATTCGTGCATGCATGCCTGTATGTGTGTGTCTAATTGAATGTGATAAGATACTACTTCTAAGCCGGGCGGTGGTGGCACACGCTTTTAATCCCAGCACTTGGAGGGGGGGCAGAGGTAGGTGGATCTCTGAGTTTGAGGTCAGCCTGGTCTACAAGAGCTAGTTCCAGGACAGGTACCAAAGCTACAGAGAAACCCTGTCTTGAAAAATACCCCAAAAAAGATACTACTTCTATTTTGACCTCTAACACAGAAGCATTGTGTCTTTCAGATTCATCCTTATTTCTGAACTTGTTTGGTACACAAGCAGGTAAACAACAAAGTGTTTACTAACCCATTAGAGACCTAAGGAAGGAGGCACGCTGGTAAGATACTAGGGTTAAGTGCATTATTCAGAAAAGGATGACTCTGGTCAATCACCATGTCCAAGCACTTGCTTCCTTCTTTTAAAACCCAGCAAGTTCCTTTTACCGAAGTCAATTCATAGCTACTGATAAGGAGTACAAATGCTTGCTCCTACCATTACTTCTCCAGTGACATCATAGTCCAGGTCTTCTTCCATGGCTTATGGGAAGAGACATTTCAAAGTTCATTTGGAATGAATTCTGTATAGGTGAGGCTAGGAAAGATCATTAGGAATTATATTGTAGTATGCCTAATACAGTTAAAATAAAAGGTGTCCTTGTTCAAAATATGGTTATAATAAAAATGTGGTTCTTACAAATGCTGCACAGAGAGATTCATTGTTATTCTTTATGTGATGTTGGAAGAGCTTACAATTGTCAAATGACTCCTCTAGTTTTTATTACTTCAAAATTTCAGGCCCTGAAAACATTAATCAGGACTTTCTTATTCTTACATCACTGATAACAAGATTCTTTCCATCAGAATGACAATGATAAGGATAACAGTGGCTAAGGAAAAAAAAAAACTCTCATTCATTTAATCTTCCTAATATTGGGGGAAATGCACAAAACCATGAAATTTGAATAAAGGGTTTAATTTATAAGCAGTATATACACATGTGAGCATTGTTTTAGATATTAAACATCCTTACTTATCCAAATGGTGGTTCTCAGAGTTAGGTGTTAGTAGTATTAGTTGGAAAACAGGAAGGCAAATTTGCAGAGGGCTGGTAACTTGTACAAACTCATATGACCAGTATTTGCTGAAGAATGGATTCAGAACCAGGTCAATCATGTTCTGAACCTCTCTGATCTGCTTTATTTGTTCGAATAAGTTCTTTGATTTTATGTTTAGATTTGTGTACTTTATGTATCTTAACATCTTGCTCACATATAGATCTGTGCACCACTTGCTTGCCTGATGCCATTGGGGTCAGAAGACAGCATTAGATCCACTGCAACTGGAGTAATGGATGGTTGTAAGCTTTCATGGCCTCTGAGTACTGGGAACCAAACCCAGGTTCTCTACAAGAACAGTAAGTGCTCTTAATCACTAAGCCATCTCTCTAGGCCCAGGAATAGACTCTTACTAAAGAAAAAATATTATATTAGTAAATGTTGCAGATTTTTGTTTTCAAAGTGCTGAAAAAATGGCACAACCCATTGTAACATAGTTGCCACATTTCTACATTAGGAGTCAGAAGATAAAGGCTTGATTTCCTTCTGTGTCTCCATAGACACCCCTTTCCTTAGCTGCTTACCTATGAATGCAGATGATGACATCTTATTATCCTGTAAGGTGTAAGGCAAATACATAAAATCATATGTAAAGAGTACAAAGAGCACTTTTAGCATTTAAAGTACTAAAATTAATTGTATTAACTGCTTTTACCACGATTACTCTCCTGTGTGTGGATATAAAGTTACCATGTTAGACCTAGGAGTCTTAAGTCTGCCATACCCAAGTTTTTTGGCTGTGTCTGAGAATGTTTATACTCCATGTCTATGAGAGAAGAGGGGTGGCGAGAACATGAAACTAGAGAATTGGGGTTTGGGGAGGAGATGGAGGATCTGGGAAAGGAGAATAATTTTGGTTAAGTATATTCTATGAAATTCTCAAAAAATAAGCGAAAATGTTATTTGGAAAAAGTAAGATCGGCACAGAGACTGGCTGAGTGTTACCACAAACACCTAGAGATTTTGCTCTGCCACAAATACCTAGAAGATTTTACTCTGCACTGAGAGGTTATTTTCCTAAAATTTCCTCATCAGGTGACTTTTGAATCAAAGTACTGCAGAGTCTGGTGAAAATACACATTTAGGTGCTAGAGAGATTGCTCAGTGGTTACATATATGCTTGCTGTTCTTCCAGAGAATCAGAGTTCAGCTTTCAGTGGCCACCTGGTGGCTTATAATTGTCTATAACTCCAGATCCTGGGGATCCCATGCCTTTGGCCTTTTGGACTTGGTAAGTGCTCATACACACTTGTATACCCAACAGGTGTCTTCTATCCTGCTTGCCTACTGTGAGGTAACTTCCTTCTGCTTTCTCTAAATCAACACACATCATGGGTAAGAGCTGTGGAATTCGTGTCTCATGTCCACCATCATTTGTATAGGGTGAATCAGTTAGTTTTAGATGCAGAGTTGGGTGAATGGGGCATAGGAGAGGAAAGAGGAGCTGTTAAGGGTGACAATGTGAGCCACTCAGAGAGAACTATGGGCAGGCAGAAGGTGGGGAAATTAGCATGTCAGCTGAGGAGGGGGAAGAATGAGATCTAGGAGGAAGCTTTAGGAATTTCTCCACAACTAGGAAAAGCTGTCCCTTCTAGGGTGAGTCAGACTAAAACCAGCAGCCTGCATTTACTGAACATTTGCTATGTGACTGATACTACCCAGAAACTTATTGATGCATGCTGGAAGCTGCAGTTGAGAGTGTGCACCTAGGACCTGCAAAGAAGAGGTAGTGTATCCTTGTGGTTGATATCTGAAAAAAATCTGTGGCTACATAAGATGCAGAAAGGCAAAAGTTTTGTCCACTGCATAAATTTCACTAAGCTTATTTTTTTAATTCTTTATTTTTTTTATAAAAAATTTCCATCTCCTCCCCTTCTCGTCCCCCTTCCCTCCCCTCCCTTCCACCCATACCCCCACTCCCTCCCTCTCCAAGCCAAAGAGCCATCAGGGTTCCCTTCACTATGTTAAATAAAAATGGGAACTTGGGGGTGGGGTGGGATGGGGGGATGGGGAGAGGGGGAGAGAAAAGTGTGAAGTGGAGGATGGGAAGAGCTTGGGAGAATAGGATGGTTGGGGTATAGGAAGGGTGGATATGGGAACAAGGAATTATATATCTTAATTAAGGGAGCCATTCTAGGGTTGGCAGAGACTTGACTCTAGAGGGGTTCCCAGGTGTCCAGGAAGACGCCCCCAGGTAGTTCACTAAGCTTATTTAATGGCAAAGATTTTGAGCCAATGATTTAGCCTTCTATAGGCCCCAGGACCTCCTACCACTTAGAAAATGGATGTTGCATGTAAAATGGCTATGTGTAATGATATAGACCTACCGCAGAGGCAGGCTATCTGAGAGAAATAAAAGGAGTGGCTACAGAATCTGCTGTGAGCTCCGCGGGTGAAACTGTTATGTCTCCCTTCCTTACTGTGCCAGGCTTTATGTGTCCTGCACGAACATCTGTTGGCAACTGAGCAAACTAATCAATGTGTGGCAATAGGAAAGTTACCAGTGCTAAGATTGCCCTTTTTAGTGGTATCCAGGGTACGTTCATTATGATAATCTCTCCCACCGGTAGTTTCCTTAGGCATCCTGATTGCCTGACCTGATCCTGAAGCCTCTGGCTTGGAAGGGAAGAGAACTCAGGTTAACGTAAGAAGGAAGGTTCAGATAAGGTGACAAAAGGTCTCCTGGCTGTTTCTCTGGCAGTGAAGCAGGTTTCTTTAATTCAGTCCCGTAAATCTCATCTATTTTCACGATGGAACCAGAGGTACCATGACTTATCTGAACTGGTGTGGTGATTGATTTCACATAAATGCACTCTATGAAGGTTGGAGGGGAAAAAGGTGATTCCAGAGGAATTTGAAATTAGAATTTTTTTCCTGATGTGTAGCCAGTACCATTTATTTCTAGAGTTTGGAAAACTATTAAGAAGGAGTTTCATTTTGAGTTTTCTATCTATACCTTCAGCTAGCACTGGCTGAATAGTTTTACAGGGCCAGGCACATTGTTGTTCCTCTCTGATAGAGCACATTGGGTGTTTAATTGAACTCAACATGTCCATGTAATCGGTTCCAAAATACTTTTTGAGACTCTGCAGGCTCTGTCCGTATTTAGCGATTCCCTCATCACTGGCCAAAGCTCATATTCTCACTAAAGTTTTCTTGAAAATTATCAGTATTTTTCCCATTTTAAATTACACTTTGGGGACAGTGGAAAGGGAGCAATGTCAGACTAATTGCTTCAATAATAACAGGACCCAGGCGGCTAGCTTTGATCTTGGAAACCATCTACAATCCAGACCACTTTGATGTTTCATACAATGGAAGCATAAATATTTTCTATTTACTACATGATTGGACTTTCAGAAACCTAATTAAGTTGGAGGTCAATTAAGAGAAAATGAAATCTTGACTCCAAAAGTCAGAGAAGAGGTGGCAGATGATAGCATGGTTATGTGTGCACAAAAGAAGTTAACTAACCTAATTATAAACTTACATAAACACCCAGAGAAATTGCCTTTCATGTGAAAAAAGGACCTAAAGCATTTTATAACATTGAGATCATTAATGCGTCTTTGAAACACACCCAGTACTGCAAAAAGAATAGTAACACTGGCATTTCAAAACTCTATTACTAAAAAAAATTGGAGACAGCCAGGGATAAAAGCACTTCACAGCTCATCAGATGCAGCCCCTTGCTCTTCAAAATGAGACCATAAATGTGTAGTTCAGTGCTATGTCTATTGGTTTCCCCGAGGTATACTTCGAAGTCTTCACTGCCCATTTCGGAAAGCTGAAAGGCTGGCTGGAATAGGCACAGGGGCATTCCAGCGTAGGCTGAGCTACGTTAAGCAAGATTTCTGAACTCTCTAAAGCCCAGTTCCGAATGTCTACAGCAAGACCATAGATGCTTATCTCATTGGATTACCTTGAGATAAAATAACATGCTTAAATTCCTAATAGGACGCAGTGTGGAGCATTACAGGTAATTGAAATGCCTCCCTCTCCTCTTCTTCCTTGGCAGGTTTGGGCCTTAGAATCAAACAGACCTGAGGCTGAACCACTTTTCTTCCATTGCTTTTTGTGTTGCTTTGGGTAGGTGGTTTCCTGGACTCGGGCTTTGGCTTCTTTTTTTTTTTTTTTTTTTCTTTCTTTTTGGTTCAAGGCAGGGTTTCTCTGTAGCCTTGGTTTTCCTGGAACTTTCTCTGTAGACCAGACTGGCATCAAACATACAGAGATCTGTCTGCCTCTGCCTCCTGAATGATGGGATGAGGCCACAGTCTGGCCTCAGGCTTGTTTCTTAAGTTTTAAATTGAAGTTGATTTAGATTTACTTTTTCAAGGGTATTAGAAGACTAGAGAACTTTTATCCTGGCTCTGGCACATAGGTAGCAGCATGAAAGTCATAACATGAAAAAAATATAATTCATCATGGCCTAAAATATACTTTCAGAAGTGGTATAAATTATTTGTGCGTGTGTATGTCCGTGTATGTGTGCTTGTGTGTGTGGGGAGTGTGATCTGTGTGCATAGATAGATATAGGTGTGTATAAAGGGTATGAATGTGATGATACACATGCACGCACACACATAGAAATGATAGATACAGATAGATGGACAGAGAGATAGAAATATATATATATATACATATATATACATGTATATATATATATATATATATATATATAGAGAGAGAGAGAGAGAGAGAGAGAGGAATACATGTCAGGATAGTTCTTTTTCCTGTCATTAGTCACATAGGAACTTGAGTTTGAATGCTCTTTAAGGGCACTGCTAATTGAGTAAGATAAACAAATTTTCTATTCCTTTGCTGGGTGACACACATCTTATAGATCCCCTCTTACTCCCTCTTTCCGCTTTGAACTACATCTAAGAAACCTTTCATCTGACAAGTTCAAAGTATGCCCACTTACCTATGCATCTTAGTAAAATCTTAATTTCTAATGCCCAGGCTTTAGGAGAAATAGATAACCAAAATTAACTTATCAGGCATCCCTGTTAGCCATCAGGGACACACAGTATCTGACCAAATGAGCTTGAATTTGGTCCCAGTGCCAATTAGTTAAATAGCAGAGGATAAAATATAATCTTGGGGCTATTCTCTTCTGACAAACAATGCATTAAGATAAAATTCCAGCTAAAGTAGATAGGGACTGCTGCTTTTCCCAAAGTAATATGACCTTGGTATCCACAGACCACAGCAGTGACTGCCAGAAATTTGAGTGGTGTCTGATCATGTTTTCTTAATTTCACAGTCTGAATAAAAGACCAAGGCTCTTGTGAAATGTATCAGTGGTTATATTTAGAATCAGAAGAGTTGATTTATCAAATTCAAAGGCCAAGTCTCGCCCTTGGAAGTGTCTAGTGTATAAATGTGCATCCCTGGCCAGAGGAAGACCTGCTTGAAATGCTAGGAGCTTTTGATAATGGCATCTGTAGAGTTCCTGGGAAGAGAAGGCGCGTCCTGGGCCTGGAACACCTGCTGCTGTTGTACTTACAGTTCACAGTGACCTTGACTTGTTTGACGTCCGCAGAGGAGACCTCATTGGCAGCCTTGCACTCGTATTTGCCTGACTGCTCCCTAGTGATGCCGAGGATCTCCAGATATTCTTCTTCTCCTTCAAATTCTCTTCCTGAAAAAAAAAAAAACAGACAATTGCATGATTGTTTTCTAAGTCTAAAATATGCTGCAGATTGCTTCTCCCCTTCCCCATTTTTTTGTTAAAAAAGAAACAATAAATCAGAAAGGCTTTTCAATAACTTGACAACATGCTTTGTCTGAGGTTCAAGGCACAGACCCCAAGAAAAAGTTTCTTCTGAACTTGATTAAATACAAAGTGTTCTGAGGAAAACCAGGTAGAGAATGGGGAAATGGGAGCTGGAAGATAATGAATCCATACAAGGTCATGACTCTGTTCTTTGTGGACTCTGGGGACCACACACATCTCTTTTCAATACTGTCCTGATAACAAGAAGACAGGATGTCAGAGTGCTGACACATTCATATTTGTCAATCATTGATGAAGTGTTTGCAACAGGTGGGGGCAGAAGAGCATGAATCATCACCAGAGATACTCATGAGGGACTGTTATCATCCTTACTCTATGAGTTTTGCTCTTATACCACAGTATCTATTAAAAAGAGAATGACTTGCTTGTGACAAACACCAGTCTTCTGATTATATGAATCTTGTTTTCCACAAAAATGATGTGCTGGGGCTGGAAAGATGGTTCAGTATGAAAAAGAGCTTGCTGGTATTTCATAGGCCCCAAGTTCAAATATCAGTACATCATGAAGCTCACAGCCCCTATGACTCCAGTTTCCAGGAACTTGATGCTTTCCTCTGGCTTTTATAGACACTCCCACATATGTGTTGTGTGTTCATGCATGCATGTACACACACACACACACACACACACATACACACTTAAAAATAGATATAATATAAACCTTTAAAACTAAATCCTGTGCTAATCCTTGTCTTGACGTTATGTTGTCTTTTTGATATTACCATCCAGGCTTTCAAGCCTGTGAATGTAAAGCTGATGGTGTGTTTGGTGACTCTGCTACCAAGTCTGAGTGTAGGGAACCACACACCCATGGGATTAACTATTGGAACTGGAGACAGAGAGGCCCCATTTTGCAAAAATTTACAAAATTGGAATTTTTTGTTTCCATAAAGAAAAACTAGATAGGAAACCTTTTAAATTCTCTTATGGAACCTAATTGACAAAATAAACATGTTTTTCTTGAATAGATTGAAAGAAGAAAAAAAGTTAGGGGGCATTAAAAGGGAAAAAAGACAGTGGACAATGGGGTTGGGCAACAGAGAGAACTTAGCTAGTTTAGACAGAAGATTTGTGACCTTTAAATTCTACATCACTCACTCGCCCAAATGCACAATTCCATTGCACACTGGGTTAGCACAGAGCAGCTGGGAAGGGTGTTCAAACAGTCCTGCCCCCATAGTGGAATCTTGCTCCTCGTCATGCTACACTAAATGGTACCAATTAATGACTCTGCTCAAATGCCACAAGCTGTTCCTTTTCTAAAAATTCTCTAATGGCCAAATCAACATAACATCCAGCCAGCATGGACATGAACTCTTTGTTTCAGTATGTCAACCAAGCTTCAAATCTGCTAACTAGACTCCCAGCAGAACACAGAACCTCTTTGGTAACATTCTATCACACAACTGTTAGGAACAGTAGAAGCTTCAAATCCCTTCTAACCACCAAGCTTTGAGAAAAGTAATCGAAACAGGGAATAGACAGTAATAATATAAAATATTTTGGTTTGGATTAGTGTATTTTGGGTAGCACATGTTCGTGGTAAAAGTGCTGCACCATTGCTCTAAGATGTATCTTGGGATATTTTTTACAAATGGTTAATTTCTGCCTGTGTTCCCCCTTCCCCATCTTCAAGCATGTAGCCAGGCAGGAATTTATATTCCAGATGTAGAATGTAGAACATGTAGACCATATGAGAGGTCGCTTGATTGGGTCTAAGAGTTATGATAGAGTATAACAAGAAGTAGCTGTGGAATAATCCTTCTGTACACGATGAAAATGTATTGCTCTCCTTGCTAATACAAAGTTGATTGGTCGATAGCTAGGCAGGATTTTCAGCGTAGAGTGACTGCTGGGAGGAACAAGGGCAGAGTCTTGGGAATTGTGAGTAGATGCAGAGGGAAGCAAGATGAACATGCCATGTTGAAAGAAGATACCACCACATGGCAGAGAGTAGATAAGAAATATGGGTTAATTCAAAATGTAAGAGTTAGGTAGCAATGAGCCTGAGCTATAAGCCAACATTTATAATTAATAATAAGTATTTGAGTGGTTATTTGGGAGCAGCTGCCAGGACACAGAGAAACACTGCCTACAAGAAGAGTTAAAGATGACTATAGGAGTTCTCAGAGTTCTCCCCTAGCCCTCTTCCACACTCACAAACCTTATTCTTAAGTGAGTTTGGAATCTTCAGTAAGAGAATGAGAATTGGCATAGGCTTGAGAATGGTTGAAACATTGCATTCTTTTTAGTCTTCATAATGTGTCAAGAAAAGGAGGAGGAGCCATGGATCCCTTCCTTACATTTTACTTTATTTTATTTTTTTAAAGAAATAAGCCTGTTGTGGGAGAGAGATACTTTGGGCAGTATTCACTCAGCCTTTACTAGTTTGAGAAGAGGGAATCTCTGAGGGTAAATATTGAAAGAATGAAAGAAAATAAAGTCATATTTACTGGATTTAGGGTCTGGAATTCTTATACACCAAATGCACATGTTAGCTAATCTAGTTTATTTTCCTGATCAGTGGTCAATAAATCAGATACCCACCAGAAAAACTTCCAGTCTCATACCTGTAGAAGAACTTCCCCAATATGATGTGAGAAGGAAGGGGGTTTTCTTTCCATGGTAATACACACAAGGGAGGTATATTTTCTTTATCCTCCCATGACAGCCTCCCCCATTCTAGTGCTACCTCTATTATCAGAGTGTAACACCTGGCTAGATTCTCATTAGAGTGGAGAAGTTCTGGTAGAAAAAGTACACGAGTTTCCCCTCATTCAACCAGATTTTCCCTCCTTCAACCAGGCTGATACCCATTTACAATATTGGATAAGACCTCTGTATATACCTTGTCTTTTCCCCTTTTCTTTCTCCTGGATCCTCTAGTTGAAACTCAGGCATTTCTGGCATTCTTGCTATTATATTCTGCCTAAGCCCACAAGAGGATTACCTGTCATTATATCTATGACTTCACTCAAGAATTTCTCATTAGTTCAGAGTAGTAAGACAGGAAGCACAGGTCTTGCTAGAAATTCAAAGTTCCAGATTGTTAGCCTCCTGGGATCTTTCTTACGCATACCATCCCCATGAAGTTGCATAATGTTTGCCATAGATTAGGAAGTCAGTAAGTGCTTACTGAGATAGCTTGATACTGGTTTAATAGTTGGCTCTTCCACAATTTGAATGATGAAACTTAATCTACAATGTGATGCAATTTGGAAGTACAACCTTGGGGAGATGATAAGAGTCTGAGAATGGACCCCTTCATAAGGATACAATAGGCTTCCTATGAACAGGTAAACGAGCCCTCACCAGACAGTGAATATGCAGGCATGCTGATCTTAGACTTCCCACCTCCAGAACTTTTAGAAACAAGCTCCTGTTGTTTGTAAGCCATCTCCAGTTTTTCATTGTAGCTGTCCTGATGGGCTGGGTCACAGCTGAACAGAATAAAGCAAGAGAAGCTGGTCCTAGAGATAGTTATAATACCTCATATAGCTCAAGAGAATGAATGGAGCCAAGTAGGGAAGCCATCATAAAAGCCATTCCTTTTTAAAGATCCTAATAGAATATTATTTTGCGAGTGGGCAGAGTATGCCGCTGAGAAAGGCTGGTTCAGGGGCATTGCTTGTTATGTCCCGAGGATGTAAATGCTGCGTGGAGTCACTGCTTCAGTAACCAGCTGAACCCCTGCAGACACAGGCCTGACAAGATGCTTTTCCTTTTGTCTCAGCAACTGCAATTCTTGTTTTAAAACATGCAATAGACCACATGAATTGTGAACCAGGAGATGCTAAAGTGCAATTCTTAGTCTCCCCTGCTTTTCCTTTGACTCGTTGCGTGTCTGCCCGTGGAGGCATGGGCTCCATCAGTCACACTCTGTCGCTACTACCCACACTGAAAGATTCCCTCACCATTTTCTGTCCTTTCAAAAATTTCAAAACTTCTGAGGTCCAGAAGTGAAGTCATTTAAACTCTGGAGAACTTGCCCAATCGCTGCAAATTAAATCTTTCCTTTAGCCCAGTCTGTTACTGTCTGCCCTGAATAAATTTTGCTTAAAATGCCAATCTCAACATTTTTGTATTTTAAACATCTCAAGCACTTTGCTCACTCTATTGGGTGTTATGTTTATTCTGGTGTCTGCTGTTTAGTTTATTACCCTTTGCTTAATTTTGCACTTCTGGCAATAATTCTGCTATAGGCCAAGTAACTCCTTGTCTTCTTCACTGTCTCTACCTTTCATACTCTTGCTCCCAATTAAGATGGTCCCCTTTAGTCTCTGTTTATTTAAGGTGTGCATTATTAGTTCTTTTAATAGGTCCTCAAGAGTCAGAAAAAGGAGCCCAGAGCTAATGGCAAGAGGAAAGCATTCCCTTTGGTGTTCCCCAGTGTGGAGGCAAAGCAGCTAGAAATAACACCTATTAGAGGATACCAGATGCTATGCTGAGGACAATATCTACTTTGGTGGAATTGAGTTTGCAAGGTCAACTAGTCCTTATAAGCAAGCAGTCATTTGCAACTAAATCCACTTCTATGGAGCTCTTTCCTTTCTTTCTTCTCCCTCTTCTTTTCTTCCTTATTTTCTTACCTGCCTCTCCCACCCCCTTACACATGCAGACAGGGACAGAGAGACACAGAGACACAGACAGAGAGTCACAGAGACAGAGAGACAGGAGGTTGGTGGGAGAATTATTAAATTGAACCCTAATATGAAAATTCACTAGCCCTCTAATTAACACAGTAGGCTCTTCTTAATTTTTTTTTCCTAGGATATGACAGCTTTTCTTCTGTTAGACATAAAACAGTACATTTTAAAGGCCTTATTCTTCATTACTCATTAAGAGATTTATAATTCTTTTTGCTTTATTTGAGATTCAAGAAGTGCAATTCATGAAACTTGATAAATGTGAGTGTTTTATGGGTTTAGCAATGCAGAATTCAGAGGACTCTTGTCTGTTTCGAAATAGACAAATCATTTCTTTCTTTGCTCCAAGAAGAGTTTTAAAGCAACTTAGCAGATTAATCTTTCTTTAAGGAGAAAATTGTTTGAAACGGCATTCCCTTTACTCACCTAAATTTGAATATTTACACACAAGTGGTTGTCAACACATTAGCTATAAACAGAAGCACACACAGAGTTTAAGGAAATGCAAAATACTAAAATTTATCTTGCAGGGTATGTGAATATTTGTGTTTTATCCATCTGTGTTTGGAGATGAGAGTAAAGACAGCAGAGGCCAGCTTTGAACTACACACATACACAAAAGGAAAAGGTATCATAAATCGATGACGCTATTTGAAGATTCCTAGGTGGACTTCAAATACTGTAACAAGCATCTGTTCAAGTATCTGTTCTTACAGTTTCTTTTGTGCTTTCATGTGTGTATTCCTGAGGACATGCCTATGTGTTCCTGTTTTTATTCCTTCTCTATATTTCTACACTGCATACTCTACACAAAAATATTAAGAAAATGAAGAGGGAAAGAACCTAACAAATCGAAGGATGCCCGCAAGGAGGTTTTGCTCATATCTCCAGTGTGCTTTTCTCTGGATCCTTTGAAGTTTTTGTTTCTCAGCTTCATATTCCATCTGAAAGACCCTTTGGTATTTGACAATGCTGCGATCCTCCAGAGGAAACTGCTTCTCATCTACACTTTTCAACTTGGAAGGGATGAATGATGAATGATGGGAAGCAACAGCAATCAAAACGAACAAGAAACATGGTGGTGCATTGAAAGAAATGAAGAAAAACCAGCAATCGTGTGGAAGGGATCCATTCAAGAATATTCTGAGGATGTGTTAGACAAACGAACAAAAGAAGAATGAGCTCCCTTGAGAGGTATTGGACAATCAAGATGTTTTAATTGGATGGACAGGAAGGGGTGGGTTACTCCTATAGAACCAATGTTCCTTATTTGAACAGCAAAACACAACAGTGGAATATACAAATTGGCTTCCTCCCTTCTGCATCCCCCAAGAGTGTAGTCAGAAACCAGTGACAAGTATGAAGCCAAGAGACTCTCACAATTGTCTCTGCCTTCATGAATGAGCTTGGACTAAATAAGAACACCCTAGATTTTATTATCTGGCATCTAGACAGACCAAGTTAATTTCTATTTTCATTTTTGTTTTCACACACAATATCAGCTAGCTGACATTGTTTAAGCTCAGCATCCCAGGTAAAGTCACCATCCACACATCCTTTTCAGTTCTGGGTCTTAAAATTCTTTGCTGCATGCACACTAGTATACTGACAGTGATACTTGGTGTTAAAACAAAATCGAGATCATCTATATTTAGCTCTCCATGGAATATATATTATATAATGTGTGCTATATATTTTAATGTAATTATACTATACAATACACATATATTATATGTTATATATAAATATGTTATAACCATGTTGTGCATTATATTAAGTAGGAATAGCTGATATTACCTGATGTAATAAAATGTTGGAACCTATTGACAGTTCATGAAATAGTGCAGATTTGAGGCAGGGGTTTAAATGAGTGAGCATCAGAAGACCTTGCACAAAGCCTACATAGTTAGCATATGAGAAGACAGTGTTAACAAAGAGGAAATTAGAAAGCTCAAAGGTGAGGCTGAAACTGGCTGGAGTCATTGGCACAGACACAGAAGCATTGTAGAGAGTCTGAAGGTGCCCTCTAACTCATTATAACACTGAAATGCACACCGCTTGACGGAGATCTAATATGCTGATGAGTGCTGAGGATTTAGGTCAATAGTAGAGCACTTGAATGATGTGTTTAAGGCCTTGGATTCAATCGCCATGGCAATCAAAAAGAACAAAGAAATACTGCTATTCTGGTGTTGGAGAGATGGGCCAGTTCCTAAGAGTATTTGCTGCTTTTGCAGAGGACCTGAGTTCAGCTACTAGCATTCATTTTGAACAGGTCACAACCACCTTTTAATCCATCTCCAAGTAATCCAACACCCTTTACTGGTTTTCATGGGCAGCTGCATCCATATGTGGGTACTAGCATGCACACACATGTGCAGGAACAAACACACACTTCAAAATAAAATAAATCTTAAATCCAAGATGCTAATGAGACAGAATGTCTGGAACTGCATGTAGAACAGCATATACCATACAGCAAGTGCAAGAAAGACAGAACTATGAAAATTGTACCCAAAAACCCATGTATGTGACCCGGAGCTCTGTCCTTGTACACCAGGCACCATAGAACCATCAAACCTTTCTTCTGCTCAGGTCTGGTTCCTTCTTTGGAAGTGTATTTTACCCTAACAAAGTCTCTCACGTTATTTGCTACTATCCATTTTTTTCTGTCCAGTTCTTTATTTTGGAATTCCCCTTAAAGGTGCTCATTGAGCCCAAATATCAGAATGGGTGTCAAACGAGATGCTTAGTACTTGCTTCAGAACAAGCTGCTAATACATTGAGCAATAATATTCAATATATCTTATATCAAGTCATGATATCCCTAATATCATTTTCAGATGTGGGACACAGGTTTAGAGTGGTATAGGAAGTTGCCCAAGTTTATAATGAAACAAAGAGCTGATGTTCAACCGGATCTGTGGTATTCTGAAGTTCAAGATCAGAATTAAGCACAACAATCTTTGATCATTTATATTTTATCATTTTATATTGCTTAGGGAAGCTAGAGTTTGCTTAGTTCATAGTTTTAGAATCGTGTGAATTTCTTCCTCCAGTGTATAAAATAGGAGGGTGAGTTCAGGAGACTAGGGAGTTATCAAAGCAATGACTGGAATTCTGCTAGAGACACACAGGGAAACACACAGCCCTCATCTGTACACTTCACTTAACCTCTTTGCTGAGAGAACCAAACAAAGCAGTAAGTGTGAAAAATGGCATTTGAAAATTTGGCCTTGCTCATCTATTTTTAGAAGTTTCCCCATTAGTGTTAGAAACCACTGGCACATGAAAATGCCAGCACTAAGCAAAGAAGCCCTCGAAGCCTCGAGCAATGGATTTACCATTGGCAAGGAGATTCCAGGGCAAATGAGCTTTCTGGACGTCAAGAGAAAGACATGAGGGTCAGCTGGGCAACCACAAAGGAAGTGGCCTTCTCGCTTAAGAGAAGGAGGACCTGTGGGACAGCACTCACAGATGTGAGGGACAGCATGGGTTGGATTTGCTTCATTCAAGCATCCAACTGATAATTAATCCTTCTGCTTCCCCAGGGTGCCTTCCTTCTTCCCTGATGTCTTCTCCCTTCTATCCCTTTCCCTCTCCTCCCCATTCTCTTCTTCCTCTCTCCTTCCTATTTTCTTTCCTTTCTTCCTTCCTCTCTTCCTCTTTCCTTTCTTTCTTATTTCATTCCAGAGAAACATGGTTTTTAAATATAGAATTTCATAAGTCTCATTAAAACTCCATTTACCTGAAGTTCTTTACATAACAACATCATTCTTTCTCTTTTTGGGTATGTGCAAGTGTGTTTTATACATGCATGGGTGTGAGCATATGTGTGAACTTATACACATTTGTACTTGCAGAGGCCAGAGGATGACATCAGGCATCTTCTTCAGTCACTCTCCACTTTATATATTGAGACAAGGTCTCTAATTTGAACCCAGAACTAGTTTACTTGTCTAGTCTAGCCAGCTCTCGGAATTCTCTGTCTACCTTCAGTATGCTAGAATCACAGGCTGGCTACCAGGCACAGTTGGCATTGGGTAGCAGGGATCCAAACTCCAGTCTTCATTCTTGCAGGCCACCTCCACAGCTCAATAGCCTCATGTATTTTTGCTGCTTGTTTCTTGTCACTGTGATAAACCTTTATGTGATTGCCATGAAAGTAGAGGGCTGTTTCTTAAAAGATGTCAAAGAAGTCCCCATAATCATCTTTGAGTGGCTGGTGAGAAAATGCCAAGGTGAAATCTGGATCCAAAGAGAGGAATTGGAAATATCATCTATGAGGGCAGAACAGAAAGTAAGAATTTGGTCACTTTCTTCTTCTTCTTCTTCTTCTTCTTCTTCTTCTTCTTCTTCTTCTTCTTCTTCTTCTTCTTCTTCTTCTTCTTCTTCTTCTTCTTCTTCTTCTTCTTCTTCTTCCTCTTCCTCTTCCTCTTCCTCCTCCTCCTCCTCCTCCTCCTCCTCCTTCTCCTCCTCCTCCTCCTCCTCCTCCTCCTCCTTCTGTGAAGAAATGTATTCTAACCACTTCATGCTTGTTGGAAGCTGTCTTGCGGTTTCTCTTGGTGTGAAGAGACACACTGACCATGGCAACTCTTATAAGGAAAACTTGTAATTGGGGCTGTCTTACAGTTTCAGAGGTTCAGTCCATTATCATCATGGTGGGAAGCATGGCAGCCATGGTGCTGGAGAAAAAGCTGAGAGTTCTACATCTGGATCTGCACACAGGAGGAAGTGAATGCCACACTGCTTACCACTTTGAGTTTCTGAGTCTTCAAAGCCTACTCAATAGAGACACACCTCTCCACAGTGCCAGTCCCTCTGGGCCAAGGGGGGCCATTTTCATTCAAACCACCACAGAACCTAATTAGTTCCCGGCACAAATGCATTTCACATCCCTCGAGGAATAAAACGAGGATGCTTACTGTAGATCGGGATGTTTTATTCCATTATACAGTTGGTATTGGTAGGTCTGAGGTCTTCTCGGGACATCCTGTGCAGTGGAGTTACCGTCCATGGTTGCTTGAAAATCTCAAGTTGCTGTGAGATTCTGGATAAAAGTGGATTTAAATGCTTAGTTTCTAAACAATGGCAACCGAAACCAGTAGAAAAAGGGGATGCACAGCCCCTGTCTAATCGATTATAGCTGTGGTTTATGTGTGCTTTGAGTAAGCCCCCCAAGGATTTGTGTCTTAGAAAACTTGGTCTCCCACGTGTGGACATTAGGTGGTGGGACCTGTAAGAGATGCGGTTTAGCAGGAGGTAACTGAGTCATTTGAGCACCGTCTATGGAAGGAATTTCTTACAGAATCCTGGTTAGTTTTTTTTAAAGGATATTGCTACAGAAGAGCAAGCTTGACTCCCTCTTCCTTATCCTGTGAGCTCCCTTTTGTACGTGTTTTCCCATGATGCTATGGCCTGATATAATCAGGGAGGTTTTTCAAGAGGCATTGAAGTGTTGCTTGGATTTTGTTCTCCAAAGCGGTGGAAAATGGGACTAATACAAACTTTATATCATAAAGCAATTTTGCTCTCCTACCTCAGCATCATCATTAAGCATGCAGGATAGAAGAAGCAAATAGTTAAAACTGGATAAAAAAGGAAAAAAAAATACTTAGAAGAGTCCTTCGGGACCACAATAGAAGTGAGAATTCCTGCGGATGCTGATTGTGTGCAAGATTACATTGTAATGGGGTGGGGAGTGCGGGGAAGATTTGAGTTGCTGGACAGAGGCAGCAACAACCACGATCTTTTACCATTGTCATCAAAACGGCAGGGGCAATACTCGACCTGTTATTAGCGATTCTGCCATGGCTGAGGATTAAATATCAAGAGAGATGAGAGCAGCAGTTGCTGTTTTCAAGAGTCACATAAATCAATTGGCATTTTGTAAGTGAGTGTGTTAAACCCAGCAGGGCAGCTACACTGTGGAAGCTCAGCTAGGGAGAGTCCTGGAGCTGCTGAAGAAGCTTTTGAAATGCAATTAAAGCAAAGCAAAACATGGCCACCCTTTCTGGCCTCTACATTCCTTCTATACAGGTCTGGATGCTAACATGTCTCATTTGGGTTCACTCCTAAATTCCAGTTCCTTTTCTGGGACAGACTCACTGCTGAATGAGATGTTCGATCCAATTTAGAGAACTATTCTTGCTTAACGTCAATACACAGGCAATGAAAAGCGGAGACGAAGGCGGGGAGTATAGAGCAGAAAGAAAAATGTCTAACCATGAACTAACAGACGTTTTTGTGGTTTCCACTTAACATAAAGTGGACGACCTTTGGTAAGGCTCGGGGGTCACTGTAACAATAATGAGGGCTCTGGCAATTAGCATCTTCATTTTCTACCAAAATGTATAAGCTGGTGGTTGCCTTAGCTAGCAACACTCATTTGGGGTTGCAAGCCTCTGCCTGCCTGCCTACACCTTTCAATTTCTTCCTGGGATTTTTAAACCTTTCTGTGCAGCAGGTGGATCACAGTTGGGGAGGAGCCTCATGAGCGCACATCTAAACCAAGTGGGAACAAAGAGGAGAGTTGCTACCTGCTCTTTAAAGCAGTTGATGGCCCAAACTGGGCCAAGGCACGAAGGAACGCTATGAGGCCATTGGGCCAAAGTCTAATAGGAAAACAGCAGCTATTTGTCTCCACTGCTATTTATGTTTCAAGAGCTGGACAGGCTGTCAGTGCAAGTGGGGTCGCTAAATTTGCTGCCTTTCAGATTACCGCTACAGTCTCCAGCTTGACAAGTCACTTCAATTAAAAAAACCACAGAGTGCGGATATTTCTTCTCCATTTTAAATAAAAACAAAGGGAGAAAAAAGGCCACCGGAAGTTTCGGTGACTGAAATGAAAGAAGTGCACAAGATGTTCTCAGCCTGACACATGGATATTGGAAGAAAGTGGCCACCCTTACATGCTTCTCTCTAATTAAATTGTGTAGGGAGCAAGGAGCCAAAGCTGTCAGACCCACTGGTCTGTGGACTGGGTGAGAGAGAGGGATAGTGTGTGGGTCTGTTGGGTATCGTACTTAGAGGCATTTATAAACAATGGGCTATGAACCAGAGCAAACTATACCTGTTGTCTTGATACTTCACTCTACTCTTTTCTGAGGCCTTAAATTCTGGGAAAAATAACTATAAACAGAAAGAAGAAATCAACTATCCAATGAGTGAAGGGGATAAAGATGGGCTACCTTGGAATGTTAAATAAGATTAACTATTCAAAGTAGGGTTCTTTAGAATAAAAAGGCCTAAATAGTTAAATGTGGGTTTGAACTTTGTGGATGGATACTTGCACAGCTTCTTAGCGTGAGTAGTCATCAACAAGTGTCTACAGCTGTGCACCTGCCCATTATCGAGCCAGGAAGTCTAGACAAAGAGAAAGGCACCATCTACAGCTCCCACGGGACTTACATTCTCATCGGGGTCTCAGGGAGGTCCTGAATTTAATTCACATAGCAGTAAGGGAAATGATGGGTGCCATGGCTCACATCTGCAATCTCAGCACATCTGTAATCCCAGCACATCTGGATGACTGAGGCAGGGGAACTCCACAGGTTTGAGACCAGCTACACCCACTGATCTGGATGGTTTGAGCAAAAGAGTGAGAAGGACAAGAGAGCAGAGCAGTAGAAAACAAAGGAAATGGGTTAAAGGCTTTGAGAATAGAACTGGAACTTGAACAGTTTTAAGACCGAATTGTATTTTAAATGTTTCTATTTACAAATTAAACTTTTGTCTGATTCTGTCTGCTTTTTGTTCTGTATTATTTTTATGACTTTTGTTTATCCCTCTGTCTATATGTGACCACTTTAATTTTCTTACTTTATAATACATTTTAGTTGCTGATATAAACAGTCGCTTCTCAGCATTCCCCCCATTGTTTCTACATGTTTATTATTTTAAAATTCAAAAGTAAATATTTGGCAACTTGTATTTGCTTATGGTCAGTTTGCAGACTAAGGTAGAGAGGGTTCTTTTATTTTTTTTGCAATCTTGATTCTTTCCATTTAGGAATCAGTTGTTACAGTCACACCATAATTATTTGTCTATCAGTTAGCTATTGTTTCTAAGTCCTAAAAATTTGCATTAAGCTTATTTTGATATCTTTATTTCTAAGCCATGTGGCTCTTTCTGCTGGTCCTACTTACAAAAATCACAGTTGTGTGTTATAATTGGTAAAATTATAATTTGTAACTGAGCTGCCCCCAAAAGCTCTTGAGTTGACACCATTGTCTCCCGCAATGGTCAGACATAGGGCTTTGGGAAGGGATTTGATTATGAAGACTCTGACTTCATTATTTCATTAGTCCATGAATGTAACATGAAGGAGACAGGCCTGATTGTTTGGGTTTCTGTCCCGCCCCGTACCCCACGGCCGGCAAGCCCCAAAGAAATAACACAGAGATTTCTATAAGTTATAAAGCTGATTGGCCCATTAGCTCTAACCTTTCACTGACTAACTCTCACATCTTAATTAACCCATTTTTCTGATCTATGTTAGCCATGTGGCTCAGTACCTTTTTTCAGTGGGGCAGATCACATCCTGCTGCTTTGGTGATCTGGGCAGGAGAGGGAGGAATTAACTTCCTCCTTGCCAGAGTTCTCCTGTTCTCATTACATCATTTATACTTCCTGTCTGGTTTTCCCACCTATACGTCCTGCCTGGCCAATCAGCATTTTATTTAAAACATGATTGACAGATTACAGACAATTCTCCCACACCACTTGTTTGTGACTTACGCCTTCACATGAACCCATGGAATTTGAGCTTTCTGGGGCTTTTCCTTGCTGGTAGGAAATGTAAGAAGTGGAACCGGTTGAAGGAGATGGGTTCCCAAGGGTATTTCCTTGAAGGGGATGCTTGCCACCCAACCCCTTCCTCTCATTTTTTGCTTTTGGCACTAATGAGGTAAAGGGCTTTGCCCCACCACACCCCATTCTTTTCCTCACCACAGTGACAAGACAATGAAGCCAAATAAACATAAACAAATTTCTGAAACTGAGTTCCAAAATGAATCTGCGCTTTTCAAATTTTGCTTCCTCGGTCTTTTTGTAGCAGGACCATAACAAAGATGATGTTATAAACAGCCACATATTGGGTTGCCTTCTCGTCCCATTGTGAAAATTATTTTTTTAAACAATGTGTTATTATATTTGAAACCACAACAGTATTTCCATTTTATGCACCAAACCACATTTAGATAAATCAAAGGCCACACAATTAAAAAGAATCTGTAAGTATATTAAAAGTCAAATCAATATCTTGATTAAATTGAGGATAACATCTAAAGAAAGTATGAAATAAAAAGCCACAAAAGGAAATTTATTATTTGACCACATAAAATATAAACTTTTTTCCATAGTATAAAATTTTCATCAAAAAATATACAAATGACAGGATGAAGAACAGATTTGTGATATATATGACCCAATGGGATCACATTACTTATAGAACTAAAGCTTCAACCCCAGAAGGTTGTCTTGACATTTTTGGAAAATGTTTGGCTACATCTCCTCTAGCTACACATGTTCTTATGGACCAGTGGGTCCAGGCCCCTGCAGTGATGTTCAGAATACCAGAAGCACCTACATTCTTAGGAGAGGACATGCCCTGCTTTACATCCATGCAATGTGATAGCACATTGTAAGAATGACATCTGCAAAAGCATGAGGAATAATTCCTCAAATATGTCATGTGAAAGAAATAGTATAGTATGCAATCTGAAGGTCATCATAAGAAAACTATATATAGGAAAATTAATCTCTATTTGTCTGGGCATGTAGCTGGCTAAGTCATAAAGCAAAATAAGGAAAGGCTCATCACAAAGTTTTTACCATCATGCCTTCTGCTTACTCAATGCTTATTCTTTGTTCTTGTTTGCACAGATTAGTTTATGTACAGTTTAACTTGTGTAATATGTAATACTATGCTACCTAGTCACAATAACTGTATATTGACAATATAACATTATCTATAATATATTCTTTATACTTACAAATTAATGTGCACAGAGAACAAA